>NC_091285.1:670563377-670897091 GCF_032444005.1 Ranitomeya imitator | reverse complement strand
CCTCCAAAAAGAAACTAATCAAATTCTGTGCTCCCAAATCCAAATGCCCCCCCTACCTTCTGAGCCCTAGTGTGCCGAAACCGCACTTAGCGCCCACATGTTTGGCATTTCTGTAGCGATGAGAGCCCGCCCAACTTACAGGTGTGTCTCCAGAAGCATGAGCCTGGGCATAATATACTGGTCACTACAATGTACTGGTCACTACAACGTACTGGTCACTACAGCGTACTGGTCACTACAACGTACTGGTCACTACAACGTACCAGTCACTACAACGTACCAGTCACTACAACGTACTGGTCACTACAGCGTACTGGTCACTACAACGTACTGGTCACTACAGCGTACTGGTCACTACAACGTACTGGTCACTACAACGTACCAGTCACTACAACGTACCAGTCACTACAACGTACTGGTCACTACAAAGTACTGGTCACTACAGCGTACTGGTCACTACAACGGCAGTTTGCAATTTTCACTCGGCAACATCCACTGCTGCTTGTTTCTGGAAAACACCATGGAGTCAAAATCAGCACTGCACATGTAGATAAATTCTCAAAGGGGTATAATTTCCAAAACATGGTCACATGAGGGGGGATTCTGCTCTTTTAGTGTTTAGGGGCTCTGTATAAGGAGTCCGCAAGCTATTCTAGGAAATCTGCGCTCCAATAGGCAAATAACGCACCTTTCCTCCCGAGTCTCTCCGCATGGCTAAGCAGTACTGTACAGCCACATATGGGGCATTGCCACGTTCAGGAGAGATTATGGGACAAATTTTTGTGCCAAATTTACCCACTTTTTGCATAAAAATGTAAAATCTGGGGCTAAAACAAAATCTTGGTGGTAAAAATGTAGTTATTTTTTCTTCATTGCCCGATGATATAAAATTCTGTGGCACACCTGTGGTGTCAATATGATCACTGCCCCCCTAGATGACTTCATTGAGAGGTGTAGTTTGTAAAATGGGGTCATTTATGGGGGGTTCTGCTGTTCTGGTACCTCAGGGGCTCTCCCAGTGGGTTATGGCACCTGCAAACCATAACAGTAAAATCTGTCTCCTTGCCTTCTGAGCTTTGCACTGTGCCTGAAAAATATTTCCAGGTTATATGTAGGGTATTGGCACACTCAGTTTGTTGTAAAAAAAAATGTCCTATTGGCCCTTAGAAAAATTAAAAACTTGGGGCTAAAACAACATTTTAGTGGTAAAAGTGTAATTTATTCTTTCTACACTGCTCAGTGGTATAAAATTCTGTGAGGAACATGTGGTGTCAATATGATCACTGCCCCCGTAGATGAATTCATTGGGGAGTGTAGTTTGGAAAATGAGTTCACCTATAGGGGTTTCTGTAGTTCTGGCCCCTCGGTTGCTCTGCCAATGTGACGTGGTACCCTCAAACTATTCCAGCAAAACCTGAACTCCAATATGGCGCCTCTTCCCTTCTGAGCTTTGCAATGAGCCTCAAAAGTAGTAATTCCCCTACAGATGCGGTATCGGTGTACTCAGAAGAATTGCACTACAAATTACCCTTATGAAAATACATATGGGGCTAAAATAAAATTTTTGTGGGAAAAATGAGATTTTTTTTTATTTTGGCTCAATGTTATAAATTTTTGTGAAGTACCTGGGGGTTCAAGATGCTCACCATACATCTAAATACATTCCTTGTGGGGTCTAGTTTCAAAAATGGTGTCACTTGTGGGGGTTTCCAATGTTTAGGCACATCAGGGGCTCTCCAAAGGCGGCATGGCAACCGCTAATTGTTCCAGCAAAATGTGCATTCAAAAAGTCAAACAGCGCTCCTTCCCTTCCGAGCACTGCCGTGCGCCCAAACAGTGGTTTTCCCACATATATTAGGTATCGGCATGCTCAGGAGAAATTTCACAACAAAGTTTGGGATCCATTTTGTTCTTTTACCCTTGTGAAAATAAAAAAAAAATTGGAATCTAGAGTAAAAAGTTTCGTGAAAAAAGTTAATTGTTCATTTTTATTACATGGTCCAAAAATTCCTGTGAAGCACCTGAAGGGTAAAATAACTTTTTGAATGTATTTTTTAGTTCCTTGAGGGGTGCAGTTTTTAGAACGGTGTCACTTTTGGGTATCTTCTGTCATATAGACCCCTCAAACAGACTTCAAATGTGATGTGGTTACTAAAAAAAATGGTTTTGAAAATTTTGTTGGAAAAAGGAGAAATCGCTGGTCAACTGTTAACCCCTATAACTTCCTAACAAAAAAAAAACGTTTAAAAAATAGTGCTGATGTAAAGTTGACATGTGGGAAATTTATTAACTATTTTATGTGACGTATCTCTATGATTTAAGGCATAAGAATTCAAAGTTTGAAAATTTCAAAATTTTTTCAAATTTTCTCCAAATTTCTTTTTTTTTTTCAGAAATAAACGCAAGTCATATAGAAGACATTTTACCGCAAACGTGAAGTACAATACGTCACGAGAAAACATTCTCAGAATCACCTGGATCCGTTGAAGCGTTCCAGAGTTATGACCTCATAAAGGGACAGTGGTCAGAATTGTAAAAATTGGCCCGGTCATTAACGTGCAAACCATCTTGGGGGTTAACGATGATCGATATATCAATTAACCTGATGGTCACTTTTTAAACTTAAAACTCTTCTAACATTCCGAAAATATCAAAATAGGTAAAAAAAACAATATCCTTACATAAAGACATGGTGAAAGTAATTTATTTACTAATGCGAGGTTATGATTATCCAGAATATGTCAAATTTTATTAGCTGCTAATTTTTCATATTTTCTACATTTCATTTTTTTTTTTATAAAATCAACTCAAAACCTATTGACCAAAACTTACCCTCAAAAAGTGCAATGTGTCTTGAAAATAAAAGGCAACCTCAGATTCGCTCCACTCATAAAGCGACACACCAGATACAGAATTGGGGCTGTGTCTAGTACTGTGGCGTTATTTGTTCCCCCCCAATACTGATTCCTGCCAGCTGCTGCCCCCATAGAAGTCAATAGACAGGTAGCCCTCTCCATTGTAGGGTTCATAGAAAGCTTTGGAGGTCGGGGTCTAGCTGCAAAAAAATGGCGTCACAGGGCCCCATTTTTCTTTTTAGGTATGAGCCTCGCAATTACAGCATATCCTATGGTCAGTGATAAAGTGAAGAAGAGATGGTCAATAATTAAGAAGTAAGGAATTGTGGAGACAGTCATCAGTAACGAGACAGCCATGGGTTTTCAGAAATCTATGAAACATCATCCGTATTTATCACTTATCTAATTTCTGGGGTCGGGTGAGGGCTTCCATTAGGAGGAGTGTTCCCCGGGATCACTTATCCTTCGGCTGATTGTTAGTCTCGAATCATCAGGTTACTTTCTGGGTAAATCTTGAACCTGATGACATTTCCCCTTTAAGGCTCACTTTTCATGGACTGTATTGTGATTTTGAGAACCCCTGGCATTCGGTGTAATGGGCTGTCAGCTGCTCCATCTTTTGTACGCCACTCCTCCCCTGTAGCCGATGTTGGCACCGTACACTTTCTTGTGTAAACAGCTTGTTCCTTTATATAATGGGTGTGAGCGTATGCCCGGGGGGTAGACAGCAAAATAATAGAAAGTGTATCCAAAGATGCGTCACCAGCACTGGCTGGCAGTGGCCACACCAGCGCGTAGGCTCTACGCTCAGTATTGGGGGCTACACCATGTCAGACCAGACTGCTACAAGACATGGACTGATGGGCTTGGTGTAGAGGTGACCATTAGGATTGGCATGGGCTGCCCAGGTCCATGAGGTCTGTAGCATGGCACGGGGCGTCTCCTTCTACACACTGGCGCACTACATGTAAGTGTGGGTCCTGGCTGGGGGTGTGGACTTGTGCTGTGAGGACTTTACGCCCGTGTGGGCTGCATGTAGCCGATGCTGTGGGCCGGCCAGGACCATAGTTTCCACAGTTTAATAAAGGAGAACGGTGTTCAAAAATTACAGCGTTACTGAACGGTAACTTGGCACAAGGGACAGTGGGCACAAAGTCTTATTGTCGTTTCGTCTACAGCATAAAGTATGTTTTCTCACACCATATCCTTCCTTTTCTTTCTTGTTCTACTCCAGGGCGCTGAAGCACACCGTTTCATCCAACGTCGCCACAACCCAGCCTGGGCGCCACAGTCCTGGTCTCTCTACTCGCTCAGTGGTTCCGCGTCCTATTTCTTCCACTACTGGCACCCGGGACCACCATTAGTCCCACACACTCAATCCTGTTTTAAACCATTATAAGTGGGATCAAGGCTTGGCTTCTTCTACACAGTCCCCTGACCAGAAGCCACTATGACCAGTCAGTCACTTTTCCTCAGAGTCTCCCTATCCCTGGCCTTAAGTCTCCTCTTCATATGGATCACCCCTTGATAGCAATATTGGCGGATATGTAACAGATACAGACTTATTTGTTTGCCAGAGGAGCTTACACTTTTCTGTCAGTAGTTGTTACTGTTATATGCTTAGTTGAATGTAATGCATATACTTGTCGTACTTTGGTTTCACTTTCTTTCTGGTAAAAGGTCCTTCAGACTTCCTGTTATGCTGTATTAAGAAGCTGGTAGATCTACCTCATGTTCTGTGTAGATAAAACTTGAATTACCCCATATAATCTACTCTCACAAGTTTCTTCTGCGATCAAACTATGCAACAAAGGGCAGTATTATAGTAGTTATATTCTTATACATAGAGGAAAGTATTATAGTAGTTATATTCTTGTACATAGGAGCAGTATTATAGTAGTTATATTCTTGTATATAGGAGGCAGTATTATAGTAGTTATATTCTTGTATATAGGAGGCAGTATTATAGTAGTTATATTCTTGTATATAGGGGGCAGTATTATAGTAGTTATATTCTTGTACATAGGAGCAGTATTATTGTAGTTATATTCTTGTATATAAGAGCAGTATTATAGTAGTTATATTCTTGTACATAGAAGCAGTATTATAGTAGTTATATTCCTGTACATAGGGGCAGCATTATAGTAGTTATATTCTTGTACATAGGGAGCAGTATTATAGTAGTTATATTCCTGTACATAGGAGCAGTATTATAGTAGTTATATTCTTGTATATAGGAGCAGTATTATAGTAGTTATATTCTTGTACATAGGGGCAGTATTATAGTAGTTATATTCTTGTATATAGGAGCAGTATTATAGTAGTTATATTCTTGTACATAGGGGCAGTATTATAGTAGTTATATTCTTGTACATAGGAGCAGTATTATAGTAGTTATATTCTTGTATATAGGAGCAGTATTATAGTAGTTATATTCTTGTACATAGGGGCAGTATTATAGTAGTTATATTCTTGTATATAGGAGCAGTATTATAGTAGTTATATTCTTGTACATAGGGGCAGTATTATAGTAGTTATATTCTTGTACATAGGATGCAGTATTATAGTAGTTATATTCTTGTATATAGGAGCAGTATTATAATAGTCATATTCTTGTACATAGGAGGCGGTATTATAGTAGTTATATTCTTGTACATAGATGCAGTATTATAGTAGTTATATTCTTGAACATAGGGGACAGTATTATAGCAGTTATATTCCTGTACATAGGGGCAGTATTATAGCAGTTATATTCTTGTACATAGGGGACAGTATTATAGCAGTTATATTCTTGTACATAGGGGGCAGTATGAGGGTATGTTCCCTCGGTTAGCAAATGCTGCGGGTTGGGCGATGCTTAAATCCACAGCATCCAACCCACAGCGGCCAGATGTTATATCATAGTGATTCGAAGAAATCCCATCTCCACTATGCATGCACTGGCACCTGCTGCTTCCCTGCGGAAACGCACATGCGACGCGCGTCTTTCCAGACCGCAGCATGTCAATTTATCTTGCGGAGACACTCATTCTCCACAAGATAAATGTCTCCGTACAATGTATTGGACGCAGTGATTCGGCACAGTTCAATGAACACATGCGGAATCACCTGCGTTCAAAAGCCGTCAGCGCTTTGGACGGAGCGGACATGTGCTGCGTCCAAAGCGCTGCCGGTTCCTGACCGTGGGAACATACCCTTATAGTAGTTATATTCTTGTATATAGGGGGCAGTATTATAGTAGTTATATTCTTGTACATAGGAGCAGTATTATAGTAGTTATATTCTTGCACACAGGAGCAGTATTATAGTAGTTATATTCTTGTATATAGGGGGCAGTATCATAATAGATATATTCCTGTACATAGGGGCAGCATTATGGTAGTTATATTCTTGTACATAGGGGGCAGTATTATAGCAGTTATATTCTTGTACATAGGGGCAGTATTATAGTAGTTATATTCTTGTACATAGGGGGCAGTATTATAGTAGTTATATTCTTGTACATACGAGCAGTATTATAGTAGTTATATTCTTGTACATAGGAGGCAGTATTATAGTAGTTATATTCTTGTACATAGGAGCAGTATTATAATAGTTATATTCTTGTATATAGGGACAGTATTATAGTAGTTATATTCTTGTACATAGGGACAGTATTATAGTAGTTATATTCTTGTACATAGGGGCAGTATTATAGTAGTTATATTCTTGTCCCTAGAGGGCAGTGATATAATAATGCATGTTTAGTTTGTGATAGACAATCATTCCCACTGTTGATGGTATAATATCCAAATACATTTTTATTTGTAGGATCCATTTTAATACCATATATATTGGGTTATTATAAACAACTATTTATCATGGTCAGCATGTCGATAGATAGCGTAACATCACTATGTCTATTCGCAGCCTGAGTTTGGCCTGGGCTGCCTCACCAGAGATTTACTGCCATTCCAGAACACTTTCATCTAATGGGAAGATATTTCTAGCCAAATTATGGAATTTTAATGCAGACAACTTTAAGCAAAACCAGTTACCGGTATTTTGGAGAACGTCAGCCTCATTGACATCATCTCTCCTATCACCTCTTTTGTACATGACTCAGAGGTGCTACCTTTTGGGCTTATCAGCTGGTGACACTACAGTTCCCAGCATGAGGCATATATAATGATATATAACGCAATAATTGAGGTAATAACATAGTAACATAGTAACATAGTTAGTAAGGCCGAAAAAAGACATTTGTCCATCCAGTTCAGCCTATATTCCATCATAATAAATCCCCAGATCTACGTCCTTCTACAGAACCTAATAATTGTATGATACAATATTGTTCTGCTCCAGGAAGACATCCAGGCCTCTCTTGAACCCCTCGACTGAGTTCGCCATCACCACCTCCTCAGGCAAGCAATTCCAGATTCTCACTGCCCTAACAGTAAAGAATCCTCTTCTATGTTGGTGGAAAAACCTTCTCTCCTCCAGACGCAAAGAATGCCCCCTTGTGCCCGTCACCTTCCTTGGTATAAACAGATCCTCAGCGAGATATTTGTATTGTCCCCTTATATACTTATACATGGTTATTAGATCGCCCCTCAGTCGTCTTTTTTCTAGACTAAATAATCCTAATTTCGCTAATCTATCTGGGTATTGTAGTTCTCCCATCCCCTTTATTAATTTTGTTGCCCTCCTTTGTACTCTCTCTAGTTCCATTATATCCTTCCTGAGCACCGGTGCCCAAAACTGGACACAGTACTCCATGTGCGGTCTAACTAGGGATTTGTACAGAGGCAGTATAATGCTCTCATCATGTGTATCCAGACCTCTTTTAATGCACCCCATGATCCTGTTTGCCTTGTGTAAAGATTTTTAGCCCCTTAGTGATTAAGTCAATTTTAAGCTTCGTGAGTAGGCAAAAAAATTGAATTCTGACCAGTGTCAATTTATGTGGTAATAACTCTGGAATGCTTCTACGGATCTCGGTAATTTTGAGATTTTTTTCATGACGCATTGTACTTTGTTGGTGGTAAATTTAGGTCGATATGTTTTGCGTTTCTTTGTAAAAATATCAGAATTTTCGCGAAAACTTTTCAATTTTTATATCCTTAATTCCTGCACGACCAATGACATTTAGGTATGTAATATGTCGTGTCTGTCCCTTTGATGCGGGCCGGGCTGTCATGTGCCCCTAACAGCCACGGGTGGAATCACAATCAGCTGTTAACATGTTAAATGCCTTTGTTAACCTCTTAGAGTGGCTGCCCGGAAGAGCGTCACAGATCCATAGGTGCCTCTGTCACATGATCTCGGGGAACCGATGGGTTGGCATGACAACCGGGGGTCTGCAGAAGACCTTAGTGCTTTTCATTGCTGATATGCTATGAACGCCGGCCTGTGGCAGACTGAAGCCCTGCTATGTGTAGCACAAGCGGTCAGAAGATCGCAGCTTCAAGTCTCCTAAGGGGTTATTGAAGCAAGTAAAAAGTAGAAAAAAAATGTTTTTAAAAAAATAGAAATAGAAAATTTCAATTCACCCCTCTTTTGCCACAATCAAAATAAATCATTAAAAAAATTCACATATTTGGTATTGCCGAGTTTAGAAATTCCCGATCTATCAAAATAGAAATTAAATTTATCCAATCAGTAAAAGGCATAACAAGAAAATAAATCAAAACACCAGAATGACTTTTTATGGTTTCCGCAACATTGCAATAAAACCAAAACATCGTATCTACCCCAATAAATGTCAGCTCGGTGCACAAAAAAATTAGCTCTCACCCAGCCCAAGATCCTGAAAAATGCAGATGCTACTTTTTTTTTTATTTAACAAATTTTGGATTTTTTTTTTACCACTTAAATAAAAAAGAACCTAGACACGTTTGGTATCTGCAAGCTCGGAATGACCTGGAGAATCATAACGGCAGGTTAACTTTAGCATTTAGTGAACACTGTACAAAAAAAACTATTTTTTTCCCATTTTTCAGGACATTATACGGTAAAATCAATGGTGTCATTCAAAGGTACAACTCGTCTTGCAAAAAACAAACTCTCACTCGGCCATATAGGTCCCAGTCGTGACACATGCAACTGCGGCGCCCCTGGACGAAGCATTTCATTGCGAAACGCGCGTCGGGTGTGGTGGGTCCCCGGGGTCTTCCTCATGGTAACTATACCTTTATTAGTACTATGCTCATATAAATGGTTTCCTAGCTGGCTATTTTTAGTATATATATTTATTTCTATACGTGTATAGTGTGGTTCACTTGGACTACTTATTATTAATATATTGATCACTCTGTTTATTGTTATTGATCTTATATCATATTGTATGTTTCACATATATCCTTTTATTGGATGCAAAACTAGGCACCTGAGTAACTGTAACTGTTTTACTTGCTAAGTACGTTTATGAGGTAGTCCCTGTGGGAGTCCCACCTTTGCTGCTGCACTGGTGGCTACTGCCCTGGTTTTATCCTGTATGTGTATTTGTTTAATAAAATATATTTTCTATATATCCTTGGTTTATTTATTTTCTTTGGGTCTGCCATGTGAAGGTTTGTTGTTGGTATTGTGTTCTTCAGTAATAGCTATAGTTTGCTGAATAAGGAGGGAGCCAACGATATTCACTCATCTCTAGTGGTAAGGTCTCCCCACTTGAACCAATGTGACTTTCTGCCCCCCATGGTGACACGTAAGGTCAGATTAGTACAGTTTTACACAGACACCCCCCTGTCCACACGGGTCCAGGGAGGCATGGGGAGAGGATGTGGCACCACGCTGACACACAACCCTGACAGGCTGAGAGCCCCTTTCAGTAGCACCAGTGAAACAGCGCCTGGTCAGTCCGGTAGGACTGCCACCAGTTCTTTGTTCGATATATGCCTGGCTCATTAACAGGGTTATATCGGGCCAGAAACCAGCCCTGGTAGCGTGGAAAATGAAACCGAGAAATGGGCGTGTGGATTCACGGATCGAGATAAAAAAGCAGCCCAAGGTTAAATTATATATTTATTCACCTTAAGGGCGCACTAGACACACTATATACACAATGGTTATACATATACTGTATAATGGTCAGATATGCAAATGCAGGGTATAGTAGAAACGATATAAGCAGAATATATTGGTCAGTTAACAGTAGATGAAAGGCTGGCTTTGCGAGAGAGGGGCTGCCACTTGGGAGGCTTGTGGTCCCCTCTGTTCCTATACTTCTCCCCACACGATATGTCCTTGCAAACTCCCCAGAGAAAAAGCACTAGGCCAAGCTCTGCAGGACCATTTAATCCCTTGGTTGGTCACACCTTTTTCTACCCACAAGATGGTCCTTATCCCCCTCCCCGGGAGGTTTCAAGCTAAATCTTCAAAACCTATGAAAGATCATAACTCCTTTCTGGACAGTCCTATAGTTGCGGTTCCGCCAGGCTCCTGTTATTCGTTAAGACCAAGCACACCTTTATTACCTGGCTTCTAGTAGCTGTTCTATGTTTCTCCTTTCTCCTAGGTGCTAGAACATATCGAGACCCTGGAAGACATTTGGTCCAGAGATCACAGATATATAAACGATGTATGTCTAGTACGTATAGTATCTCCGTAACTCCATAGCTGACTTAAAGTAATTTTGACTACATGGTCTCTACATGGCAGCAAGCCTTTTGTTCTGCTCTGGCCAAGGTGTAAGTTCTGTCACTCACAGCCCTCTGACTCTTGACTCCCCCCTGCTGCTGCTTGGTGCTCTGTTATAACTGAACACTGAAAGGGTATTTATAATTCCATGCCAAATAGGATACAAATGATTGATTTGGAATTATATCTCCAATATTCTTCACAATACCCTATAAGGAATTTATGTTTTGGACCCTCATCTTTTAGCCTGAGCAGAAAGCAGCTATTAAGAATGGACTGTGGAGGACCCGCACGTCTGATGTAATACCTCTCTTCACCTATGGGAGTGCTGCAGGAAAATTGAATGCCTGCTGCCAGGTTTTCTTACAGATTTCTCTATAGATCCCAGCGCAAGGGAATAGCCTAGTGCCAAGGAATCTCAGGGCAAACACTAGTTAT
The DNA here is from genome assembly GCF_032444005.1 of Ranitomeya imitator. NCBI lineage: Eukaryota > Metazoa > Chordata > Amphibia > Anura > Dendrobatidae > Ranitomeya > Ranitomeya imitator. Next base: position 670,886,178 of record NC_091285.1, on the reverse strand, counting down.
TGACTATAATAATGAATAACTACACAATCCAGTGAGCAGAATCAGTTCTTCTCCATTATGTTTCACTATTTCACTCCTTTTTTATTATTATTATTATTATTGCATTCTTTTATTTTTATATACTTACTTGTCATTTTTTCCATTTTCCTTCTTTGCTTTTTCTTTCTTCTTTTTTTTTTTTTGTTCTCATTAGACAAATGTCCTCTGGGCAACGATGGGTCGTTTTTACAGTTCTTGCGCTGTGGAATAGAAATATTTTACATTGTTGCAAAAGTAATCATACTTTTTAAGTAACAGTTCTAGGAAATGTTCTTAGATTCCTAGTGGAACGTTTAATGCCACATTCATATGTTGTGTTTTTTTCCCCTCTTTTTCTTGCTGTATGATTGCCTTCCTCATCCATGTGTCTCTTCTCAACCTTATGGCATAATTCCAGAGCATATGAGTATTCAGGTCTTTGAAAAGCCAGGGGCATATCTTCAGAATGGGCTAAAGTTTAGACCCTATGCCTGTGGGTGTAACCCGGGGCATCTGGCAGCCATGCTCACAATCATGAGTGGATTAGGAACTCTGCTAGATGGAGAACAGATCTCTGCCTCTGTACAGTGGCATGTAAAACTTTGTGCACCCCTGGTCAAAATTACTGTTATTGTGAACAATTAATCCAGTTGAAGATGAAATAATCTCTAAAAGGCCTAAAGTTCCAGATTACACATTTCATTTGTATTTTATACAAAAAAAAACAAGGGGAAATAACTAAACTAATATATATATATATATATATATATATATATATATATATAATTATTATTTATTATGGCGCTTTACATGTGAGGAGGGGTATACATAATAAAAACAAGTACAATAATCTTGAACAATACAAGTCACAACTGGTACATGAGGAGACAGGACCCTGCCCGCGAGGGCTCACAATCTACAATATATATATATATATATATATATATATATATATACAGGGTGGAGCGCGGTAATTTGCTGATTTGGGAATGAAATAAAAAAATTATGATCATTAGAAAAATTTATTTTATATTTTAATTATACTGAACAGTAATGGAATTTTTAAATTACATGGTTTTAAATAGTGTATCTGGCAAATGTCGACCTTCGCTATCCACACACTGCTGTATACGTTTTCTGAAGTTTTCATGAACTCTAACAAGCATGTCCACTGGTATTCTGCCAATTTCAGCTTCAATATTGTTCCTTAGGTCTTCCAAGGTGTTGGGACGGTTGATATACACCTTAGACTTCAGGTAACCCCAAAGGAAAAAATCGCATGGGGCCAGTTCACATCTCCCCTCAAAGAGATAAGCCGTCCAGGAAACATTTGCCTCAAACAATTCATGGTAACCCTCGCTGTGTGTGCAGTGGCACCATCCTGTTGGAACCATGTATCCTCTAGTTCCATTGCCTCAAGAGCCGGCTGAAAATAATCCTGTATCATAGACAAGTACCGTTCGGAGTTCACAGTTATGGCACGACCATTATCCTGAAAAAAGTAAGGACCAATGATGCCTACTCGTGATATGGCGCACCACACAGTGACGCGGTCCGAATGCAGAGGTCTCTCGTGAACTTCTCTGGGGTTTGTTTCACTCCAGTAACGCATATTTTGTTTGTTTACACACCCACTGAGGTGAAAATGTGCCTCATCAGAAAAAAACACAATTGCGTCACGGGGTATCGTTGCTAACATGTCTTCACAAGAGGTCCGCCGTGTCAAATAGTCCCATGCTGACAAATGTTGGACCACGCACATTTTATACGGGTGAAAATTCAGTTCATCATGAAGAATCCGGTGGAGAGAACGTCTTGAAATGCCAAGAGCAAATGATTGCTTCCGAGCAGAGCGTTTCGGAGATTGCAGTACTGCTGCTCTAACTCTCTCGATGTTTTGTGGTGTTGTAATCCTTCTCTCAGGTCCCCTTCGTACACATGACACATTCCCTGCTGTTCTGAATGCATTCACCCAATTTACAATTGATTGCCGTCCAGGAACACGTCCGCGTGGAGGAACAGCGAATTGTAAACGAAAAGCACGCTGCACTGCAATGATCGAGTGGGCATTTGAAAAATACGCTTCAACACAAAATGACCTCTCCTCACGTGTCCACTGCATGATGGCAACTGAAAGGCAGAGGAATACAAATCTCCCATCAGCCACTGTAAGCCACACCCACTCTCCCCTCTCTTCGACCGACAGTGCCGCCACAGCATGCAGTGCAAAAAAGCAAATTACCGCGCTCCACCCTGTATATATATATATATATATATATATATATATATATATATATATATATATATATATATATATATATATATATATATATATATATATATATATATATATACAGCTCTGGCTAAAATTAAGAGACCATTGTAAAATTTTCAGTTTATCCGATTTCTCTCTTTATAGGTATATTTCTGAGTAAAATGTAAATTGTTCTTTTATTTTATAAACTACTGACAACATGTCTCCGAAGTTCCAAGCAATAAATATTGTATTTACTTTCTGAAAATGAGAAATGGTAAAAATACCAAAAATTACATTGCTTTCAGACCCCAAATAATGCAAAGAAAACAAGTTCATGATCATTTAGAAACAACAATACTAATGTTTTAACTCAGGAAGAGTTCAGAAATCAATAGTTTGTGGAATAACCATGATTTTTAATCACAGCTTTCATGCGTCTTGGCATGCTTTCCACCAGTCTTTCACACTGCTTCTGGGTGACCTTATGCCACTCCTGGTACATAAATGTAAGCAGTTCTTCTTTGTTTGATGGCTTGTGACTATCCATCTTCCTCTTGATTACATTCCAGAGGTTTTCAATGGGGTTCAGGTCTGGAGATTGGGCGGCCATTACAGGGATTTGATGTGGTGCTCCTTCATCCACACCTTGATTGACCTAGCTGTGTGGCATGGCGCATTGTCCTGCTGGAAATACCATTCCTCAGAGTTGGAGAACATTGCCTGAGCAGAAGGAATCAACTGTTTTTCCAGGATAACCTTGTATGCGGCTTGTTTCATACGTCCTTCACAAAGATTAACCTGCCCAATTCCAGCCTTGCTGAAGCATCCTCAGATCAACACTTGGTCGCAGAGGCGTAGTTAGGGTTTTGATCCAGGGGGGGTGAAGCTTCTGAGTGGGCCCCTAACCAGGTAACCTTGATTCCAACTCGGTGACGCCCCCTAATACTGGAGGAGAACCTCAGCAGATGACTGCGCTGTTACTGAAGATAATCTCTATATAAAGACCAACATGGATATTACCGCCATATGGTCAGTGGTAGATACCAGTCCTACAGAACATATAACAGATCACTGCACAGTTACAGATAATGACTTACCATTGACGCTCTTTATGATGGAATCGTGACTTTTCCCTTCTTTTCCATCTGGCCCAGACCGACATGACAACTTCTTCCAGCTACAACTTGTCTGCAGAGAAAACAACAAAGACACATTTCCCTTCTCACATTCCAGCCATCACCATCTATTCCCAACCTGCACAAACCCCTCATCCTGCTGATACCCCAATACTAAGCCGCTGCTGCCGTATGTGTCCTTATTACTGCCCCTGATACCCCAATACTGAGCCTCTGCTGCCGTATGTGTCCCTATTACTGCCCCTCATACCCCAATACTGAGCCTCTGCTGCCGTATGTGTCCCTATTACTGTACCTGATATCCCAATACTGAGCCGCTGCTGCCGTATGTGTCCCTATTACTGCACCTGATACCCCAATACTGAGCCGCTGCTGTATTTGTCCCTATTACTGCACCTGATACCCCAATACTGAGCCGCTGCTGCCGTATGTGTCCCTATTACTGCCCCTGATACCCCAATACTGAGCCGCTGCTGCCGTATGTGTCCCTATTACTGCACCTGATACCCCAATACTGAGCTGCTGCTGCCGTATGTGTCCCTATTACTCCACCTGATACCCCAATACTGAGCCTCTGCTGCCGTATGTGTCCCTATTACTGCCCCTGATACCCCAATACTGAGCCGCTGCTGCCGTATGTGTCCCTATTACTGCACCTGATACCCCAATACTGAGCCGCTGCTGCCGTATGTGTCCCTATTACTGCACCTGATACCCCAATACTGAGCCGCTGCTGCCGTATGTGTCCCTATTACTGCACCTGATACCCCAATACTGAGCCGCTGCTGCCGTATGTGTCCCTATTACTGCACCTGATACCCCAATACTGAGCTGCTGCTGCCGTATGTGTCCCTATTACTCCACCTGATACCCCAATACTGAGCCGCTGCTGCCGTATGTGTGCCTATTACTGCACCTGATACCCCAATACTGAGCTGCTGCTGCCATATGTGTCCCTATTACTGCTCCTGATACCCCAATACTGAGCCTCTGCTGCCGTATGTGTCCCTATTATTGCTCCTGATACCCCAATACTGAGCCGCTGCTGCCGTATGTGTCCCAATTACTGCCCCTGATACCCCAATACTGAGCCCCTGCTGCCTTATGTGTCCCAATTACTGCCCCTGATACCCCAATACTGAGCCGCTGCTGCCGTATGTGTCCCTATTACTGCCCCTGATACCCCAATACTGAGCCGCTGCTGCCGTATGTGTGCCTATTACTGCACCTGATACCCCAATACTGAGCTGCAGCTGCCATATGTGTCCCTATTACTGCTCCTGATACCCCAATACTGAGCCGCTGCTGCCATATGTGTCCCAATTACTGCCCCTGATACCCTAATACTGAGCCGCTGCTGCCGTATGTGTCCCTATTACTGCACCTGATACCCCAATACTGAGCCGCTGCTGCTGTATGTGTCCCTATTACTGCACCTGATACCCCAATACTGAGCCGCTGCTGCCGTATGTGTCCTTATTACTGCACCTGATACCCCAATACTGAGCCGCTGCTGCCGTATGTGTCCCTATTACTGCCCCTCATACCCCAATACTGAGCCTCTGCTGCCGTATGTGTCCCTATTACTGCCCCTCATACCCCAATACTGAGCCTCTGCTGCCGTATGTGTCCCTATTACTGTACCTGATATCCCAATACTGAGCTGCTGCTGCCGTATGTGTCCCTATTACTGCACCTGATACCCCAATACTGAGCCTCTGCTGCCGTATGTGTCCCTATTACTGCCCCTCATACCCCAATACTGAGCCTCTGCTGCCGTATGTGTCCCTATTACTGTACCTGATATCCCAATACTGAGCCGCTGCTGCTGTATGTGTCCCTATTACTGCACCTGATACCCCAATACTGAGCCGCTGCTGCCGTATGTGTCCCTATTACTGCACCTGATACCCCAATACTGAGCCGCTGCTGGCGTATGTGTCCCTATTACTGCACCTGATACCCAATACTGAGCCGCTGCTGCCGTATGTGTCCTTATTACTCCACCTGATACCCCAATACTGAGCCGCTGCTGCCATATGTGTCCCTATTACTGCACCTGATACCCCAATAATGAGCCACTGCTGCCGTATGTGTCCCTATTACTGCACCTGATACCCAATACTGAGCCGCTGCTGCCGTATGTGTCCCTATTACTGCACCTGATACCCAATACTGAGCCGCTGCTGCCGTATGTGTCCCTATTATGGCACCTGATACCCCAATACTGAGCCGCTGCTGGCGTATGTGTCCCTATTACTGCACCTGATACCCAATACTGAGCCACTGCTGCCGCATGTGTCCCTATTACTCCACCTGATACCCAAATACTGAGCTGGTGCTGCCGTATGTGTCCCTATTACTGCCCCTGATACCTCAATACTGAGCCGCTGCTGCCGTATGTGTCCCTATTACTGCACCTGATACCCCAATAATGAGCCACTGCTGCCGTATGTGTCCCTATAACTGCCCCTGATACCCCAATACTAAGCCGCTGCTGCCGTATGTGTCCCTATTACTGCACCAGATACCACAATACTGAGCCGCTGCTGCCGTATGTGCCCCTATTACTGCCCCTGATACCCCAATACTGAGCCGCTGCTGCCATATGTGTCCCTATTACTGCCCCTGATACCCCAATACTGAGCTGCTGCTGCCATGTGTCCCTATTACTGCTCCTGATACCCCAATACTGAGCCTCTGCTGCCGTATGTGTCCCTATTACTGCTCCTGATACCCCAATACTGAGCCGCTGCTGCCGTATGTGTCCCAATTACTGCCCCTGATACCCCAATACTGAGCCGCTGCTGCCGTATGTGTCCCTATTACTGCTCATGATACCCCAATACTGAGCCGCTGCTGCCGTATGTGTCCCAATTACTGCACATGATACCCCAATACTGAGCTGCCATATGTGTCCCTATTACTGCTCCTGATACCCCAATACTGAGCCTCTGCTGCCGTATGTGTCCCTATTACTGCTCCTGATACCCCAATACTGAGCCGCTGCTGCCGTATGTGTCCCAATTACTGCCCCTGATACCCCAATACTGAGCCGCTGCTGCCGTATGTGTCCCTATTACTGCTCATGATACCCCAATACTGAGCCGCTGCTGCCGTATGTGTCCCAATTACTGCCCCTGATACCCCAATACTGAGCCGCTGCTGCCGTATGTGTCCCTATTACTGCCCCTGATACCCCAATACTGAGCCCCTGCTGCCGTATGTGTCCCAATTACTGCCCGATACCCCAATACTGAGCCGCTGCTGCCGTATGTGTCCCTATTACTGCCCCTGATACCCCAATACTGAGCCCCTGCTGCCGTATGTGTCCCAATTACTGCCCCTGATACCCCAATACTGAGCCGCTGCTGCCGTATGTGTCCCTATTACTGCACCTGATACCCCAATACTGAGCCGCTGCTGCTGTATGTGTACCTATTACTGCACCTGATAACCCAATACTGAGCCACTGCTGCCGTATGTGTCCCAATTACTGCACCTGATACCCCAATACTGAGCCGCTGCTGCCGTATGTGTCCCTATTACTGCACCTGATACCCCAATACTGAGCCGCTGCTGGCGTATGTGTCCCTATTACTGCACCTGATACCCAATACTGAGCCGCTGCTGCCGTATGTGTCCTTATTACTCCACCTGATACCCCAATACTGAGCCGCTGCTGCCATATGTGTCCCTATTACTGCACCTGATACCCAATACTGAGCCGCTGCTGCCGTATGTGCCCTTATTACTCCACCTGATACCCCAATACTGAGCCACTGCTGCCGTATGTGTCCCTATTACTCCATCTGATACCCCAATACTGAGCTGCTGCTGCCATATGTGTCCCTATTACTGCTCCTCATACCCCAATACTGAGCCGCTGCTGCTGTATGTGTCCCTATTACTGCACCTGATACCCAATACTGAGCCGCTGCTGGCGTATGTGTCCCTATTACTGCACCTGATACCCAATACTGAGCCGCTGCTGCCGTATGTGTCCCTATTACGGCACCTGATACCCCAATACTGAGCCGCTGCTGGCGTATGTGTCCCTATTACTGCACCTGATACCCAATACTGAGCCACTGCTGCCGTATGTGTCCCTATTACTGCACCTGATACCCCAATACTGAGCCGCTGCTGGCGTATGTGTCCCTATTACTTCACCTGATACCCAATACTGAGCCGCTGCTGCCGTATGTGTCCCTATTACTCCACCTGATACCCCAATACTGAGCTGGTGCTGCCGTATGTGTCCCTATTACTGCCCCTGATACCTCAATACTGAGCCGCTGCTGCCGTATGTGTCCCTATTACTGCACCTGATACCCCAATAATGAGCCACTGCTGCCGTATGTGTCCCTATAACTGCCCCTGATACCCCAATACTGAGCCGCTGCTGCCGTATGTGCCCCTATTACTGCCCCTGATACCCCAATACTGAGCCGCTGCTGCCGTATGTGTCCCTATTACTGCACCTGATACCCCAATACTGAGCCGCTGCTGCCGTATGTGTGCCTATTACTGCACATGATACCCCAATACTGAGCTGCTGCTGCCATATGTGTCCCTATTACTGCTCCTGATACCCCAATACTGAGCCTCTGCTGCCGTATGTGTCCCTATTACTGCTCCTGATACCCCAATACTGAGCCGCTGCTGCCGTATGTGTCCCAATTACTGCCCCTGATACCCCAATACTGAGCCGCTGCTGCCGTATGTGTCCCTATTACTGCCCCTGATACCCCAATACTGAGCCCCTGCTGCCGTATGTGTCCCTATTACTGCCCCTGATACCCCAATACTGAGCTGCTGCTGCCATATGTGTCCCTATTACTGCTCCTGATACCCCAATACTGAGCTGCTGCTGCCATATGTGTCCCTATTACTGCACCTGATACCCCAATACTGAGCCACTGCTGCCGTATGTGTCCCTATTACTGCACCTGATACCCCAATACTGAGCCGCTGCTGCCATATGTGTCCCTATTACTGCACCTGATACCCCAATACTGAGCCGCTGCTGCCGTATGTGACCCCATTACTGCACCTGATACCCCGATACTGAGCCACTGCTGCCGTATGTGCCCCTATTACTGCACCTGATACCCCAATACTGAGCCGCTGCTGCCGTATGTGTCCCTATTACTGCCCCTGATACCCCAATACTGAACCGCTGCTGCCATATGTGACCATATTACTGCACCTGATACCCCGATACTGAGCAACTGCTGCCGTATGTGCCCCTATTACTGCACCTACTCTGTGGTTCTCTGTACCCTCTAAATTCTAAAGCACCCCTCTATAATATAGTAATGCCGGGTGCAAGTGCTCTAGAAAACAGAGCCCACATTTTGCCCCCTAGAAAGTAATAATGCCCTCTGTGTGCCCCTTTGATAGTCACAGTAACCTGTGTTCCCCTATTACAATAAGTACCCACTTTACATTTAATAATGTCCCGAGTCTCCCCCCAGTATAATGCCCCCTAACTGTATAGTACCACCCACACAGTATACTGACCCCTTAGTAGCCTTCAAACTGTTTGATGGCTCCAACACTGTAATCCCCACACTGTATGATGGCCCCATAGATAACCGCCATATAGTATAATGTGCCAGATAGTCCTCAATATAGCACAAGGCAGCACCCCTATAGGCAGACCCTGTAGTTTAAAACACCCCACATAGGCAGACCCTGTAGTATAAGGCAGCACCCCACCATAGGCAGATCCTGTAGAATAAGGCAGCACTCCCCCCCATAGGCAGATCATGTAGAATAAGGCAGCACCCCCCATAGGCAGATCCTGTAGAATAAGGCAGCACTCCCTCCATAGACAGATCCTGTAGAATAAGGCAGCACCCCCCATACGCAGATCCTGTAGAATAAGGCAGCACCCCCCCCCATAGGCAGATCCTGTAGAATAAGGCAGCACTCCCCCTATAGGCAGATCCTGTATATAAGGCAGCACTCCCCCCATAGGCAGATCCTGTAGAATAAGGCAGCACCCCCCCCATAGGCAGATCCTGAAGAATAAGGCAGCACTCCCTCCATAGACAGATCCTGTAGAATAAGGCAGCACTCCCCATAGACAGATCCTGTAGAATAAGGCAGCACTCCCCATAGACAGATCCTGTATATAAGGCAGCACTCCCCCCCATAGGCAGATCCTGTAGAATAAGGCAGCACTCCCCCTATAGACAGATCCTGTAGAATAAGGCAGCACTCCCCCCTATAGGCAGATCTTGTATATAAGACAGCACTCCCTCCCCTATAGGCAGATCCTGTATATAAGGCAGCACTCCCTCCCCTATAGGCTGATCCTGTATATAAGGCAGTACTCCCTCCCCTATAGGCAGATCCTGTATATAAGGCAGCACTCCCTCCCCTATAGGCAGATCCTGTATATAAGGCAGCACTCCCCCCTATAGGCAGGTCCTGTATATAAGGCAGCACTCCCTCCCCTATAGGCAGATACTGTAGAATAAGGCAGCCCCCATAAAAACACAGTAAATAAATACTCACCTCTCTAACTCCTTGTTCCAGCGGTGCTTCCTGCTCCTGCTCCCGCTCATCTGACAGCGGGCGCTGGGCGGTGACGTCATCGCGCCCGCTGTCAGACTGTGTGGGGGATGATGGGAGAAGGAGCGCAATGTAGCGCTCCTTCCCTCATTACTGCGGTGAGCTGTATCGGCTAGATGCCGATACAGCTCATCATGCGATTATGGGCGGGGGGCCTACTGCTGGCACAGGGCCGCCCGCCTGCTCAGAGGCCCCATAGTGGCAGATCAGGGAGATCGATTCTCCCTGCTCTTCCGCAGAATGTAACTGCATCAGCGCGCTGCGTGCGCCGATGCAGTTACAGTAGCGTAGCTCCCGGTGGGCCCCCTCAGAGCGCGGGGCCCGGGGCGATGACCCCCTCTGCCCCCCGGTAGCTACGCTACTGCCTGGTCATCTAATGGTTAGCTGGAGACCTGGAGAGGCGTACAAGCCACCGTGTCTTCACCCACTGTAAAATTTGGTGGAGGATCTGTGATGATCTGGGGATGCTTCACCAAGGCTGGAATAGGGCAGTATATATAGTGTGTCAGTGTGTGTGTGTGTATGTATATATATATATACACACTGCTCAAAAAAATAAAGCGAACACTTAAACAACAGAATCTAACTCCAAGTAAGTCAAACTTCTGTGAAATCAAGCTGTCCACTTAGGAAGCAACACTGATTGACAATCAATTTCACCTGCTGTTGTGCAAATGGAATAGACAACAGATGGAAATTATTGGCAATTATCAAGACACACTCAATAAAGGAGTGGTTCTGCAGGTGGGGACCACAGACCACATCTCAGTACCAATGCTTTCTGGATGATGTTTTGGTCACTTTTGAATGTTGGTTGTGCTTTCACACTTGTGGTAGCATGAGATGGACTCTATAACCCACACAAGTGGCTCAGGTAGTGCAGCTCATCCAGGATGGCACATCAATGCGAGCTGTGGCAAGAGGGTTTAGTGTGTCTGTCAGCGTAGTGTCCAGAGGCTGGAGGCGCTACCAAGAGACAGGCCAGTACACTAGGAGACATGGAGGGGGCCGTGGGAGGGCAGCAACCCATCAGCAGGACCGCTACCTCAGCCTTTGTGCAAGGAGGAACAGGAGCACTGCCAGAGCCCTTCAAAATGAACTCCAGCAGGCCATAAATGTGCATGTGTCTGCAGAGCGATCGGCTGTCTGAAGCATCCTTCAGCATGACTGGTTTGGCAGTGGGTCAGTAATGGTGTGGGGTGGCATTTCTTTGGAGGGCTGCACAGCCCTCCATGTGTTTGCCAGAGGTAGCCTGATCCATTAGGTACCGACATGAGATCCACAGACCCCTTGTGAGACCATATGCTGGTTTCGGTTAGCCCTGGGTTCCTCCTAATGCAGGACAATGCCAGACCTCATGTGGCTGGAGTGTGTCAGCAGTTCCTGCAAGATGAAGGCATTTAAGCTATGGAATGGCCCGTCCGCTCCTCAGACCTGAATCCGATTGAGTACAGTGCGGCCCCATAGAGTATAATGCAGTCCCATAGAGTACAATTGCAGTCACCACAGAGTATAATGCAGTCCCACAGAATATAATGCAGCCCCATAACGTATAATACAGCCCCCATAGAGTATAATGACACCCCCATGGAGTATGATGCAGCCCCATAAAGTGTAATGCAGCCCCCATAGTGTATAATGCAGCCCCAATAGAGTATAATGCAGCCCCTATAGAGTATAATGTGGCCACATAAAGTATAATGCAGTTCCATAGAGTATAATGCAGCCCCACAGAATATAATCAGGGCAGTCATCAGGACATTATTGCCCTTACTGGTGTATAGGGCCCGGTGAGCAGAACACCCAACAAGACCTGATGTACTGTGTATCAGGGATACCCCACAAGACTTGCCATATACCAGGAATACCCCACTATTCCTGCCATATATTGGGAACATCCTACAAGACCTGACGTATACAAGGAACAACCTACAAGACCTGACGAATACAAGGAACATCTTACAAGATCTGCCGAATATTGGGAACACCTCACAAGACCCGCCGTATACCAGGAACATCCTAAAAGACCTGCTGTATACCAGAAACACCCTACAAGATCTGCCGTAGCCCAGGAACACTTCACAAGACCTGCCGTATACTGGGAACACCCCACAAGGCCTGCAATACATCGGGAACATCCGACAAGACCTGCTGTATACCAGGAACACCCCACAAGACCTGCTGTATGCCAGGAACACCTTACAAGACCTGCCGTATAGCGGAAACACCTCACAAGACCTGACGAATAACAGGAAAACCTCACAAGACCTGCCGTATACCAGGAACACCCTACAAGACCTGCCGTATACCGGGGACACCCTAGAAGAGCCGCCATATGCCAGGAAAACCTCACAAGACATGCCGTATACCTGGAACACTTGACAAGACCTGCCGTATACCGGGAATATCCAACAAAACCCGCCTTATACCAGGCATACCTCAAAAGACCTGCAGTATACCAGGAACATCCCACAAGACCTGCAGTATTCCAGGAACACTCCACAAGACCTGCAGTATACCAGGAACACTCCACAAGACCTGCAGTATACCAGGGACAATCCACAAGACCCTCCGTATACCAGGAACACCCTACAAGACCTGCCGTATACCGGGGACACTACAAGAGCCGCCGTATACCAGGAAACCCTCACAAGACCTACCGTAGCCCAGGAACACTTCACAAGACCTGCCGTATACTGGGAACACCCCACAAGGCCTGCAATACATCGGGAACACCCGACAAGACCTGCCATGTACCATGAACACTCCTGTTATGATCAGGTGGCCTTGGAGCAGCATGAATTGACCTTCGCTGGAGCAGTGGTAACTTTACTGACCGCAAACCCTGATCCTATCACCGCAACTAGAAGTAGCCGTGGGGTGTGCCTAACCAGACCTAGACACCTCGACACAGCCTATGGACTAAATATCCCTAAAGATGGAAATATGATAACTCTCTTGCCTCAGAGTAGATCCCCAAAGGATAGGTAGCCCCCCACAAATAATGACTGTGAGTAGGAGAGGAAAAGACACACGCAGACAGAAAACAGGGATAAGCAAAGGAGGCCACTTCTACCTAGATAGGAAAGGATAGTACAGAATACTATGCGGTCAGCATAAAAAACTACAAAATATCCACAGCAGAAAAATACAAAAACTCCACACCTAACTAAAGATGTGGAGAGTATATCTGCGACTCCAGCGAGTCCAACTAGACTGAGAAAAACATCAGGCACAGTGTAGCAGGAACAAAATGGAAACTAGATAAGCACAAAAAATAAACACACAGCAGTGTGTCTAAAAAAATGAAGCAAACACTTATCTTAGCTGAATTGGCAGCAAGCAGGAGAGGCCAGTCAGAGGAACAACACTTCCAAAGGAAAATTGACTATTGGCAAGGACTAATGAGTCCTGCACAGCTAAATACCCAAGTCAGAATTGCAATTAGCAGAAACACCTGTCCAAGACTGCTGCTCAGGAATAACTGCATTACCATCAACAACCACCGGAGGGAGCCCAAGAGCAGAATTCACAACACACTCCACAAGACCTGCAGTATACCAGGAACATCCCACAAGACCTGCAGTATACCAGGAACACTCCACAAGACCTGCAGTATACCAGGAACAATCCACAAGAACCTCTGTATACCAGGAACACCTCACAAGACCCGCCATATACCAGGAGCACCCCGCAAGACCCGCTGTATACCAGGAACACCTCACAAGACCTGCAGTATACCGGGAACACCCCACAAGTCCTGTAGTGCACCAGAAACACCCTACAAGGCCTGCAGTGCACCAGGAACACCCCACAAGACCCGCAGTATACCGGGAACACCCCATAAGACCTGTAGTATTCGAGGAGCTACCTACAAGACCTGCCGTATACCAGGAGTACCCCACTAGTCCTGTCATATATTGCGAACCCCCTACAAGACCTGACGTATACAAGGAACAACCTACAAGATCCACCGTATACCGTGAACACTCCTCCACAAGACCTGCAGTATACAATGAACACTCCACAAGACTTGTAGTATACCAGGAACACCCCACAAGACCTGCCGTATAATAGAAGCACCACACAAGGCCTGCACTACACCAGGAACAACCTACAAGACCTGCCGTATACCAGGAATACCCCCACTAGTCCTGTCATATATTGGGAACACCCTACAAGACCTGACGTATACAAGGAACAACCTACAAGATCCACAGTATACCGTGAACACTCCACAAGACCTGCAGTATACCATGAACACTCCACAAGACTTGCAGTATGCCAGGAACACCCCACAAGACCTGCCATGTATTGGGAGCACCACACAAGGCCTGCACTACACCAGGAAGACCCCACAAGACCTGTCGTATACCGCAAACACTCCAAAAGACCTGCAATATACCAGAAGCACCACACAAGACTTGCCGTATACCAGGAACACCCTACAAGACCTGTCGTATACCGGGAACACCCCACAAGACGCACCGTATACTGGGAGCACCACACAAGGCTTGCACTACACCAGGAACACCCCACAAGACCTGCCATATACCAGGAACACTCTACAAGACCTGCCGTATACCGGGAACACCCTACAAGACCCACCGTATACTGGAAGCACCACACAAGGCCTGCACCAGGAACACCCCACAAGACCTTCGTATACCGCGAACACTCCACAAGACCTGTAATATACCAGAAGCACCCCACAAGACCTGCCGAATACCAGGAACACCCTACAAGACCTTCAGTATACCAGGAACACCCTACAAGACCTGCTGTATAGCGGGAACACCCCACAAAACCTGCCATATACCAGAAACACCCAACACGACCCACCATATAATAGGAGCACCACACAAGGCCTGCACTACACCAGGAACACCTCACATAACCCACCGTATACCAGGAACGCCTCACAAGATCGGCCGTATACCAGAAACACCTCACAAGACCCGCCGTATACCAGGAACACCTCACAAGACCCGCCGTATACCCGGAACACCTCACAAGACCTGCCGTTTTGGAGATGCTGTGATCCAGGTGTCACTTTATTGATGTATTTCCAGGAGGCAGACAGATGACAGGTCACACTGATTAGTAGCGGGATGACTATTCGTATGATGTGCATACAGCTGACAAGTGATAGAAAACATAAGTGAACACATCCTAGAGCTAGAGTCTGACACTGACAATAATTGGAGTGACAGATGACAAGAGCTGCGATCATAACGGAGTTGTATTTATTTGCTAACTAGAATTAGTGTCTCTGGCGTGCATGGTCCAAGCCCCATATCCGAGAGCGATCAGACATCCCAGGCTGAGGGCATCCTATCCTAATTTGTACATCTTTTGGTGATGTTCGCTCGCCATCCCACTTCTGCTTACTCATGGTGTGACATAAACAGTTTGGTTTGCAGATTTTATGGCGATTAAAGTCGCTGTCACTCATTGTCCTGCCTTCATCCAATGGAAAAGCCATCTGCTAATGAATCGTTCGATCTCTGCGTGATTGACAGCTGTTTTCATTGACATTCTGGCGGCCCCTGAGTTGTGGAGTGCTGATAGGGCACGGCTGGCTGCGATATCTGTGCATGGTCTGCCGTGTGACAGGGTTAATTCTCTCCACCTCTCCCCAGGCACTGACTGCTCCTCCTGGTCAGCTACTTTCCCATCCCCAGAAGTCTTAAAGTGCTGAATCTGGGAGTGAGCTAAGTGCCTGTCTCCAGTGTCAGCACAAGTGCCTGCTGGGAAACGGTTAACCCTTTGCTTGCTGAGTAGGGATTGAAGCAGGAGGTAACAGTGCAGGGTGGTCACTGAATGACTTCAGGAGGATGGAAGATTTAATGGACCCGTGTGGACTTGGCTGACATGGCTGACTGCTTGTGTTATCTAATGATGGCCTCTGAACTGACAAGTGTCAAGGTGATGAGTACTGGGAAAGTCTGGAGGAAGTAAAATGGCCCATCTGTAATAGAGCAGCGCTAAACTCTGGAATCACCGGAGGCACTGGGTGTTGGATTGCTGATCTCTTGGCCCATTGGATGCAATCCTCGTTGACCAGTCCACGTGTGGAGACATAAAGTGCAGAATCGTGGCCGAACTCTAATAGTGCAGTGATACAACAGTGCCGTAAAAGAAAAATGAAAGTGCAGTAATAAAAAAGGGCAGCAATAGGACAGTGTCAGCATAGTGACAGAACAGTTGCAATGCAGGAAAAGAATAGTGAAAGTGCAGCAAGAGAATAGTACAATTGTCGGCTAGTGCAGCTATAAGTCAGGGACAGTGCAGTAATCCTGTGACCCCAATCAACGGTTACCCCTCTATAAATCGCTTGTGAGGCCTCATATAGAATATGGGATCCAGATGTGGGCTCCACATTTTAAAAAGGATATTCAGAAGTTAGAGTAAGTTCAAAGGCGGAAACTAGATTATTCTACAGTGGGGAAATAAGTATTTGATACACTGAGGATTTTGCAAGTTGTCCCAATTACAAAGAATGGAGAGGTCTGTAGTTTTTATCGTAGGTACACATCACCTGTGAGAGATAGAATCTAAAAACAAACAAAAAAAAAACAAAACAGAAAATCACATTGTATGATTTTTACATAATTAAATTGCATTTTATTGCATGAAATAAGTATTTGATCACTGACCAACGAGCAAGAATTCGGACTCTCACAGACCTGTTAGTTTTTCTTTTAGAAGTCCTCCTACTCTGAACTCATTACCTTTATAAAAGACACCTGTCCGCACAACAATCACATTCTAACCTCTCCAACATAGCCAGGACCAAAACGCCGTCTAAGGACACCAGGGATAAAATTGTAGCCCTGCACAAGGCTGGGATGGGCAACAAGATAATAGGCAAGCAGCTTGGTGAGAAGTAAACAACTGTTGACATAATTATCAGATAATGGAAGAAACACAAGATGACTGTCAATCTTCCTAAGTCTAGGTCTCCATGCAGGATCTCGCCTCATGGGGTAGGGATGAGTCTGAGAAAAGTCAGGAATCAGCCCAGAACTACACAGGAGGACCTGGTCAATGAAGAGAGCTGAGACTACAGTCTTAAACATTACCGTTAGTAACACACTACGCCGTCATGGATTAAAATCCTGCAGGGCGCGCAATGTCCCCCTGCTCAAGCCAGCACATGTCCAGACCCGTTTGAAGTTCGCCATGACCATCTGGATGATCCATAGGAGGCATCGGAGAAGGTCATGAGGTCAGATAAGACCAAAATAGAACTTTTTGGTATCAACTCCACTCGCTGTGTTTGGAGGAAAAAGAAGGATGATTACAACCCAAAGAACAACATCCCATCCGTCAAGCCTGGTGAAGAAAACATCATACTTTGGAGGTGTTTTTCTGCAAAGGGGACAGGACGACTTCAACGTATTGAAGAGAGGATGTATAGGGTCATGTATTGCGAGATTTTGTCCAACAACCTTCTTCCTTCAGTAAGAGCATTGAAGATGGGTTGTGACTGGGTCTTCTAGCATGACAATGACCAGAAACACACAGTCAGGACAACTATGGAGTGGGTTCTGTAAGACGCATTTCAAGGACCTGGAGTGGCCTAGCCAGTCTGCAGACCTGAACCCAAGAGAAAATCTTTAGAGGGAGCTGAAACTCGATGTTGTCCAGCGACAGCCCCAAAACATGAATGATCTGGAGAAGATCTGTATGGAGTTTGGGGCCAAAATCACTGCTGCAGTGTGTGCAAACCTGGTCAAAGAACTACTGGAAACGTCTGACCTCTGTAATTGCAAACAAAGGTTTGTGTGCCAAATATTAAGTTCCCCTTGACGAAGCCCTTTCTGTAGGGCGATACGCGTTGGGCTGTGTCTCTTGGTCCGCATCGGCCTGCACACGGGGACGGTGTTTCCTCCTCCTCTTGCTTCGGCCATGTGGGTAATTTCATGCTTTTGCTGCCTTATCATGGGCATTTGCTGTAATTAGGTCATAGACCTTGCTGGCTTTTCCAGCCTTGGGTGTGGAGTCTTTTTGTCATCCACTACACTTGGGTGGTCTGACCCTGGAATTCCACCATTAGGGCATCATTTTTGTTCCTGGTGCATATTCATTGCTACCTGGGGTTCACATGTGCTACAGGGGTCTGTACTTGGCCTATATTGGTGCTTCCAGTTCCATGAGCCAGAGGGTTGGTTTCCCATTGTAAATTAAGGGTGTGCAGGCTTATATAACAGGCATTTGTATTTTACATGTTATATCTATGTATGGACCAAGTTACTCATGTTTTATTGTTTTTAATTATGTTTTATGTCTTTTGAAGTTGTGGTTTATCAATAAAAATTCCTGTTGTTATATCTTGAATATTTTTATTTATTTACTCTGTGGTGTGCATTCCTATGAGTGGCTCCTTTCTTTTGTTGCTTAAATATTAAGTTCTGTTTTTCTATTGTATCAAATATTTATTTCATGCAATAAAATGCAAATTAACTATGTAAAAACTCTAGAATGTGATTTTCTGGATATTTTTGGTAAGATTCTGTCTCTCACAGTAGAAATGTACCTACGATAAAAATTACAAACCTCTCCATTCTTTTGTAGGTGAGAAAACTTGCAAAATACTTATTTTCCCCACTGTATGGGATGGAGGCCTCTCATATTATGGGAGGTTGGAAAAGTTGGCCATGTTTAGATTAGAAAAAAATGCCTCCCATTTATAGTTAAATCTCCATGATTTCAGCTCTGTAGGCCGCTATTTTTATATAAAATGGATCAACTGAGAAGCAATTGAAGGCGAGACTTTCAAGTTTAATTAAAGGGGTTGAACAAAAATATCTTGTGAAACGTTTAGGAATTGCAGCCATTTTCCTACAAAGCCTCCTCATTTAAGGGACTCAAAAGTAATTGGACGAATACTTTATCATAAATACAATGTTCATTTTTAATACTTTGTAGAGGATCCTTTGCAGGCAATGACGGTCTGAAGTCTGATAGTCATGGACGTCACCAGACGCTGGGTTTACTCTGTGAGGCTTTGTCGGCCTTTACTGCGGCTGACTTCAGTTGTTTCTTGTTTGTGGGTCTTTCTGCTTCAGTGAAATACAAGCCTGATGGGGCTGAGATCTGGTGGTGACTCGGCCTTTGCATAATATTCCACTTCTTTGCTTTCGCAGGATGCTTTGGGTCATTGTCCATCTGTCCTGTGAAGCGTCGTCCAATCATCCTTGCTGCATTTGGCAGAATCTGAGCAGAAAGTATCGCCCTGTACACACAGGATTCATCCGTCTGCTTGTGTCCTCAGTCTAATCTCCAATAACCATTAGTGACCCGGAGCCATTGGAAGCCATTCATGCCCGTGCCATCACACTGCCTCCTCCATGTATTACAGAGGTTGTGCTATGCTTTGGATCATGTGCCGGTCCAAGCCTTCTCCATACTTTCTTCTTCCCATCACTCTGGTACAGGTTGATCTTAGCTTTGTTTTTCCAGAACTGGATGTTTTCTGGCAAAGTCCAATTTGGCCTTTCTATTTTTAAGGCTGAATAATAGTTTGCACCTTGTGGTGACCCCTCTGTATTTGCTTTCATGAAGTCTTCTCATTATGGTAGACTTAGATACTGAAGTACCAACTTCCTAGAGAGTGTTCTTCACTTGGGTGGATGCTGTGAAGGGTTTTTCTTCACCATGGAAAGGATTCTGCGATCATTCATCACTGTTGTCTTCAGTGGACGTCCAGGCCTTTTTGAGTTCCTAAGCTCAACAATGCGCTTTTTTTTTTTTTTTTGCAGAATGTAAAAAAACTGCTGATTTGGCCCACCCCTAACAATTCTGCGATCTCTCTGATGGATTTTTTTTCTTTCAGCCTAAAGATGGTCTGTTTATCTTCCATTGACAGCTTCTTTGACCCAGTGTTGTGGGTTCACAGCAACAGCTTCCAAATGCTCCAGACCTTTTACCTGCTTAATTTATGTTGTATTAATAAGGCAAAAGTCCATGCAGGCCATTAGTGACAATAATTGTCAAATTGCCTTTGATCCCTTTAAAAAGAGGCAACTAATTATTAAAGATCTGTAATTCCTCAACCTTTACTCCAGTTAGAATGTGAATACACTCAAATACTGTCAAATTAAAGCTGAGAGTTAGTGGAGCGCCCCCAGACGCAGGGCCACAGGTTTCTCGGTACCGGTCCTCTCTGGCTCAGTTCTGGGGATGTCACGGTGGCTGGACCCGGTCCGTGACCCTGCTAAGGGGCGTCCAATAAAAGGGATGATGGAAGTCAGCTAATGCTTCGTGACGCCACCTGTGGTATTCGGCCAGGGAGACCGACGCTACTTGGGGTCCACTGGGGTGATGTGATGGCAGCTAGATGGTATACCTTCCCACAGGTGAAGTATGTCCCCAGGGCTTCCCAGTATGACGGATGGTGATGGTGTGACATGTAGACAATAACGAGGACACAGGGTTGCAGTCTCTTTACCTCTTTACTGAAGGCTTCAGGATCCTCAATCCAGAGCACTGTTAACAGGGCTGTCTGAGACCGGCCGGTCCGAAGGCACATCCAGAGTTCCCTTTGCAGGTGGAAATCGTGGCCTACCACTAGCGCCTGTGTGTTGTAGTGCTTCCCTGCTGAGCATTCGGGATAGTACTCACAACTTCTGTTCTTGTTCTTTCTAGTTCTTTCTCGTTCTTTCTATTCTCTGTCCCCCAGGTTTGCATGGCTAGGACGCACCCGTTTGACCCGTTTGTCTTCTTAGGTGATGTATGTTAGACAGCCAACCTATAATTAACTGTCCTGCGGTATTTGAAGCAAGGCATAAAGTCAGTTACTTCCTCGGTGTTCCGGTCACCGGCTACGCACCTCAGTAGGATGTTGCCGTTCTCGGGGCACGACTCCTACTGGCTCTCCTTTGTGCTTTGATCTCGTTTCTCACTGTCCACAATATCCTTCGCTCCGTGTCCTTTCTTTAGATGCTGCCGCAGGGTAGCGCAGGCGCGGCTCTGTAACGTTCTATCCTTGTCGCTAGGTGCCTGCCAGGTTCCCACGCCTGACAGGGACCCCCCTGAATCTTCCCCGCAACACCCCCTGCCACGGGATGTTGCCTGGACAAAACCCAGTCAGCTTCTGACTAACTTCCTATCCAACCCCTAGTTTTACCACGGGATGCTGCCTGGACAAAACCCAGTCAGCTTCTGACTAACTTCCTATCCAACCCCTAGTTTTACAAGTGTGAGGAGTGGCCTAATAAATAAAACCTTTTGCTCCCCCTAGTGGCCGGAGTGTGAAGTGTGTGCTGGTGATACCTGGTCAGATGAACTCCTTTAGTGCCATCAGACGTACCATCACTCCCCTTAGTGGCAGAGCGATACTACTGCAACGACCAGGTCTCTGGGGCACTGCACATTCCACCCCCCCCCCCCCCCCCCGGTTAAATCCAGTACTCCTGGACTGGGAAGAAGAACAACAATACATGTTAGCAAAAGTCATGCAAATTTTTGAAATGCAAGGAACACATAAATATAACAATGCTTCCCTTTATGGGAGGTGAGAACACTTGAACGTTACAAACGGAAGCAAGTTTAAATACTTTAACCCCTTCATGACCCAGCCTATTTTGACCTTAAAGACCTTGCCGTTTTTTGCAATTCTGACCAGTGTCCCTTTATGAGGTAATAACTCAGGAACGCTTCAACGGATCCTAGCGGTTCTGAGATTGTTTTTTCGTGACATATTGGGCTTCATGTTAGTGGTAAATTTAGGTCAATAAATTCTGCGTTTATTTGTGATAAAAACGGAAATTTGGCGAAAATTTTGAAAATTTCGCAATTTTCACATTTTGAATTTTTATTCTGTTAAACCAGAGAGATATCTGACACAAAATAGTTAATAAATAACATTTCCCACATGTTTACTTTACATCAGCACAATTTTGGAAACAAAATTTTTTTTTGTTAGGAAGTTATAAGGGTTAAAATTTGACCAGCGATTTGTCATTTTTACAACGAAATTTACAAAACCATTTTTTTTAGGGACCACCTCACATTTGAAGTCAGTTTGAGGGGTCTATATGGCTGAAAATACCCA
Organism: Ranitomeya imitator; assembly: GCF_032444005.1. Lineage (NCBI taxonomy): Eukaryota > Metazoa > Chordata > Amphibia > Anura > Dendrobatidae > Ranitomeya > Ranitomeya imitator. Next base: position 670,864,121 of record NC_091285.1, on the reverse strand, counting down.
AAAGTGACACCATTCTAAAAACTGCACCCCTCAAGGTACTCAAAACCACATTCAAGAAGTTTATTAACCCTTCAGGTGCTTCACAGCAGCAGAAGCAACATGGAAGGAAAAAATTAACATTTAACTTTTTAGTCACAAAAATTATCTTTTAGCAACAATTTTTTTATTTTCCCAATGGTAAAAGGAGAAACTGAACCACGAAAGTTGTTGTCCAATTTGTCCTGAGTACGCTGATACCTCATATGTGGGGATAAACCACTGTTTGGGCGCACGGCAGGGCTTGGAAGGGAAGGAGCGCCATTTGACTTTTTGAATCAAAAATTGGCTCCACTCTTTAGCGGACACCATGTCACGTTTGGAGAGCCCCCGTGTGCCTAAAAATTGGAGCTCCCCCACAAGTGACCCCATTTTGGAAACTAGACGCCCCAAGGAACTTATCTAGATGCATAGTGAGCACTTTGAACCCCCAGGTGCTTCACAAATTAATCCGTAAAAATGAAAAAGTACTTTTTTTTCACAAAAAAATTCTTTTAGCCTCAATTTTTTCATTTTCACATGGGCAACAGGATAAAATGGATCCTAAAATGTGTTGGGCAATTTCTCCTGAGTACACCAATACCTCACATGTGGGGGTAAACCACTGTTTGGGCACATGGTAAGGCTCGGAAGGGAAGGAGCGACATTTGACTTTTTGAATGAAAAATTATTTCCATCGTTAGCGGACACCATGTCGCGTTTGGAGAGCTCCTGTGTGCCTAAACATTGGCGCTCCCCCACAAGTGACCCCATTTTGGAAACTAGACCCCCCAAGGAACTTATTTAGATGCCTAGTGAGCACTTTAAACCCTCAGGTGCTTCACAAATTGATCTGTAAAAATGAAAAAGTACTTTTTTTTCACAAAAAAATTCTTTTCGCCTCAATTTTTTCATTTTCACATGGGCAGTAGGGTAAAATGGATCATAAAATTTGTTGGGCAATTTCTCCCGAGTACGTCGATACCTCATATGTGGGGGTAAACTACTGTTTGGGCACTCGGCAGGGCTCGGAAGGGAAGGCGCGCCATTTGACTTTTTGAATGGAAAATTAGCTCCAATTGTTAGCGGACACCATGTCGCGTTTGGAGAGCCCCTGTGTGCCTAAACATTGGAGCTCCCCCACAAGTGACCCCATTTTGGAAACTAGACCCCCCAAGGAACGTATCTAGATGCATATTGAGCACTTTAAACCCCCAGGTGCTTCACAGAAGTTTATAACGCAGAGCCATGAAAATAAAAAATAATTTTTCTTTCCTCAAAAATGATTTTTTAGCCTGGAATTTCCTATTTTGCCAAGGATAATAGGAGAAATTGGACCCCAAATATTGTTGTCCTGTTTGTCCTGAGTACGCAGATACCCAATATGTGGGGGTAAACCACTGTTTGGGCGCACGGCAGGGCTCGGAAGGGATGGCACGCCATTTGGCTTTTTAAATGGAAAATTAGCTCCAATCATTAGCGGACACCATGTCACGTTTGGAGAGCCCCTGTGTGCCTAAACATTGGAGATCCCCCAGAAATGACACCATTTTGGAAACTAGACCCCCAAAGGAACTAATCTAGATGTGTGGTGAGGACTTTGAACCCCCAAGTGCTTCACAGAAGTTTATAACGCAGAGCCATGAAAAAAAAAAAAAAATATTTTCTCAAAAATGATCTTTTAGCCTGCAATTTTTTATTTTCCCAAGGGTAACAGGAGAAATTTGACCCCAAAAGTTGTTGTCCAGTTTCTCCTGAGTACGATGATACCCCATATGTGGGGGTAAATCACTGTTTGGGCACATGCCGGGGCTCGGAAGTGAAGTAGTGACGTTTTGAAATGCAGACTTTGATGGAATGCTCTGTGGGCGTCACGTTGCGTTTGCAGAGCCCCTGATGTGGCTTAACAGTAGAAACCCCCCACAAGTGACCCCATTTTGGAAACTAGACCCCCAAAGGAACTTATCTAGATGTGTGGTGAGCACTTTGAACCCCCAAGTGCTTCATAGAAGTTTATAATGCAGAGCCGTGAAAATAATAAATACGTTTTCTTTCCTCAAAAATAATTATTTAGCCCAGAATTTTTTATTTTCCCAAGGGTTACAGAAGAAATTGGACCACAAAAGTTGTTGTCCAGTTTCTCCTGAGTACGCTGATACCCCATATGTGGGGGTAAACCACTGTTTGGGCACATGCCGAGGGTCGGAAGTGAAGTAGTGACGTTTTGAAATGCAGACTTTGATGGAATGCTCTGTGGGCGTCACGTTGCGTTTGCAGAGCCCCTGATGTGGCTTAACAGTAGAAACCCCCCACAAGTGACCGCATTTTGGAAACTAGACCCCGAAAGGAACTTATCTAGATGTGTGGTGAGCACTTTGAACCCCCAAGCGCTTCATAGAAGTTTATAATGCAGAGCCGTGAAAATAATAAATACGTTTTCTTTCCTCAAAAATAATTATTTAGCCCAGAATTTTTTAATTTTCCCAAGGGTAACAGGAGAAATTTGACCCCAATATTTGTTGTCCAGTTTCTCCTGAGTACGGTGATACCCCATATGTGGGGGTAAACTACTGTTTGGGCACATGCTGGGGCTTGGAATTGAAGTAGTGACGTTTTGAAATGCAGACTTTGATGGAATGCTCTGCGGGCGTCACGTTGCGTTTGCAGAGCCCCTGATGTGCCTAAACAGTAGAAACCCCCCACAAGTGACCCCATTTTGGAAACTAGACCCCGAAAGGAACTTATCTAGATGTGTGGTGAGCACTTTGAACCCCCAAGTGCTTCATAGAAGTTTATAATGCAGAGCCGTGAAAATAACAAATACGTTTTCTTTCCTCAAAAATAATTATTTAGCCCAGAAATTTTTTATTTTCCCAAGGGTTACAGGAGAAATTGGACCCCAAAAGTTGTTGTCCAGTTTCTCCTGAGTACGCTGATACCCCATGAGTGGGGGTAAACCACTGTTTGGGCACACGTCGGGGCTCAGAAGGGAAGTAGTGACTTTTGAAATGCAGACTTTGATGGAATGGTCTGCGGGTGTCACGTTGCGTTTGCAGAGCCCCTGGTGTGCCTAAACAGTAGAAACCCCCACAAGTGACCCCATTTTAGAAATTAGACCCCCCAAGGAACTTATCTAGATATGTGGTGAGCACTTTGAACCCCCAAGTGCTTCACAGACGTTTACAACGCAGAGCCGTGAAAATAAAAAATCATTTTTCTTTCCTCAAAAATTATGTTTTAGCAAGCATTTTTTTTGATTCACAAGGGTAACAGGAGAAATTGGACCCCAGTAATTGTTGCGCAGTTTGTCCTGAGTATGCTGGTACCCCATATGTGGGGGTAAACCACTGTTTGGGCACACGTCAGGGCTCGGAAGTGAGGGAGCACCATTTGACTTTTTGAATACGAGATTGGCTGGAATCAATGGTGGCGCCATGTTGCGTTTGGAGACCCCTGATGTGCCTAAACAGTGGTAACCCCTCAATTCTACCTCCAACACTAACCCCAACACACCCCTAACCCTAATCCCAACTGTAGCCATAACCCTAAACACAACCCTAACCGCAACACACCCCTAACCACAACCCTAACCCCAACACACCCCTAACCATAACCACAACCCTAATTCCAACCCTAACCCTAAGGCTATGTGCCCACGTTGCGGATTCGTGTGAGATATTTTCGCACCATTTTTGAAAAATCCGCGGGTAAAAGGCACTGCGTTTTACCTGCGGATTTTCCGCGGATTTCCAGTGTTTTTTGTGCGGATTTCACCTGCGGATTCCTATTGAGGAACAGGTGTAAAACGCTGCGGAATCCGCACAAAGAATTGACATGCTGCGGAAAATACAACGCAGCGTTTCCGCGCGGTATTTTCCGCACCATGGGCACAGCGGATTTGGTTTTTCATATGTTTACATGGTACTGTAAACCTGATTGAACACTGCTGCGGATCCGCAGCCAAATCCGCACCGTGTGCACATAGCCTAATTCTAAAGGTATGTGCACACGCTGCGGAAAACGCTGCGGATCCGCAGCAGTTTCCCATGAGTTTACAGTTCAATGTAAACCTACGGGAAACAAAAATCGCTGTGCCCATGCTGCGGAAAAACTGCACGGAAACGCAGCGGTTTACATTCCGCAGCATGTCACTTCTTTGTGCGGATTCCGCAGCGGTTTTACAACTGCTCAAATAGAAAATCGCAGTTGTAAAACCGCAGTGAAATGCGCAGAAAAACCGCGGTAAATCCGCCATAAATCCGCAGCGGTTTAGCACTGCGGATTTATCAAATCCGCAGCGGAAAAATCCGCAGAGGACCAGAATACGTGTGCACATAACGAAACCCTAACCCTAGCCCTAACCCTACCCCTAGCCCTAACCCTAACCCTACCCCTACCCCTAACCCTACCCCTACCCCTAACCCTACCCCTAACCCTAACCCTACCCCTAACCCTACCCCTAACCCTACCCCTAGCCCTAACCCTAACCCTAACCCTACCCCTAACCCTAACCCTAACGATATTCTAACATTAGTGGAAAAAAAAAAATTTCTTTATTTTTTTTATTGTCCCTACCTATGGGGGTGACAAAGGGGGGGGGTCATTTATTATTTTTTTTATTTTGATCACTGAGATATAATCTATCTCAGTGATCAAAATGCACTTTGGAACGAATCTGCCGGCCGGCAGATTCGGCGGGCGCACTGCGCATGCGCCCGCCATTTTGGAAGATGGCGGCGCCCAGGGAGAAGACGGACGGGACCCCGGCTGGATCGGTAAGTATGATGGGGTGGGGGGGGGGCAAAGGGGGGGGGATCGGAGCACGGGGGGGGAATCGGAGTGCGGGAGGGGTGGAACGGAGCACGGGGGGCGTGGAACGGAGCACGGGGGGGCTGGAATGGAGCACGGGGGGGTGGAACGGAGCACCGGGGGGGGTGGATCGGAGTGCAGGGGGGGTGATTGGAGCACGGGGGGGTGATTGGAGCACGGGGGGAGCGGACAAGAGCACGGGGGGGAGCGGAGCACTGGACGGAGGGGAGCCGGAGCAGTGTACCGGCCAGATCGGAGGGCTGGGGGGGCGATCGGTGGGGTGGGGTGGGGGCACACTAGTATTTCCAGCCATGGCCGATGATATTTCAGCATCGGCCATGGCTGGATTGTAATATTTCACCCGTTATAATAGGTGAAATATTACAAATCGCTCTGATTGGCAGTTTCACTTTCAACAGCCAATCAAAGCGATCGTAGCCACGAGGGGGTGAAGCCACCCCCCCTGGGCTAAACTACCACTCCCCCTGTCCCTGCAGATCGGGTGAAATGGGAGTTAACCCTTTCACCCGATCTGCAGGGACGCGATCTTTCCATGACGCCGCATAGGCGTCATGGGTCGGAATGGCACCGACTTTCATGACGCCTACGTGGCGTCATGGGTCGGGAAGGGGTTAAATAACACTCTGACTATAAATAACTTCTGGTACCCAGCCGGGTATTCTACTAAGTGCAAATGTTGAACAATAATTTAACTTCTCCTTTAAGGGCGTATAGGCTGAACCCACTAAAGGCTTTCTATAAAATACTATAAGGCAAACTTAACTTTTTCTTTACTTTTCTAACTTCACAAATGCAGGACCGCCTAGCTCCTTGTCTGGGCCTACTGCCATCTGTTCTTCTGTCAGCGCAACTATCTTTCTATGGTTCTCAGGAGGACTCTCTAACCCCTACGGGTTCACTGTGTTGAAATTCGGCTTCCAACTTTTCCTGTCCTCAATCTCTAGTAACATTATTAACATTTCCTAAATCTCAACATTATTAAAATTTTAGCTTTCTTAAGGCAACATTATACTTAAGTGCAACACGTGAACATTCCCTTTAAGAAGGAACCAAGTCTCTTTGAGGTAGTGCAGATTCTCTCTATCTGCAAGTCCGTTGGAAAGCAAGAACTTCTGTGCTGTATTCAGAAACAGTCTCTTCGCAAAGTCTTCTTTCTTTGTAAAACCAGTAGAGGGCACCTTTAAGAAGGTGCGAACTATTTACAACACAGTTTGTGAATCATTCACCGTCCATGATTCGGCAGTCTTTTAAAACACTGATGGCAAACAAACAAGCCAAGAAACAATAGGGATCCCGGGTAAACGAAGGGACCCCTTTAAGAGTTAACCCTAGACGGGTTTAACCCCTTAATGACCGCCAATACGTCTTTTAACTGACCTTAGATATAAGAGAATAGCCTCCCCATACAGATGACAATCCATCATCTGTCGGCTGTACACTATAGCTGACAACTTGCTGCACCAGCCACGATCAGTATTTGCACCTTCTAAATCTGTTTAACTCCTTAGATGCTGCTGTCAATAGTGACTACATCATTATAAATGGTTAACAGAGTGTGGGGGCTTCCTCTTTATCCCAATTGGTACCCTCAGATCATGATTTTGCGGTCCTGATGTTTGCCATGGCAATTCATGACCAAATAGCGGCCTTAGAGTCTGACGGCTGTAGTAATCTGTTTAGAAGTTAGCAACATTTAGGTGGTAAAAATACACATTTTCATTTCTGTCATACCACTTTGCATTAATTCCTGTAAAGCACCTGAAGGGTTAATAAACTACCTGACAGCAGTTTTCAATATGTTTAGGAGTGCTGTTTTTAAAATGGTATCACGTTTGGGGGTTTCCCAATATATGGGACCCCTAAAGTCACTTCAAACATGGATAAGTCCCTAAAAAAATAAATTTTGTAAATTTCTTTGAAAAAATGAAAAATTGCTGCTACATTTTTAAACCTCCTAAAATGCTAACAAAATAAAATAACATTTTACAAATGGTCCTGATGTAAAGCAGACATGTGGGAAATGTTATTTATTAATGGTTTGCTGTTATATGACTATCTGGATTAAAGGGATAATCATTCAAATTTAGAAAATTGCTAATTTTTTAACATTTTTCTCAAATTTTTGATTTTTTTATAAATAAACACAAAAAATGTTGAACTAAATTTACCATTATCATAAAGTAGAATGTGTCACGAAAAAACAATCTCAAAATCACTGGGATTTGTTGAAGCGTTGCAGAGTTATTACCACATAAAGTGACACTGGTCAGATTTAAAAAATTTGGCTCGGTCACTAAGGGGTTAAAGCAGGAAACAGTTAAATAACTATATACAATTTTGGGTTTTCGAGGTTTACTTTGATTCTGGTGGTTGTAGCCCCGCAGGCAGCAGTGGGCAGGGCTATCCACCCGGATACCTGCGGCTACCAGGTGTGGTTCCAGGGGCTCCTTCACTCCAGGCAGGGGTCTGGTTGGCTACAGTTCTGGATCCTGAAACGGCCTGGGTACTAGCCATCACTGAGGCCAATCCTTCGGCTACCACGGTGGTAGTGGTATCAACGGTGCAGGTTTTGGCCTTACCAATTGTGCACGTCGGGGTAACCACCGTAGTCTTGGTAGTAACAGTAGACCGGTCACAAGGGGGCGCCTTTGCTATGGGGAACGGCTTCACCGGCACTTTAGTCGGGTATGTCATGGGGCCTCGCCGCTTGTGGACGTTCAGGTCGAACCACCCCTTTTCCCCAAAGTGCCAGGTGTAGGTGACCTCGTCCCCTGGGTAGAGATCCCGGTCCGGGTGGCCTTTTCTGAGATGGGACTCTACATCCCTCCGGTTCACAAAGAACTCCGCATACAGGCCCGTCTCTTTAATAAAGCCCCAGCCCCCACGGAGTTTGAAGTCTATGACGGTGCCCTGCCTGCGCGGGGCCTGGTGGTTGGTGCGATCTTTGCGGGCCCGGTCCTTCACCGCGAGGTCCCGCTGGTGGTATGCCTCTCGCCGGGCCTGATACTCCCTCTCTTTCTTCTCCCACTGTCGGTCTAGCTGGACCTGATATTCTTCCCAGCTGAGGGCCTCCACCATCTCCCCTTCCTGTGTCTTCACCCCGGGGAACCCCATGAAGTCGGACCCAGGATTCACCCAGCGGCACACGGTGCGCTCCGCATAGACCTCGCTTGGCATGGTGATCGGCGAGATTGGGGCTTTCAAGAAGTGCTCCATACCCGTGGCCTGGTCCCAGGGTGGAAGGCGCTGGAGGGTATGTGTCCCAGGGGAAGGGGGTACCGCGACGGGGCCTATCAACAGGTCCCCTTCCGGGAAAGCGGGGTCGGCGGACTCACCGGCCGGTACGACTTCCTCCATCGCGGCTGGCTCCGGTAGCAGCAAAGGAACCGATGTTGGGGGGTCCTCTGCCGGCACCTCCTGGCACGAGGCCTTGTTCTCCACCCGCAACTGGAGGAGCTGCTCTATCAGGTCCTCCATGTCGATCTGCAGGTGACCGGTCCCAACTGTGGAGATCTGGCTGCTGTGCTCGTCTGGGTAGCTGGGGGAGTCCTCTGCTTCAACCCCGCAGTCTGGGTCTGAGCGAGTGGCCATGGCGTCCTCCACATGGGTCACTTCCTGGTCTCTTTCCCACTCTCTCCTTCGTGGGCGGTTCCGTTTCCTGTGTCTCCGCCCTCCATTGAGAATCAAGAGGCGGATCTCGGCTGCTGACGGACACGTCCTCAAGGTACAGAAATATTTAGACTGGGCGGCCATTATCTTTCGCACTCTTAATAATAATAATAATAATAATAATCTTTATTTATATAGCGCCAACATATTCCGCAGCGCTTTACAGTTTAACAGTTTCAAACACAAAAGTCATAAGTAACAACATTAATAATACAATAATTAAAGCAAAATAAGACGACCCTGCTCGTGAGAGCTTACAATCTACAATGAGGTGGGGGAGATGCAAAGTACAGGTGTGTATTTACAATGATGTATTTACAATCATGGTCCAGCCATCATCAGGGGTTGGGGAATAGATGGAGATAGTGAATGGGCTACACACACACACACACAAACATAAAATGACTCTTCAGCTTGTGCACGCCCACTCCACGCCCTTCTTCTTCTCCTGCGCTCCTCGTGGCGCTGCAATGGCGGCAGTTTTGGCGGGAATCTTGCGGCAGATAGCAATACACAGTCCTTGCAATAAATCACAGTTCAAACACGGTTCAATCACAGTCCCAAGGCACACATGACCCAATTCTTGAGGCTTAAGTACGATCCTGTTCGTGACACTAAGTTGGAGCGCCCCCAGACTCAGGGCCACAGTTTTCTCGGTACCGGTCCTCTCTGGCTCAGTTCTGGGGATGTCACGGTGGCTGGACCTGGTCCGTGACCCTGCTAAGGGGCGTCCAATAAAAGGGATGATGGAAGTCAGCTAATGCTTTGTGACGCCACCTGTGGTATTCGGCCAGGGAGACCGACGCTGCTTGGGGTCCACTGGGGTGATGTGATGGTAGCAAGATGGTATACCTTTCCACAGGTGAAGTATGTCCCCAGGTCTTACCGATAATGTAGATGGTGATGGTGTGAGGTGCAGTCAATAACGAGGACACAGGGTTGCAGTCTCTTTACCTCTTTACTGAAGACTTCAGGATCCTCAATCCAGATCACTGTTAACAGGGCTGTCTGAGACCGGCCGGTCCGAAGGCACATCCAGAATTCCCTTTGCAGGTGGAAATCGTGGCCTACCACTAGCGCCTGTGTGTTGCAATGCTTCCCTGCTGAGCATTCGGGATAGTCCTCACAACTTCTGTTCTTGTTCTTTCTAGTTCTTTCTATTCTCCGTCCCCCAGGTTTGTATGGCTAGGACGCACCCGTTTGACGGGAAGGCTCGGACCTATTCTGAGACCCTAGAGACGCCCCTCTCCACGTTTGCCCCCTATGTCTTCTTAGGTGATGTATGTTAGACAGCCAACCTATATTTAACTGTCCTGCGGTATTTGAAGTAAGGCATAAAGTCAGTTACTTCCTCGGTGTTCCGGTCACCGGCTACGCGCCTCAGTAGGATGTTGCCGTTCTCGGGGCACGACTCCTACTGGCTCTCCTTTGTGCTTTGATCTCATTTCTCACTGTCCACAATATCCTTTGCTTCGTGTCCATTCTTTAGATGCTGCCGCAGGGTAGCGCACGCGCGGCTCTGTAACGTTCTATCCTTGTCGCTAGGTGCCTGCCAGGTTCCCACGCCTGACAGGGACCCCCCTGAATCTTCCCCGCAACACCCCCTGCCACGGGATGTTGCCTGGACAAAACCCAGTCAGCTTCTGACTAACTTCCTATCCAACCCCTAGTTTTACCAGTGTGAGGAGTGGCCTAATAAATAAAACCTTTTGCTCCCCCTAGTGGCCGGAGTGTGAAGTGTACTGTGTGCTGGTGATACCTGGTCAGATGAACTCCTTTAGTGCCATCAGACGTACCATCACTCCCCTTAGTGGCAGAGCGATACTTGTTGTGAATTCTGTGGCAGAGCTCCCTCCTGTGGTCACAAGTGGTACTTCGGCTGATTCTCTCTGTGAGCTTCCGTTGGTGGAGGAAAGTGGTACTGCGGCTTCTGAGTTTCCTTCCTCAGGTGATGTGGTGAAGTCGTTAGGTGCTGCTCTATTTAACTCCACCTAGTGCTTTGATCCTGGCCTCCAGTCAATGTTCTAGTATTGGACCTGTTTCCTCCTGGATCGTTCCTGTGGCCTGCTGCTCTGCATAGCTAAGTTCCGCTTGCTATTTTGTTTGCTGTTTTTTTTCTGTCCAGCTTGTCTATTTGTTTTTTCCTGCTTGCTGGAAGCTCTGGGACGCAGAGGGTGTACCTCCGTGCTGTTAGTTCGGTACGGAGGGTCTTTTTGCCCCCTTTGCGTGGTTTTTGTAGGGTTTTGTGTTGACCGCAAAGTTACCTTTCCTATCCTCGCTCTGTTCAGTAAGTCGGGCCTCACTTTGCTAAATCTAATTTATCTCTACGTTTGTCTTTTCATCTTAACTCACAGTCATTATATGTGGGGGCTGCCTTTTCCTTTGGGGTATTTCTCTGAGGCAAGGTAGGCTTATTTTCTATCTTCAGGCTAGCTAGTTTCTCAGGCTGTGCCGAGTTGCATAGGGAGCGTTAGGCGCAATCCACGGCTGCCTCTAGTGTGGTTGGTGAGGATTAGGGATTGCGGTCAGCAGAGTTCCCACGTCTCAGAGCTTGTTCTATGTTTTTGGGTTATTGTCAGGTCACTGTATGTGCTCTGACCTCTATGTCCATTGTGGTACTGAATTACCTTATCATAACAGTACTGGAGGCCCAAAGTACTAATGATTCTCAATAGAGGGAAAAAAGAAGTTCTGAGACCATTTTTTTTTTCTCTGCACTGTGTTTTGCCTTATTTTTCCCCTAGACATTTGGGTGGTTCAGGACACAGGTGTAGCGATGGACATTAAAGGTCTGTCTTCATGTGTGGATCAGCTCACGGCAAGAGTACAAAATATTCAAGACTTTGTGGTTCAGAATTCAATGTTAGAACCGAGAATTCCTATTCCTGATTTGTTTTTTGGAGATAGAACTAAATTTCTGAGTTTCAAAAATAATTGTAAACTATTTCTGGCCTTGAAACCTCGCTCCTCTGGTGACCCAGTTCAACAAGTTAGGATCATTATTTCTTTTTTACGTGGCGACCCTCAGGACTGGGCATTTTCTCTTGCGTCAGGAGATCCTGCATTGGGTAATGGCGATGCGTTTTTCCTGGCGCTCGGATTGCTGTACGATGAGCCTAATTCAGTGGATCAGGCAGAGAAGAATTTGCTGGCTCTGTGTCAGGGTCAGGATGAGATAGAGGTATATTGTCAGAAATTTAGAAAGTGGTCCGTACTCACTCAGTGGAATGAAGGTGCGCTCGCAGCTATTTTCAGAAAAGGTCTCTCTGAAGCCCTTAAGGATGTCATGGTGGGATTTCCTATGCCTGCTGGTCTGAATGAGTCTATGTCTTTGGCCATTCAGATCGGTCGACGCTTGCGTGAGCGTAAATCTGTGCACCATTTGGCGGTATTACCTGAGCTTAAACCTGAGCCTATGCAGTGCGATAGGACTTTGACCAGAGTTGAACGGCAAGAACACAGACGTCTGAATGGGCTGTGTTTCTACTGTGGTGATTCCACTCATGCTATCTCTGATTGTCCTAAGCGCACTAAGCGGTTCGCTAGGTCTGCCACCATTGGTACGGTACAGTCAAAATTTCTTCTGTCCGTTACCTTGATCTGCTCTTTGTCATCGTATTCTGTCATGGCATTTGTGGATTCAGGCGCTGCCCTGAATTTGATGGACTTGGAGTATGCTAGGCGTTGTGGGTTTTTCTTGGAGCCTTTGCAGTGTCCTATTCCATTGAGAGGAATTGATGCTACGCCTTTGGCCAAGAATAAGCCTCAGTACTGGACCCAGCTGACCATGTGCATGGCTCCTGCACATCAGGAGGTTATTCGCTTTCTGGTGTTGCATAATCTGCATGATGTGGTCGTGTTGGGGTTGCCATGGCTACAAGTCCATAATCCAGTATTAGATTGGAAATCCATGTCTGTGTCCAGCTGGGGTTGTCAGGGGGTACATGGTGATGTCCCATTTCTGACTATTTCGTCATCCACCCCTTCTGAGGTTCCAGAGTTCTTGTCTGATTACCGGGATGTATTTGATGAGCCCAAGTCCGATACCCTACCTCCGCATAGGGATTGTGATTGTGCTATCGATTTGATTCCTGGTAGTAAATTCCCAAAAGGTCGACTGTTTAATTTATCTGTGCCTGAGCACGCCGCTATGCGGAGTTATGTGAAGGAGTCCTTGGAGAAGGGGCATATTCGCCCGTCATCGTCGCCATTAGGAGCAGGGTTCTTTTTTGTAGCCAAGAAGGATGGTTCACTGAGACCTTGTATAGATTACCGCCTTCTAAATAAGATCACGGTTAAATTTCAGTACCCCTTGCCGTTGTTATCTGATTTGTTTGCTCGGATTAAGGGGGCTAGTTGGTTCACCAAGATAGATCTTCGTGGTGCGTATAATCTTGTGCATATTAAGCGAGGCGATGAATGGAAAACTGCATTTAATACGCCCGAGGGCCATTTTGAGTATCTAGTAATGCCATTCGGACTTGCCAATGCTCCATCAGCGTTTCAGTCCTTTATGCATGACATCTTCCGAGAGTACCTGGATAAATTCCTGATTGTGTACTTGGATGACATTTTGATCTTCTCGGATGATTGGGAGTCTCATGTGAAGCAGGTCAGAACGGTGTTTCAGGTCCTGCATGCTAATTCTTTGTTTGTGAAGGGATCAAAGTGTCTCTTTGGTGTTCAGAAGGTTTCATTTTTGGGGTTCATCTTTTCCCCTTCTACTATCGAGATGGACCCTGTTAAGGTCCAAGCCATCCATGATTGGACTCAGCCGACATCTCTGAAAAGTCTGCAAAAGTTCCTGGGCTTTGCTAATTTTTATCGTCGCTTCATCTGCAATTTTTCTAGTATTGCTAAACCATTGACCGATTTGACCAAGAAGGGTGCTGATGTGGTCAATTGGTCTTCTGCTGCTGTGGATGCTTTTCAAGAGTTGAAGCGTCGTTTTTCTTCTGCCCCTGTGTTGTGTCAACCAGATGTTTCGCTTCCGTTCCAGGTCGAGGTTGATGCTTCTGAGATTGGAGCAGGGGCTGTTTTGTCGCAGAGAAGTTCTGATTGCTCGGTAATGAAACCATGCGCCTTCTTTTCCAGGAAGTTTTCGCCTGCTGAGCGAAATTATGATGTGGGCAAAAAAGAGTTGCTGGCCATGAAGTGGGCATTCGAGGAGTGGCGTCATTGGCTTGAAGGAGCTAAGCATCGCGTGGTGGTCTTGACTGATCATAAGAACTTGACTTATCTCGAGTCCGCCAAGCGGTTGAATCCTAGACAGGCTCGTTGGTCGTTGTTTTTTGCCCGTTTTGACTTTGTGATTTCGTACCTTCCGGGCTCTAAAAATGTGAAGGCGGATGCTCTGTCTAGGAGTTTTGTGCCCGACTCTCCGGGTTTATCTGAGCCGGCGGGTATCCTCAAAGAGGGAGTAATTGTGTCTGCCATCTCCCCTGATTTGCGGCGGGTGCTGCAAAAATTTCAGGCTAATAAACCTGATCGTTGCCCAGCGGAGAAACTGTTTGTCCCTGATAGGTGGACGAATAAAGTTATCTCTGAGGTTCATTGTTCGGTGTTGGCTGGTCATCCTGGAATCTTTGGTACCAGAGAGTTAGTGGCTAGATCCTTTTGGTGGCCATCTCTATCGCGGGATGTGCGTACTTTTGTGCAGTCCTGTGGGATTTGTGCTCGGGCTAAGCCCTGCTGTTCTCGTGCCAGTGGGTTGCTTTTGCCCTTGCCGGTCCCTAAGAGGCCTTGGACACATATCTCTATGGATTTTATTTCAGATCTTCCCATCTCTCAAAAGATGTCAGTCATTTGGGTGGTCTGTGATCGCTTCTCTAAGATGGTCCATTTGGTACCCTTGTCTAAATTACCTTCCTCCTCTGATTTGGTGCCATTGTTCTTCCAGCATGTGGTTCGTTTACATGGCATTCCAGAGAATATCGTTTCTGACAGAGGTTCCCAGTTTGTTTCGAGGTTTTGGCGAGCTTTTTGTGGTAGGATGGGCATTGACTTGTCTTTTTCCTCGGCTTTCCATCCTCAGACTAATGGCCAGACCGAACGAACCAATCAGACCTTGGAAACATATCTGAGATGCTTTGTTTCTGCTGATCAGGATGACTGGGTGTCCTTTTTGCCTTTGGCTGAGTTCGCCCTTAATAATCGGGCCAGCTCGGCTACCTTGGTTTCGCCGTTTTTCTGCAACTCTGGGTTCCATCCTCGTTTCTCTTCAGGACAGGTTGAGTCTTCGGACTGTCCTGGTGTGGATACTGTGGTGGACAGGTTGCAGCAGATTTGGACTCATGTAGTGGACAATTTGACCTTGTCCCAGGAGAAGGCTCAACGTTTCGCTAATCGCAGACGCTGTGTGGGTCCCCGACTTTGTGTTGGGGATTTGGTTTGGTTATCTTCTCGTCATATTCCTATGAAGGTTTCCTCTCCTAAGTTTAAACCTCGTTTCATTGGTCCGTATAGGATTTCTGAGGTTCTTAATCCTGTGTCTTTTCGTCTGACCCTTCCAGATTCTTTTTCCATACATAACGTATTCCGTAGGTCATTGTTGCGGAGATACGTGGCACCTATGGTTCCATCTGTTGACCCTCCTGCCCCGGTTTTGGTGGAGGGGGAGTTGGAGTATATTGTGGAGAAGATTTTGGATTCTCGTGTTTCAAGACGGAAACTCCAGTATCTGGTTAAGTGGAAGGGTTATGCTCAGGAAGATAATTCCTGGGTCTTTGCCTCTGATGTCCATGCTCCCGATCTTGTTCGTGCCTTTCATATGGCTCATCCTGGTCATCCTGGGGGCTCTGGTGAGGGTTCGGTGACCCCTCCTCAAGGGGGGGGTACTGTTGTGAATTCTGTGGCAGAGCTCCCTCCTGTGGTCACAAGTGGTACTTCGGCTGATTCTCTCTGTGAGCTTCCGTTGGTGGAGGAAAGTGGTACTGCGGCTTCTGAGTTTCCTTCCTCAGGTGATGTGGTGAAGTCGTTAGGTGCTGCTCTATTTAACTCCACCTAGTGCTTTGATCCTGGCCTCCAGTCAATGTTCTAGTATTGGACCTGTTTCCTCCTGGATCGTTCCTGTGGCCTGCTGCTCTGCATAGCTAAGTTCCGCTTGCTATTTTGTTTGCTGTTTTTTTTCTGTCCAGCTTGTCTATTTGTTTTTTCCTGCTTGCTGGAAGCTCTGGGACGCAGAGGGTGTACCTCCGTGCCGTTAGTTCGGTACGGAGGGTCTTTTTGCCCCCTTTGCGTGGTTTTTGTAGGGTTTTGTGTTGACCGCAAAGTTACCTTTCCTATCCTCGCTCTGTTCAGTAAGTCGGGCCTCACTTTGCTAAATCTAATTCATCTCTACGTTTGTCTTTTCATCTTAACTCACAGTCATTATATGTGGGGGCTGCCTTTTCCTTTGGGGTATTTCTCTGAGGCAAGGTAGGCTTATTTTCTATCTTCAGGCTAGCTAGTTTCTCAGGCTGTGCCGAGTTGCATAGGGAGCGTTAGGCGCAATCCACGGCTGCCTCTAGTGTGGTTGGTGAGGATTAGGGATTGCGGTCAGCAGAGTTCCCACGTCTCAGAGCTCGTTCTATGTTTTTGGGTTATTGTCAGGTCACTGTATGTGCTCTGACCTCTATGTCAGTGGTACTGAATTACCTTATCATAACAGATACTACTGCAACGACCAGGTCTCTGGGGCGCTGCATTAGCACTTTAAGCTATTGATTATGTAATTATATCTTGACTATGATTTGTTAAACAGCTAAAATGCCAAAACTTGTGTCATATTACATATACATCGCGTTTCAAATTATTATGCAAATGCTATTTTTCTCTGATTTTTCTAAATGAGTCAGTATAATGTTCAAATCATGAACCGGATAAATCACATTATATTGGACAAATATTCCAATGATAACAGGTTTTTTTTTTAAATCTAACCCCCCACACACACAAAATGCCATAATGGCATGTTCCAAATTATTCTGCATAACAGTTTCAATGCATTTTGTAGGTTGTACAGAACTGAAAATGTTCATTTGTTAAATTTGCAGCATTAAAAGGTCACATTTATGAAAACAGCTTTTCCAATCAAAAGCATTTCAACAGGCCAAGTTACATGTTAAAGAAGCACTCCCATCAGACGCCCCGATTCTAGGGATCACTAAGGGCCCCAGTGGTTGGACCCCAAAGATCTGTAAGTTTTCCCCTATCCAATGGATAGGGTATAATTTTCAGACTTGAGAATATCTCTTTAAAGAAGCACTCCTCCCGTCATAGTTTTTATCCTCTTAACCTCTTCACGTTATATGACATATACTGTATATGTTTGATGTAACCCCTTCTCATGTACAGCACCATTGAATTAATGGTGCTATATAAATAAATAATAATAATATGTAGTGTATCTCCTTTTAATGCGGGCTCCGGTGATGAGCCCGCATCTGTTCCGGCACATGACAGCTGATTTGATCAGCTGCGAGTGGAATCATGATCCACCGGTGGCTGTTAACATGTTAAATACTGCTGTTAATCTCTGATAGCGGCATTTTAAATGCTCGCACTGAAATGCGTTACTAACCCCACCCATTGGCACCCGTGACACCCATTTTGCCCCATTCAAAATAAAACAATTAAAAAATATAAAAATGCACATATTTGGTATCACTATGTTCAGAATTGTCCGATCTAATAAAATATAAAAATAATTGATCCGATTGGTAAATGGCGTAACGAGAAATGATTAAAAACCCCAGAATTACATTTTTGGTCACTGCAACATTGCAATAAAATGCAATAACAGGTGATCAAAACATCATATCTACACCAAAATAGTATCGATAAAAACATCAGCTTAGCATGCAAAAAAAAAGCCCTTACCCAGCCCTAGATCACAAAAAATGGATTCTCTATGAAAAATGGTGCCATTTTTTTATTTTTTTACAAACTTTGGATTTTTTTTCTACACTAATAGAAAAAGAACATATACATGTTTGGTATCTACACACTCGCAATGACCTGGAGAATCATATAGGCAGGTCGGCCAGGGTAGAAGGGGTTAATATATTGCAGTCATCATAATATACAGCACTGTGTACTTCAGTTGTTTATTTTGCCTTTTACCAGCTAATTCTTCTCCTTTCTCTGCTCCATGTAGATACAGGAAGTTTCTTTTCCTGCATAAGTCATCCCCCTCTTCAACTCCTGACCCAGCTGCTCCCTCTTCCCTCTGCTGTAGACTTTTGCAATGATGACTCATGCAGGGAAAAAATGAATTTGTCTAGCAGAAACCTTCCTCATTATGATTTTATCTGCACAAAACCATCTGTGCTCTGCATCAGCCACAAATCTCATAATAGTACAATGATCACATTAAGTTTTTGTGAAATATCTAATGTTTTCATTCCTTCTCCAAGACATTGCATATTTGACACTTTTGGGCAGCATAAAGATCCTTTATCTTTTCCATATTGCTTGAAACCTATGGATGCTTAATAATGTGGAACATCCTTCGTAAGTAGTTTTTCTTTAATTGGGCTCTTCTAGCAAACCAATTATCACATGTGTTTAAGATTGATTTCAGTGATCCAAAGAGCCTGAGACACAAACCATCCATGAGTTTATGTGAAAAACAAAAAAATTACATCTTTATGACACTTACATCCAATTTGCATACTATTTTGCAACGTGGTGTAAATCCACATGTGGTCAATACAAAGGACCAGCTAATGATTTATTCCTTCAAAGGACCTTACAAAGAACCTTCCTCTATGTGTAGAGGAAATGCGATTCCAGCAGCTAAATAGGAAAGGGTTCTTTACAGTTAGAGCAGTCAGACTGAGGAATGCCCGACTATAAGAAGTAGTAATGGCCGACACAATAACAGCTTTTAGAAAAAGAGCTAGAGGCTTTTCTCAAAATAATCGCATTGTGGTTTATAAATAATCACAATAGAGAACGCATGACTGGTGGTTGAACATGAAGGATTTGTGTCTTTTTCAACTTATGTAACCTGATGACCTGTTGAAACGCAATGTAAGCGTGAAACGATCGTCGTCTTTATTCGCTCCATTGTTTTATCTGCCTGCTGTTAATATTATGATGCCACAATAAAGGATTTTGTTGCACGGGACGGTATGTGCCAATCTGCTTTCTTTTTTATGGACATACAACTTATGTAACCGAGAACATATTTTTCTCTGGTTGGACAAATAATTTATTGTCTCTGAGTATCTGTAAGACCTGCCTACACACCTGGGCAAGTGCAGGGGCCCACTCGCCATCGGGGTCAAAGGCATGCTATGGGTGCCTGATGCCAGTGCCCATGAGTGCGCCCCCTGCTTGCTCAGGGCCCTAGTACATGCAGTACTTACCTCTCCCCGCTCCACCGCTGCTGAATTATAACTAGGCACAGGCAAGGTGGCCTTTGGTACGGGAACAGCAGGGTGGACTGAGATAGGAACTGACAAGGCAGATCGGATCAGGAGAGGATGCCTTACAGACAAGACATCTCCCAACTATCGGCTGGGGATGTCTTAAGCAGCGAGCATTGGCCCTTTTAGAGTGTGCACCTGCTCCCTAACTCGTAGCCTACTACAGGGATACCTAGGTGCCATGAGCAGGTCCTGGGAGCAGGCAGACACCAATGGAGTGCAGACAGGTTAGTACACATGCTAGCGTCTCTGCAGGGGGTAGGGGGCTCACACATGCACGGGCGTCAGCAGTGTCCTAACAGTACCCCCCCTTATGCCCCCTCTTTTTAAAGCCAGAAAGGAATTTCTGAAGAAGTGGAGCATGAATATTCTCTTTGGGGTCCAACAACCTTTCTTCAGGACCAAATCTTTTCCAGTCGACTAGAAAAAATATTCTCCCTCTCACCTTTTTTGACGCAAGGATATTCTTTACTTCAAAGACATCCTCGGAGCTGATGGGGACAGGCATGACACTGGGATCCTTCAAAAAGGGACTTAGGATGACTGGCTTTAGGAGGGACACATGGAAGGAATTAGGTATCCGTAAAAAAGCTAGAAACTTCAATTTGTAGGACACAGCCTTATTTTATTTGATAACTTCAAAGGGATCGATGAATAGAGGACCTAACTAGTAGGACAGGATCTTAAGATGGATGTACTTAGAGGACAGCCACATCTTATCTCCAGGACGATAACAAGGTGGATCCAAGTGTCTCTTGTCCGCATGCTTATTCTTATGCACAGATGACCTGTCCAGAGTGACCTTAGTGTCCTCCCATATCTTCGAGAAGTCCCAAATAAGATAATCGGCTGCCAGAACACCAGAAGCGGCCAATACCAGAAGGGGAATTCCTGGCTGTTGCCCAAAAACAATGAAGAAGAATGGAGAACACGAAGACGATGCAGTTAAGTGGTTGTCAAAGGAGATCTCTGCCCATGGTAACAGTTTGACCCAATTGTCGTGATGTGCGTAAGTGAAGTACCGCAGCAAGTTGGCCAGTATCTGGCTGACTCTCTCTACCTGTTTGTTAGATTGAGGATGGTATGCAGATGAGAAATCCAGGGCAGCGTTCAGGAGTTTACACAAAGCCCGCCAAAATCTGGATGTGAACTGTACACCTCGGTTGGAAACGATGTTGCAAGAAAATCCATGAAGATGAAAGATGTGCTGAATGAAATTCTCTGCAAGTTCCAGAGCAGATGACAGACCTGGCAACGGAATGAAATGTGCCATCTTCGAGAAGCAATCCACCACTATCCAGATGACAGAACATCCAGAGGACACAGTCAGATCAGTAACAAAGTCCATAGCAACATGCTGCCAAGGAACCGATGGCACTGGGAGAGGGAGGAGTCACCAAGACGGGACTTGCCTAGGAGTTTTGTTACGGGCATAGGAAGGGCAAGCAGAAAAATCCTCCATGATTTCCCTATGCATTGTGGGCCACCGGTAGTGATGAAGTCGCCTCTCATCAGATTCTGACACTAAAGTCCTCCCCGGAGGAATTCGGGACATGTTTACCTGAGCCACAGTAACCATCTTGGATGGCTCAATCATGAGTTGAGCTTCCACTCTTTGATTCATCAGAAGGAAGAAGCGGGATTGAGCATCAGCTTTGATGTTCTTGTCAACAGGCCAAAAATGCAGAATGAAATCAAAACGGGCAAAAAATAGTGACTACTTGACGTGGGTTCAGTCTTGGACTGCAGATAGGCCAGGTTTTTATAGTCAGTATAAATAATGACAAGATGGACTGCCCCGTCAAGAAAATACAACCACTCCTCAAAAGCCATCTTGATTTCTAACAACTCTGGTTCACCAATCAAGTGGTTGCTCTCTGTGGCTGAGAAGGCATTGGAGAAGAAACCAAAGGTCACAATACAGCCGGAAGGAGATTTCTGGGCAAACTGTTACGTACGTGGTTGTGGAACCACTGTGCCACGGTCTGGAGAGAGCCTGGAGGGGCATAACTTGACTCTTCTCTAGAGCCCCTGATGGTGAGGCTAGACTTGGTTCCAGGTGCACGCCAGGTGCTACTGCAGGATGGGCCCACAGAGCCGATTGCTGAACCCCACGGGGGACAAGGAAGCAGGATCGGCCAGTATCTGGTAAGCGGTTTGGAGTGGCACAAGCAGGACAGGAACATGGGACGGACACAATATGGAATCACAGATGCAGATTCTCAGGTGCAAGTGTAGACAGTGTAGACAAGCGGCATAGGAACAGGACAGATTGATCTGGAGCGGGGCAATGCACAGGCAGGGCAGACTCGAGTATGGGAATAGCAGGGCAGACTGAGACAGGAACGGACAGGATGGATTGGATCACGAGCACGTGGACCTTACAACTGACTACCAGGAAATACTAGCACTAACCAAGTTGCTAAGGCATATCCCAATAGGGGAGGATGCCTGATATACAAGATGTCTGCTAGCTATTGGCTGGTGACGTCTTTAGCTAGTTCTGGCCATTTAAGAGTCAGGAAGTGCGCACACCCAAACACTACTCCCAGGAGACCTGCGTCTCCAGGGAGCAGACAGACACCGAGGGAGCACAGACCGCTAACACACGACAGCGTCCCAGCGGTTGGGAGGGGCGGGGTATTAACAACAAGCAATAGAAAAGTGCAGTCATAAAATAGTGACTGTACAGTGAAAAATAAGTACAGCGTAAGAGTTGTACAGTGCAGACACAAGATCCATAACATTAGGCCACTGACTGATGAAGTGAATAACATTTTATCTCATGACTTTTGCGCAGGAGATATAATTATTGTCAGTCTTTGAAAATTTGCAACATGTGTTCTTAGTCACAAATCATGACCTTCTGGGGGTGCACGAGGGCTGTAGTTCAGATACAATGACTGGGAATACACGTTTCCAGAATGTCTTGTATGAAGTTCTTGTATCTTGTGGTCCCAGTATACACGACAACTCTTGTGTGGTGTTATTAATATATGGTAGGTGTTGTATTATGTTTCCACTACTTGACAGGTCTTGCGTTGTGTTCCTGGTGTGCGGTATGGTTTGTGGGGTTTACCAGAGTATCGCAGGTCGTCTGGGGCATTCCTGGTATGCAGTAGGACTTGGTTGTTCCCAGTATTTGATTGATCTTGTGTATTGTTGATGTTTATGGTCTTGAGGTGTATACCAGTATACGGCAAGTAATCTGGGGTGTTCCTGGTATACAGTAGATCTTGTTCCTAGTATTCATCAAGTCTTTTAATGTGTTACTTATTCCTAGAATATAGCAGTTCTTGTAATTATTCCTGGTATACCATACTGTAGGTCTTGTGGGGTGTTCCCAGTATACGCTAGGTCTTGTGGGATGTTCCCAGGATACAGCAAGTCTTGTGGGCCTTTCCCAGTATACCAACGGTCTTGCAGGATGTTCCCAGTATATGGCAGGTCTTGTTGGATATTCCCAGCATACGATAGGTCTTGTGTGATGTTCCCAGGTCACAGCAGGTCTTGTGGGCTGTTCCCTGTATACGATGGGTCTTGTGGGGTGTTCCCAGTATATGACGAGTCTTGTGGGATATTCACAGGATACAGCAGGTCTTGTCGGATGTTCCCAGTATGCGATGGGTCTTGTGGAATGTTACCAGGATACAGCAGGTCTTGTGGGATGTTCCCAGTATACAATAGGTTTTGTGGGATGTTCCCAGTATATGATAGGTCTTGTGGAATGTTACCAGGATACAGCAAGTTTTGTGGAATGTTCCCAGTATACGATAGGTTTTGTGGGATGTTCCCAGTATACGATAAGTCTTGTGTGATGTTCCCTGTATACGATGGGTCTTGTGGGATGTTTCCAGGATACAGCAGGTCTTGTGGGATGTTCCCAATATGCGATGGGTCTTGTGGAATGTTACCAGGATACAGCAGGTTTTGTGGAATGTTCCCAGTATACCATAGGTTTTGAGGAATGTTCCCAGTATATGATAGGACTTGTGGGATGTTCCCAATACATGATAGGTGTTGTGGGATGTTCACAAGATACAGGAGGTCTTGTGGGATGTTCCCAGTATACAATGGATCTTGTGGAATGTTCCCAGTACACGAAAGGTCTTGCGGGATGTTTCCAGTATATGATAGGTCTTGTGGGATTTTCCCAGTATATGCTAGGTCTTGTGGGATTTTCCCAGTATATGCTAGGTCTTGTGGACTGTTCCCAGTATAAAGCATGTCTTGTGAGGTGCTCCTAGGACAGGTCTTGTGGGGTGTTCCCGACAGATAGTGGGTCTTGTGGGGAGTTCTCTGGATTTGTCAGGTCTTGTGGGAAGATTCTAGTATACATGGTATCTTGTGGGATGTTCTCAGGATACGACAGGAGAACACTGAACGTGCAGTGATGGGTCATTGTACTGGTAGTGTAGTTACAGAGAAGTGCAGATAGAAATCTTACATAGTAGTTCTAGTACTGTAATGAAACAGTGACATAAAAAAAGAAAGTTTAAGAAGAGGCAAATCTGTAAGTGACAGTGGTAACTAATATTAGTGCGGTGACAGAACAGGCACATTTTAGTGATAAATCAGTGTAGACATAAAATACCCATCTGCACAGTGACAGATCAGTGCGGAAATAAAATAGTCACAGTGCAGCTAGGAAACAATGAAGAGCTAGAACTGTGCAGACAGATGATGATGACAATGGATAGAAGAGTGCAGGGACCTTCTAGCACCACCACAGCGATGGCAGGATCCAGTATTTATTGTAGTAGAGGCAATGCAGTGATAGCAGATTGCAGTGTGATAATAGTGACCGTGCAGACAAGAAGGAGATACACCAGTATTCCAGTTTGATTTTTACTACTTATATTAGGATATTTATCTAAAATACGCACCTCGCAAGCATAAATCCATTGTATGATCACACAATTCGCAGCTGCACTCCCACGGTTGTTACTTATACACTTTTATATAAATTTGTTCATTAGCGCTATACTTTAATTGACTCATTGTAAATATACATATTGAAACTGATATTACCTGATATACCCGGAACTCTATTTAACATGATCTATTTGAAGCCTTACTACTTTTTGACATTTTAAGATAATAATTATTGACTAATTTTAAATCTATTTTGACATTTTGTATCTGGGTCACCAAACACTATATATAGGGCTTAATGAGCAAATTAGATTTGCTCCATTTTTGTAAAGAGATTCCTGGTGTTGGACTATTACGACTTCTGCATCCCTTGACTTTGATTTTAACTATGTGTTGTTGTTTTTTCTTGCATTCGCTATTTTTATGTTTCGTATACCTCATTTCCTAGATGACATTCAAGATTTCCATTGTGGAGCCCTTTCCCTTTCCTACACCCATATTGGATCAGGACGATATATACCGGTACTATGGAAACATTTTCCTCCCAAGACCCAAGAAACATGTAAACTGGATGGATATTTTTCTCCATGTGGACTATGTTCTATTTATGCTTAGGACAACCTTAGCCGGGCATTTAGGTATCAGCAATCGATGCAATATTCCGGACTAGATTCGGCTGTATGTAATATAGCACTGGGTCCTCTACATACTCTAGGGTCTATGTTCTTGCTGTTTGATCCTTGCAATAAAGCCATATAAGAATAGATATAGGATTATGTATATCTAGTATTTTGAGCATATATTGTTGTCTCTGTCATCGTGTTATATCACTCTTATTGATATGCACACAAATATTCTCCTATGCATAGCACTTAATATTATGTCATTGTCACTTTAAATTCACTCATTCTTCTATATTGTATATTATTATTATATACATGTATGTGAACTTATAACCGATGTAACTGACCCTGCTGAGTCCAGCTCTCCACTGGTCCCAGTTTAAGGTTGATTTATTATGCACTTGTCACTTTACTAGATTAATATGTAATCCTTCAAACCTCTTCCTAAGATCATTGTGGATATTTACCTTTAGATACAACTCAGTTCATTTTAACATCATACCATTTGATTAAGGCCGTACGTGTCCCATGTGTTACTATCTGCCTCTTATACCTTGCCCTTCTTAAAAATGGAGTTCGAGACGGACGCATACAAGGGTGAACTCAATTGTCATGGGTGCTGCCGACGGCGCTCAGCAATGACGCATGTGGGTCATTGACATCACGGGGGATTTCCTCCAGACCCACTGCTCCACTACGAACACTCAAGACAACACCTGGAACGGCCCGAGTTCTCACTACGCATGCACTGCAATTATCCCCACTCGAGACACAGCTGTCTCTCAGCATCCTCATCTATTTTTGGTGAATGTCTTCATCTGAATTGGCCCCTATATAAAGAGGATCTTACACACAGAGAATCACAGACCCTGAGGAAGCCCATGAGAAACGCGCGTTGGGGCTGCTGTTCACACAGGGTATCATGGCTGAGATAGCCTCTTGACATACTTACCTTCATTATTGGATTCCCCCTTCTCTATATACCTTTCATGTTGTTATAGTGTGATCTTTTCACCATTCAATAACTCTCATATGTATTTAATTTAATACTGTGCCATTTTTCATATATGAGTATTGGGGTGTTTTCACCACAAATGTATGGTGTAATATTTATGGTGTTGCAGGATTCATGTACCATCATTGTCTACTATGATCATGGTCACACGTGGGACTTGTTGCAGACAGAAACCATATGTATGGCATTTCTTGCACCCAGTAGCTTATTTTGCTACCCTAACCTACTACAATAGTGCGTAATTGGAGCAACCTGACACCGTGTGCCATCACCTTGACTTGCTTTTATACATGTATTTTGTGACTTTATTTGTCTTTTTTTTATAATAAACTTTTGCTTATTTTTAAAGCGAACTATATTCTGGACTTTTGACTCCCTGTCTCTCATAGGATTTATTCTCAGGTGGAGTGTCCATTGTTATAATTATTCTGGCCATTTACTTACACATGGTCATGAGCTATTAACATATAATTATATAATGGTTATGGTTGTTTGGAAGATATTGATAGTAACTGTATAAAACCTGGACCTGAGGAAGAGATTAGGCCAATCCCAAAACGGGTTGTCCTAATCATTAAAGCAAAGACCCTGAATTCATCTTCCATCCCGGCAGCGCTGTAGTTCTTTGTTTTTTTGTACACTGTAGTGGAAGTGCACAAACCAAGCTTCCACAATATAGTGCAAGTATGAGGCTTCACACAATCTAAATGCTCAGAGGTGCTAGTATGGTACACAGTTTTCCAAAAACCTGTGATCAATCAATGCAATAGCGCCGTAACTGCTGATATTGCTGACATACTGAATCTGCCAGGGTCTTTATTGAAAAGTTGCTGAAAAGAGCTTGTCGGAGGAATGTAGGACAGTGCTAGAATAGAAAAGAGGTCATGTATAATGCAGTGATAGAACTAATGGACATGTACAATAGTGACAGTATAGTAAAAGCACAGTGTAGCAGCAGAACAGGTGCACTATAGAAACAGAGCCGTGTACATGGGCAATACTGAAAGTGTAATTGTAAAACTGCAGAAAGGTAATAGTGCAGTGATAGAGCAGTGTAATGATTGAATAGAGGCTTTGCAGTGGTAGAAGAGGAGATGTGCAGGGGTAGAAGAGGGTCTGTGCAGCTGTAGACGAGGGGCTCTGCAGCAGTAGAAGAGAGGCTGAGCAGTGGTAGACGGTGGGCTGTGCAGTGCTAGAAGAGGGGTTGTGCACTGGTAGAAGGTGGGCTGTGCAGTGCTAGAAGAGGGGTTGTGCACTGGTAGAAGGTGGGCTGTGCAGTGCTAGAAGAGGGGCTGTGCAGTGGTAGAAGGTGGGCTGTACAATGGTAGAAGGGGCCTGAGCAATGGTAGAAGAGGAGCTGTGCAGTGGCAGAAGAAGGGCTGTCAGGTGTTAGAATGGGTGCTGTGCAATGGTTGAACAACCAAAAAGAAACGCAATATCCTAAAAAAATACTTTATTAATACTATCTAAAAATCATGGACAATTAAATGTACTTAAATGTATGCTACCAACATCAACCACCTGGGTTCGGGTAGGGTAGGAAAAAATCAGGAAATAGTAACAAATTTAATCCTGACACAGTCCCTATAAGGTGGCCCTATAGTAGCCTACCTACCAGCGGAGGTTGGCACCCTAAATTATGATATGGCGCCCCCGCTCCACGTCGACTGTCCCTTCTTGCCCTGCTAGGCCCTACCAACTACCCACGCCCAGGTCCCCACAATATACACACAAATTGACCAAAAGGTCACACTAACCAAAAACGTGAAAAAAAGTGTGAAAAAAGTGTAACAAAACATACTAAAAACAACGCGGCAACAATAATGCTGCGTAAAAATCACTAGATTACATGTACCCCATGGGCTATATCAGCAAATGGTATAGATATTGCTCAATAAAAATGCTCTTAGAGTGTAAATGATGGTACACAGATAATAGTCAAATACCAAAATTTTTTGGGGTACAGTAGAGCACAGAAATATTGTGCTCATAAATACTCAGAGATCATAAGTCAGGAACCTCTAATTTATATACCAATGTGTCACTGTCTTTGTTAGTACATAATGACTTACAGGTCATAAGGGCAGACCTATGCATAGGACTTATACAAAAAGTACTGATAAAGAAAAATACGAAAAACTCAGCAGGATAAGATAAATTATAAATATCCCTATTCGGTACCTAAGACAGTGTGTCTCAAGTCCAACATAGCAGATATACAGGCTCACTCAATAGGTGTTTATATGTGCATGCCCTCAGGGTCATATATAGAGCAGTTCAAATGCATGCGATACACAATTGAGGAAAACAATGGCAATGCTAATTATTAGTTGTTACATATCACATGAAGCCGTCTGTTACCTCAGAGTGTCATGTGTGGTATATTTCCCACACAGCTAGTCAGTACAATTAGATGCCATCTAGGGTGTAAACTTATAAATCACCCATACAAACGAGCTCTTATAAGAGATACATTGAATCAGATATCGGACAAATAATGAGGCAACAACCTCAGGTGTACTAATTGTATCTTATCCTGCTGAGTTTTTCGTATTTTTCTTTATCAGTACTTTTTGTATAAGTCCTATGCACAGAGGCGTAGCTAGAGCTTTTGCCGCCCGGGGCTGTTCCCGAGTTTGGCGCCCCCCCCCCCACCCCCCACTCAATACACACAAAGGTTACCAAAAATGGTTTTCCTGTTTTGTAGAACGTAAACTGGGCCTAATGGTGTCACCCCCACATGCCAAACCTGTGACTTAATACCACCACACCATGACCAGGCCACATAGTGACCGAATAATACTACATACAAGGGACAAATACCACAACACCATTTCCAGACCACATATTACCACCACATAGTGACTGAATACTACAATACTGATCAGTAATAAAAAAAAAACCACAATACTATCACCATAAGTGCCAGTATTCACAGGAGATCTGTACTTAGTATGCAGTGTCTGTGTAGAGGTAATACAGAGATCACTGGTGACATTATACACAGGACCTCTATATAGTATACAGTGTATAGTGTCAGTGTATAGGTAACACTGACTCACCAGTGATGTCTCTAAGTGAAGTCCTTCATCTTTCATCCAGCACAGACCGCCATCATTCCTTCCAGCCAGGACTCGTTTCTGCAGGAAATAACACAGTTATCTCGAGCTCCGCTTGCAGAACACATTACTTAATTTTTCACAACTTCTACATTACACCACATGAAGATAAAAAGGCGATATAGTGTCACTCTGCACAGTAACAGGACCGCCCCCCCATTTAAAACAGTATACTCAAAAAATAAAATAAATACATCACTGCAGTAATAATATCCCTTAATTATCCCCTATGGTAACACTATTCCCCACCCTGGCCCCGTTTATCTCATTCCTGGCTCCAGCCATATGTTCTCGCATCCTGCCCTCATGAGTATCCATTCTACCCCATATGATCTCCCCATCCTGCCCCACCAGCCTCCATCGTATCCGTCCTGCCCCATGATCCAATCCTGCCCCGTATCTCCAATCATGCCCCGTATCTACATTCTGCCCATGCCTCAAGTCCTGCCCCCAGTGTGTCCAGCATATTACCCCCATGTTGTCCAGCAATCTGCCCCAGTGTGTCCAGCATATTACCCCCATGTTGTCCAGCAATCTGCCCCAGTGTGTCCAGCATATTACCCCCAGTGTGTCCAGCAATCTGCCCCAGTGTGTCCAGCACTGCCCCCAGTGTGTCCAGCAATCTGCCCCAGTTTCCAGCCTTTCCCCAGTGTGTCCAGCAGTCTGCCCCAGTGTGTCCAGCATATTACCCCCAGTGTCCAGCATTGCCCCAGTGTGTCCAGCAATCTGCCCCAGTGTCCAGCATTGCCCCAGTGTGTCCAGAAGTCTGCCCCAGGGTCTCCAGCATTGCCTCAATGTGTCCAGAAATCTGCCAAAGGGTCTCCAGTATTGCCCCGGTGTGTCCAGCAATCTGCCCCATGGTCTCCTGTATTGCCCCAGTGTGTTCAGCATTCTGCCCCATGGTCTCCAGTATTGCCCCGGTGTGTCCAGCAATCTGCCCCATGGTCTCCAGTATTGCCCCAGTGTGTCCAGCATTCTGCCCCATGGTCTCCAGTATTGCCCCAGTGTGTCCAGCAATCTGCCCCATAGTCTCCTGTATTGCCCCAGTGTGTCCAGCAATCTGCCCCATGGTCTCCTGTATTGCCCCAGTGTGTCCAGCATTCTGCCCCATGGTCTCCAGTATTGCCCCAGTGTGTCCAGCATTCTGCCCCATGGTCTCCAGTATTGCCCCAGTGTGTCCAGCAATCTGCCCCATAGTCTCCTGTATTGCCCCAGTGTGTCCAGCAATCTGCCCCATGGTCTCCTGTATTGCCCCAGTGTGTCCAGCATTCTGCCCCATGGTCTCCAGTATTGCCCCAGTGTGTCCAGCAATCTGCCCCATAGTCTCCTGTATTGCCCCAGTGTGTCCAGCAATCTGCCCCATAGTCTCCTGTATTGCCCCAGTGTGTCCAGCAATCTGCCCCATGGTCTCCAGTATTGCCCCAGTGTGTCCAGCAATCTGCCCCATGGTCTCCTGTATTGCCCCAGTGTGTCCAGCATTCTGCCCCATGGTCTCCAGTATTGCCCCAGTGTGTCCAGCAATCTGCCCCATGGTCTCCAGTATTGCCCCAGTGTGTCCAGCATTGCCCCCAGACAGTCAGACATAAAGAAAAAAAAAAAAAAGTAAAATCCTCACCTCTCCCGTTCCTAGCGTAGGTCCGGTGCAGTCAGCGTCTCTCCGGCTCTGCGACGCTCAGGACAGAGAGGCAGAGCGGCGCGCACAGTAGTGACGTCATCGCGCCCTCTGCCCTGAGACGTCGCAGAGTCAGAGGACAATGCAGCTGCCGGCGCCGCAGGAACCAGGAGAGGTGAGTATTAGAGCGGGGGGCGGGGCCCCGGGGCCCGGGGAGCTGGCCCTGGTCGTGGCGGCGGACGGCGCCGCCCAAAGATTTAAAAGGGCGTCTTCTTTTTTTTTTTTCCTTCTTCTCCTGCAGCGCCGGCCGCGGCCGCCCCCCGCGTTGTGCCGCCCGGGGCGGACCGCCCCCCCCGCACCCCCCTTCCTACGCCACTGCCTATGCATAGGTCTGCCCTTATGACCTGTAGGTCATTATGTACTAACAAAGACAGTGACACATTGGTATATATATTAGAGGTTCCTGTCTTATGATCTCTGAGTATTTATGAGCACAATATTTCTGTGCTCTACTGTCGGGGCTGTGTAGTGGTTCTAGAGGGGCTGTGCAGTGGTAGAGTCAAGGCTGTGCAGTTGTAGAAGTGGGGCTGTGTAGTGGTTGTAGAGGGGCTGTGCAGTGGTTGTAGAGGGGCTGTGCAGTGGTTGTAGAGAGGCTGTGAAGTGGTAGAGTCAGGGCTGTGCAGTGGTAGTAGAGGGGCTGTGCAGTGGTAGAGTAGGGGCTGTGCAGTGGTATTAGAGGGGCTGGGCAGTGGTAGCAGAGGGTCTGTGCAGTGGTTGTAGATGGGCTGTGCAGCGGTAGAGTCAGGGCTGTGCAGCGGTAGCAGAGGGGCTGTGTAGTGGTGGTAGAGGGGCTGGGCAGTCATAGCAGAGGGGCTGTGTAGTGGTAGAGTCGGGGCTGTGCAGGGGTAGAAGAGGGGCTGTGCAGTGGTAGAGTCGGGGCTGTGCAGGGGTAGAAGAGGGGCTGTGCAGTTGTAGAGTCGGGGCTGTGCAGGGGTAGAAGAGGGGCTGTGCAGTGGTAGAGTCGGGGCTGTGCAGGGGTAGTAGAGAGGCTGTGCAGTGATAGCAGAGGGGCTGTGCATTGGTAGAGGAGGGGCTGTATAGTGGTAGAAGGGTAGCTGTACAGTGGTAGCAGAGGGGCTGTGCAGTGGTGCAGTGGTAGTAGAGGGGTTGGGCAGTCATATCAGAGGGGTTGTGTAGTGGTAGAGACGGGGCTGTGCAGGGGTAGTAGAGGGGTTGTGCAGTGGTAGCAGAGGGGCTGTGCAGTGGTAGAGTCGGGGCTGTGCAAGGGTAGTAGAGGGGCTGTGCAGTGATAGCAGAGGGGCTGTGCATTGGTAGAGGAGGGGCTTTATAGTGGTAGAAGGGTAGCTGTACAGTGGTAGAGTCAGGTGGAGTATTGGTAGTAGAGGGTCTGTGCAGTGGTCGAAGAGGGGCTGTGTAGTGGTAGTAGGAGGGTTGTGCAATGGAAGTAGATGGGATGTGCAGTGTTAGAGAAGTGGATGTGCCTTGGTAGTAGAAGGATGTGCAGTGGTAGAGTAGGGGCTGTGCAGTTGTAGTAGAGGGGTTGTGCAGTGGTAGAAGAGAGACTGTGTAATGATAGTAGAGGGGCAGCGGTAGAGGAGAGGCTATGCATTGGTAGTAGATGGTCTGTGCAGTGGTAGATAAGGGACTGTGCAGTGGTAGAAGGGGGTAGAAGGGGGCTATGCAGTGGTAGTATAGGGACTGTGCCATGGTAGAGGAGCTTTAGAGTGGCAGAAGGGGGCTGTGCAGTGGTAGAGTCGGGCTGAGTATTTATAGTAGATGGTCTGTGCAGTGGTAGAAGAGAGTCTATGCAGTGGTAGTAGGGGGCTGTGCAATGGTAGTTGAGGGGATGTGCATTGGTAGAGGAGGGTATGTGCAGTGGTAGAAGGTATGTGCAGTGGTAGAGTCAGGGCTGTGCAGTGGTAGCAGAGGGGCTGTGCAGTGGTAGTAGAGGGGTTGGCCAGTCATATCAGAGGGGCTGTGTAGTGGTAGAGACGGGGCTGTGCAGGGGTAGTAGGGGCTGTGCAGTGGTAGCAGAGGGGCTGTGCAGTGGTAGAGTCGGGGCTGTGCAGGGGTAGTAGAGGGGCTGTGCAGTGGTAGCAGAGGGGCTGTGCAGTGGTAGAGTCGGGGCTGTGCAGTGATAGAGTCAAGGTTGTGCAGTTGTAGAAGTGGGGCTGTGTAGTGGTTGTAGAGTGGCTGTGCAGTGGTTGTAGAGGGGCTGTGCAGTGGTTGTAGAGGGGCTCTGCAGTGGTAGAGTCGAGGCTGTGCACTGGTAGCAGAGAGGCTGTGCAGTGGTTGTAGATGGGCTGTGCAGTGGTAGCAGAGGGGATGTGCAGTGGTAGCAGAGGGGATGTGCAGTGGTAGCAGAGGAGCTGTGCAGTGGTAGAGTAGGGACTGTGCAGTGGTAGAGTCAGGGCTTTGCAGTGGTAGTAGAGGGGCTGTGCAGTGGTAGTATAAGGGCTGTGCAGTGGTAGATTCAAGGCTGTGCAGTGGTAGCAGAGGGGATGTGCACTGGTAGCAGAGGGGCTGTGGAGTGGTAGAAGGGGGCTGTGCAGTGGTAGTAGAGAGGCTGTGCTGTGGTAGTAGAAGGGCTGTGCCGTGGTCGGCTTGAGACTGTGCGCTGGAAGCAGAGGGGCTGTGCAGTGGTTGTAGAGGGGCTGTGCAGTGGTAGAGTCAAGGTTGTGCAGTTGTAGAAGTGGGGCTGTGTAGTGGTTGTAGAGGGACTGTGCAGTGGTTGTAGAGGGGCTGTGCAGTGGTTGTAGAGGGGCTCTGCACTGGTAGAGTCGGGGCTGTGCAGGGGTAGTAGAGGGGCTGTGCAGTGGTAGCAGAGGGGCTGTGCAGTGGTAGAGTCGGGGCTGTGCAGTGATAGAGTCAAGGTTGTGCAGTTGTAGAAGTGGGGCTGTGTAGTGGTTGTAGAGTGGCTGTGCAGTGGTTGTAGAGGGGCTGTGCAGTGGTTGTAGAGGGGCTCTGCAGTGGTAGAGTCAAGGCTGTGCACTGGTAGCAGAGGGGCTGTGCAGTGGTTGTAGATGGGCTGTGCAGTGGTAGCAGAGGGGATGTGCAGTGGTAGCAGAGGGGATGTGCAGTGGTAGCAGAGGAGCTGTGCAGTGGTAGAGTAGGGACTGTGCAGTGGTAGAGTCAGGGCTTTGCAGTGGTAGTAGAGGGGCTGTGCAGTGGTAGTAGAAGGGCTGTGCAGTGGTAGATTCAAGGCTGTGCAATGGTAGCAGAGGGGCTGTGCACTGGTAGCAGAGGGGCTGTGGAGTGGTAGAAGGGGGCTGTGCAGTGGTAGTAGAGAGGCTGTGCTGTGGTAGTAGAAGGGCTGTGCCGTGGTCGGCTTGAGACTGTGCGCTGGAAGCAGAGGGGCTGTGCAGTGGTTGTAGAGGGGCTGTGCAGTGGTAGAGTCAAGGTTGTGCAGTTGTAGAAGTGGGGCTGTGTAGTGGTTGTAGAGGGGCTGTGCAGTGGTTGTAGAGGGGCTGTGCAGTGGTTGTAGAGGGGCTCTGCACTGGTAGAGTCGGGGCTGTGCATTGGTAGCAGAAGGGCTGTGTAATGTTAGAGCTGGGGCTGTGCAGTGGTAGAGTCGGGGCTGTGCATTGGTAGCAGAAGGGCTGTGTAATGTTAGAGCTGGGGCTGTGCAGTGGTAGAGTCGAGGCTGTGCACTGGTAGCAGAGGGGCTGTGCAGTGGTTGTAGATGGGATGTGCAGTGATAGAGTCGGGGCTGTGTTGTGGTAGAGTAGGAGCTGTGCAGTGGTTGTAGAGGGGCTGTGCAGGGGTAGTAGAGGGGCTGTGCAGTGGTAGCAGAGGGGCTGTGCAGTGGTGAGTCGGGGCTTTGCAGTGGTAGTAGAAAGGCTGTGCAGGGGTAGATTCAAGGCTTTGCAGTGGTAGCAGAGGGGCTGTGCAGTGGTTGTAGATGGGCTGTGCAGTGGTAGAGTCGGGGCTGTGTAGTGGTAGAGTAGGAGCTGTGCAGTTGTTGTAGAGGGGCTGTGTAGTGGTAGCAGAGGGGCTGTGCAGGGTAATAGAGGGGCTGTGCAGTGGTAGCAGAGGGGCTGTGCAGTGGTAGCAGAGAGGATGTGCAGTGGTAGCAGAGAGGCTGTGCAGTGGTGAGTTGGGGCTGTGCAGTGGTAGTAGAAGGGCTGTGCAGGGGTAGATTCAAGGCTTTGCAGGGGTAGCAGAGGGGCTGTGCAGTGGTTGTAGATGGGCTGTGCAGTGGTGAATTGAGGCTGTGCAGTGGTAGAGTCGGGGCTTTGCAGTGGTAGTAGAAGGGCTGTGCAGTGGTAGTAGAAGGGCTGTGCAGGGGTAGATTCAAGGCTTTGCAGTGGTAGCAGAGGGGCTGTGCAGTGGTTGTAGAGGGGCTGTGCAGTGGTTGTAGAGAGGCTCTGCAGTGATAGAGTCGGGCTGTGCAGTGGTAGCAGAGGGGCTGTGCAGTGGTAGAGTCGGGGCTTTGCAGTGGTAGTAGAGGGGTTGTGCAGAGGGGCTGTGCAGTGGTTGTAGAGTGGTTGTGCAGTGGTTGTAGAGAGGCTGTGCAGTGGTAGAGTCGGGGCTGTGCAGTGGTAGCAGAGGGGCTGTGCAGTGGTAGAGTCAGGGCTGTGCAGTGGTAGTAGAAGTGCTGTGCAGTGGTAGACTCAAGGCTGTGCAGTGGTAGCAGAGAGGCTGTGCAGTGGTTGTAGAGAGGCTGTGAAATGGTAGCAGAGGGGCTGTGCAGTGGTAATAGAAGGGATGTGCAGTGGTAGTAGAGGGGCTGTGCAGTGGTAGAGTAGGGGCCCTGCAGTGGTAGAGTTGGGGCTGTGCAGTGGTAGAGTTGGGGCTGTGCAGTGGTAGCAGAGGGGCTGGGCAGTGGTTGTAGAGAGGCTGTGAAATGGTAGCAGAGGGGCTGTGCAGTGGTAATAGAAGGGATGTGCAGTGGTAGTAGAGGGGCTGTGCAGTGGTTGTAGAGAGGCTGTGAAGTGGTAGAGTCAGGGCTGTGCAGTGGTAGTAGAGGGGCTGTGCAGTGGTAATAGAAGGGATGTGCAGTGGTTGTAGAGGGGCTGTGCAGTGGTTGTAGAGAGGCTGTGAAGTGGTAGAGTCAGGGCTGTGCAGTGGTAGTAGAGGGGCTGTGCAGTGGTAGAGTAGGGGCTGTGCAGTGGTATTAGAGGGGCTGGGCAGTGGTAGCAGAGGGTCTGTGCAGTGGTTGTAGATGGGCTGTGCAGCGGTAGAGTCAGGGCTGTGCAGCGGTAGCAGAGGGGCTGTGTAGTGGTGGTAGAGGGGCTGGGCAGTCATAGCAGAGGGGCTGTGTAGTGGTAGAGTCGGGGCTGTGCAGGGGTAGAAGAGGGGCTGTGCAGTGGTAGAGTCGGGGCTGTGCAGGGGTAGAAGAGGGGCTGTGCAGTTGTAGAGTCGGGGCTGTGCAGGGGTAGAAGAGGGGCTGTGCAGTGGTAGAGTCGGGGCTGTGCAGGGGTAGTAGAGAGGCTGTGCAGTGATAGCAGAGGGGCTGTGCATTGGTAGAGGAGGGGCTGTATAGTGGTAGAAGGGTAGCTGTACAGTGGTAGCAGAGGGGCTGTGCAGTGGTGCAGTGGTAGTAGAGGGGTTGGGCAGTCATATCAGAGGGGTTGTGTAGTGGTAGAGACGGGGCTGTGCAGGGGTAGTAGAGGGGTTGTGCAGTGGTAGCAGAGGGGCTGTGCAGTGGTAGAGTCGGGGCTGTGCAAGGGTAGTAGAGGGGCTGTGCAGTGATAGCAGAGGGGCTGTGCATTGGTAGAGGAGGGGCTTTATAGTGGTAGAAGGGTAGCTGTACAGTGGTAGAGTCAGGTGGAGTATTGGTAGTAGAGGGTCTGTGCAGTGGTCGAAGAGGGGCTGTGTAGTGGTAGTAGGAGGGTTGTGCAATGGAAGTAGATGGGATGTGCAGTGTTAGAGAAGTGGATGTGCCTTGGTAGTAGAAGGATGTGCAGTGGTAGAGTAGGGGCTGTGCAGTTGTAGTAGAGGGGTTGTGCAGTGGTAGAAGAGAGACTGTGTAATGATAGTAGAGGGGCAGCGGTAGAGGAGAGGCTATGCATTGGTAGTAGATGGTCTGTGCAGTGGTAGATAAGGGACTGTGCAGTGGTAGAAGGGGGTAGAAGGGGGCTATGCAGTGGTAGTATAGGGACTGTGCCATGGTAGAGGAGCTTTAGAGTGGCAGAAGGGGGCTGTGCAGTGGTAGAGTCGGGCTGAGTATTTATAGTAGATGGTCTGTGCAGTGGTAGAAGAGAGTCTATGCAGTGGTAGTAGGGGGCTGTGCAATGGTAGTTGAGGGGATGTGCATTGGTAGAGGAGGGTATGTGCAGTGGTAGAAGGTATGTGCAGTGGTAGAGTCAGGGCTGTGCAGTGGTAGCAGAGGGGCTGTGCAGTGGTAGTAGAGGGGTTGGCCAGTCATATCAGAGGGGCTGTGTAGTGGTAGAGACGGGGCTGTGCAGGGGTAGTAGGGGCTGTGCAGTGGTAGCAGAGGGGCTGTGCAGTGGTAGAGTCGGGGCTGTGCAGGGGTAGTAGAGGGGCTGTGCAGTGGTAGCAGAGGGGCTGTGCAGTGGTAGAGTCGGGGCTGTGCAGTGATAGAGTCAAGGTTGTGCAGTTGTAGAAGTGGGGCTGTGTAGTGGTTGTAGAGTGGCTGTGCAGTGGTTGTAGAGGGGCTGTGCAGTGGTTGTAGAGGGGCTCTGCAGTGGTAGAGTCGAGGCTGTGCACTGGTAGCAGAGAGGCTGTGCAGTGGTTGTAGATGGGCTGTGCAGTGGTAGCAGAGGGGATGTGCAGTGGTAGCAGAGGGGATGTGCAGTGGTAGCAGAGGAGCTGTGCAGTGGTAGAGTAGGGACTGTGCAGTGGTAGAGTCAGGGCTTTGCAGTGGTAGTAGAGGGGCTGTGCAGTGGTAGTATAAGGGCTGTGCAGTGGTAGATTCAAGGCTGTGCAGTGGTAGCAGAGGGGATGTGCACTGGTAGCAGAGGGGCTGTGGAGTGGTAGAAGGGGGCTGTGCAGTGGTAGTAGAGAGGCTGTGCTGTGGTAGTAGAAGGGCTGTGCCGTGGTCGGCTTGAGACTGTGCGCTGGAAGCAGAGGGGCTGTGCAGTGGTTGTAGAGGGGCTGTGCAGTGGTAGAGTCAAGGTTGTGCAGTTGTAGAAGTGGGGCTGTGTAGTGGTTGTAGAGGGACTGTGCAGTGGTTGTAGAGGGGCTGTGCAGTGGTTGTAGAGGGGCTCTGCACTGGTAGAGTCGGGGCTGTGCAGGGGTAGTAGAGGGGCTGTGCAGTGGTAGCAGAGGGGCTGTGCAGTGGTAGAGTCGGGGCTGTGCAGTGATAGAGTCAAGGTTGTGCAGTTGTAGAAGTGGGGCTGTGTAGTGGTTGTAGAGTGGCTGTGCAGTGGTTGTAGAGGGGCTGTGCAGTGGTTGTAGAGGGGCTCTGCAGTGGTAGAGTCAAGGCTGTGCACTGGTAGCAGAGGGGCTGTGCAGTGGTTGTAGATGGGCTGTGCAGTGGTAGCAGAGGGGATGTGCAGTGGTAGCAGAGGGGATGTGCAGTGGTAGCAGAGGAGCTGTGCAGTGGTAGAGTAGGGACTGTGCAGTGGTAGAGTCAGGGCTTTGCAGTGGTAGTAGAGGGGCTGTGCAGTGGTAGTAGAAGGGCTGTGCAGTGGTAGATTCAAGGCTGTGCAGTGGTAGCAGAGGGGCTGTGCACTGGTAGCAGAGGGGCTGTGGAGTGGTAGAAGGGGGCTGTGCAGTGGTAGTAGAGAGGCTGTGCTGTGGTAGTAGAAGGGCTGTGCCGTGGTCGGCTTGAGACTGTGCGCTGGAAGCAGAGGGGCTGTGCAGTGGTTGTAGAGGGGCTGTGCAGTGGTAGAGTCAAGGTTGTGCAGTTGTAGAAGTGGGGCTGTGTAGTGGTTGTAGAGGGGCTGTGCAGTGGTTGTAGAGGGGCTGTGCAGTGGTTGTAGAGGGGCTCTGCACTGGTAGAGTCGGGGCTGTGCATTGGTAGCAGAAGGGCTGTGTAATGTTAGAGCTGGGGCTGTGCAGTGGTAGAGTCGGGGCTGTGCATTGGTAGCAGAAGGGCTGTGTAATGTTAGAGCTGGGGCTGTGCAGTGGTAGAGTCGAGGCTGTGCACTGGTAGCAGAGGGGCTGTGCAGTGGTTGTAGATGGGATGTGCAGTGATAGAGTCGGGGCTGTGTTGTGGTAGAGTAGGAGCTGTGCAGTGGTTGTAGAGGGGCTGTGCAGGGGTAGTAGAGGGGCTGTGCAGTGGTAGCAGAGGGGCTGTGCAGTGGTGAGTCGGGGCTTTGCAGTGGTAGTAGAAAGGCTGTGCAGGGGTAGATTCAAGGCTTTGCAGTGGTAGCAGAGGGGCTGTGCAGTGGTTGTAGATGGGCTGTGCAGTGGTAGAGTCGGGGCTGTGTAGTGGTAGAGTAGGAGCTGTGCAGTTGTTGTAGAGGGGCTGTGTAGTGGTAGCAGAGGGGCTGTGCAGGGTAATAGAGGGGCTGTGCAGTGGTAGCAGAGGGGCTGTGCAGTGGTAGCAGAGAGGATGTGCAGTGGTAGCAGAGAGGCTGTGCAGTGGTGAGTTGGGGCTGTGCAGTGGTAGTAGAAGGGCTGTGCAGGGGTAGATTCAAGGCTTTGCAGGGGTAGCAGAGGGGCTGTGCAGTGGTTGTAGATGGGCTGTGCAGTGGTGAATTGGGGCTTTGCAGTGGTAGTAGAAGGGCTGTGCAGTGGTAGTAGAAGGGCTGTGCAGGGGTAGATTCAAGGCTTTGCAGTGGTAGCAGAGGGGCTGTGCAGTGGTTGTAGAGGGGCTGTGCAGTGGTTGTAGAGAGGCTCTGCAGTGATAGAGTCGGGCTGTGCAGTGGTAGCAGAGGGGCTGTGCAGTGGTAGAGTCGGGGCTTTGCAGTGGTAGTAGAGGGGTTGTGCAGAGGGGCTGTGCAGTGGTTGTAGAGTGGTTGTGCAGTGGTTGTAGAGAGGCTGTGCAGTGGTAGAGTCGGGGCTGTGCAGTGGTAGCAGAGGGGCTGTGCAGTGGTAGAGTCAGGGCTGTGCAGTGGTAGTAGAAGTGCTGTGCAGTGGTAGACTCAAGGCTGTGCAGTGGTAGCAGAGAGGCTGTGCAGTGGTTGTAGAGAGGCTGTGAAATGGTAGCAGAGGGGCTGTGCAGTGGTAATAGAAGGGATGTGCAGTGGTAGTAGAGGGGCTGTGCAGTGGTAGAGTAGGGGCCCTGCAGTGGTAGAGTTGGGGCTGTGCAGTGGTAGAGTTGGGGCTGTGCAGTGGTAGCAGAGGGGCTGGGCAGTGGTTGTAGAGAGGCTGTGAAATGGTAGCAGAGGGGCTGTGCAGTGGTAATAGAAGGGATGTGCAGTGGTAGTAGAGGGGCTGTGCAGTGGTAATAGAAGGGATGTGCAGTGGTAGTAGAGGGGCTGTGCAGTGGTAGAGTAGGGGCTCTGCAGTGGTAGAGTTGGGGCTGTGCAGTGGTAGAGTTGGGGCTGTGCAGTGGTAGCAGAGGGGCTGTGCAGTGGTAATAGAAGGGATGTGCAGTGGTAGTAGAGGGGCTGTGCAGTGGTAGAGTAGGGGCTCTGCAGTGGTAGAGTTGGGGCTGTGCAGTGGTAGAGTTGGGGCTGTGCAGTGGTAGCAGAGGGGCTGGGCAGTGGTAGCACTAAGCAGTATATATAGAGGAGTCATGGAATAATGTGCTTGTATGGTGACATCATTCAGTAGATCATTGCTGGTAATCACCCAACACTGCACTAGTGATGTCTCAGACTGGACTGGATGACAGTGTCAGGAAATGATGGCAGCGCAGGTCGCGTCATAGATGGAGCAGTGACAGCGCCATTCACAGTGGAGATAATTACCCCATTCATCAGACACATGCTGCAGCACTGGCACAGAATGGCAGACACTGGCACGCTGCTGCCATAGAGGCACTGATAGTGACAGGGCAGTGTAAGCAGGATGGATGGTCAGATAGCTGGTAGCTCAGCCATTCTATATTATACAGTGAGGTATCTGCATTCCATAGTCTTCTCCAGCCTGCTGCTCGGGTCCGGCAGGAGCAGGGTTAATGCTGCAGTGTCGCCATGCAGTGGCCCAGGCTGTGCTGCTGCTCTGGTAGTGTGGTGAGGCAGATCAGCACTTGGACAGCTCCCAGCCCAGACTGTACTGTGACATATCACTGCCTCCTGCTCACTAGCGCCCTCTGCTGCTGACCCCCAGCTTCTGTGCAGAGCAGCACCTGTATGAAGTGTCAGCCCAGGCCAATACATCCTCAGTCTCCCATTTTGCTCACCCCCTGCTGTCACTTTCCACTTGGCTTGTCGTGTTCCTGTCCTCATCCCCCCACTATTAGAGGCTCCTGTGTGGGTTTGGCGGCCAGCTGCTGCAGTGATTGGCCTGGGGCTATGATGTGTAGGTAGGGAGCCAGCAGGAATGACACCTGCACCTTTATCCCCAGTCCCAGTGCTATAGGTGACCCATAGTCTATAGGTGCGCCGGCCGGCGGCCAGTCTTCTCCGGTATGGACTTTGGATGCCTCTTATGGCTCCCAATGGCCGATCCCAGGCAGACCTCAGTATTGCATAGGGCTGGGGGAGTGGTGGGAGTGGAGCGGAGACTGCAGCATATCTCTCCCCTCCTTCTCTTCCAGTCTCTCCCCCTCCCCTGCTGGATCTCTCCCTCCGCTGCTGCTGTGGAGGATTGAGCAGCTTCTTCCAGCACTGGACACATTGGAGCCTCTATACCTAAAATAATGGGGTGTCAAGAATATAATGGAGGTGCCAAGCATTGCTGGAGCCACCCCCCACTCCAGCCCCATTCACCAGCCCATCACCAATCAATCTATAACCCATTGTGAATGATTTTCCCATCTCCAAATGTCATGGTGGCTCCATCGTGAGGTTCTCCAAGACTCCCCCATACTCTGAAGCCTGCCTCATCTCCCTCCTCTCGCTCTCCCTGGGTTCCCCCCACCACCACCACCTCTCGCTCTCTCTTCCTATCACCCACTACCACCACCCTCCTTCTTTTCCACGTCCTCCTCCTCCCACCGCCCTGGACGGATTGCAGGATCTTGAAAGATGCAGCTCTGAAAACGGCAGGTCTGAAAACGGCAGAGCGCACAGGGGAGAGGGTCCGCACCGCAAGACCCCTCAATCTTTTTTTTTTTTATTTTAATTTTCCTTTTTTTTTTCCCTTTTATTATTATTATTGTTTTTTTATTTCTTTTTTGTCATTTTTAAAGAGACGAGTCCTGGCAGTGAGGGAATGTGGGATCGCCCCCTGATCGTAGCCGTCACCTCTCTACAGATATATCTCCATTTGCTGCCACGACCCGGACTTTCGTGCATGAAGACCCTGTATAGAATTCTCTCCGTATTTCTGACTTGTTAATGGGCGGACGTGTCTTCTCCCGATAAGTTGAGAGATCCTCTCGGTATATTCCTGCATTTTCTATAGGAGCACCTGTCTGTGGAGATACCTGAGGAGCGTGCAGTCATCCCCGGGACGCTGCCTGTCTGGATGAGATGTGATGCTTTGCAGCGTCCTTACCTCTTCTTTTCCTACATCTTTTCCTTGCTCCTCACTTTCCGGTAACCCGCGGACTTTGTCCCCGACATCATGGGGGCTCGCTTCGGGGACGAGGTGCCGGCCCGTGGTGGGGGAGGCGCAGGTCGTGGCAGTCGACAAGGTGGGCCCCCGGGGGCCCAGCGGATCTACAAACAGTCAATGGCACAGAGGGCCCGAACTATGGCGCTGTACAACCCGATCCCAGTACGGCAGAGCTGCCTAACCGTCAACCGCTCCCTCTTCCTCTTCAGCGAAGACAACGTGGTGAGGAAATACGCCAAAAAAATCACCGAATGGCCATATCCTTTTCACTCTTGGCATTGGGGGTCCAATAGGCCGTGGTGCACTGTAAGGGTTAAACATGTCTCCATGCCATAATGGTCCACTGTATTTATGTTGATGCCATAAAAACCAAAGAAGTAGAAAAATCTATATCTACAGGAGATGTATGAGTGTCCATCACTATATGTGCGTGTGTTCATCCAGGTCTGGATCGTCATGTGAGTCTGTCCCGTATATACGTGTCCATATGGTGAGGTGTGCTGTGCCCTATATGTCCAACATGTGTGGATGGATCTATGGGATGTGGATATCAACCCGCTCCTATATGGTAAATGGGGCAGCAATGTGCCGTATTGGGGGGTCACTTCTTTATCTTTATTCTATCTATTATCATCTATCTATCTATTATATATCTATTATCTATCTATTATATATCTATTATCTATCTATTATATATTCTCTATCTATTATCTATCTATTATATAACTATTATCTATTATATATTCTCTATCTATTATCTATCTATTATATAACTATTATCTATCTATCTATTATCTATCTATTATGTATTCTCTATCTATTATCTATCTATTATATATCTATTATATATTCTCTATCTATTCTCTATCTATTATCTATCTATCTATCTATCTATCTATTATGTATTCTCTATCTATTATCTATCTATTATATATTCTCTATCTATTCTCTATCTATTATCTATCTATTATCTATCTATTATATATTCTCTATCTGTTATCTATCTATTATCTATCTATTATATATTCTCTATCTATTCTCTATCTATTCTCTATCTATTATCTATCTATTATATATCTATCATCTAGCTATTATATATTCTCTATCTATTATCTATCTATCTATTATCTATCTATTATATATTCTCTATCTATTATCTATCATCTATTTATTATCTATCTCACGCTTTCCTGCTATACATGTGTATATATGTGCAGGTATCAATATGGGCATGCAGCTGATCTGTACAGTATGGTAGCTGTGTATACACACACATATAGACCGTCTGGGCGATGTAATAAATGTGTCAATGAAATGGGCAGCACTATGTATGTCGCTGTCCCCATCATTCACTGTATATGGTTGTGTTGTCTATGAACACTGGGCATAGCATATATAAAACATGTATGGAGCTATATATAGCACTGCAGTGCAATGCTCCATTAATAAATCCGCCTGATAATGCTGCATTCTATGCACATAGCCCAGTGGTTTACCAGCTGACGGAGATGATGGCAGATATAGCCATGGTGATGCTCTGTGTATGCGTTCATGCATTGTATTCTACACCGAACAGTGCATATGTCCCCACTGCAGTGTGCAAGGTGCAGTCGTCCTGGTCATACCTGTGCTCTACATAGGTGTACACTGGAATGTAGACGCACTCGTATGGATCATGTGTACCCGCACTGCACCTGCCCATGTATACAGGGGAGAGGTAATATCATATTCAGAAATGGAAATAGATAATAGATAGATAGATAATAGATAGTTAGATAGATAGTAGATAGATAATAGATAGGTAATAGGTAGATAGATAAATAGATATATATTATCTATTTATATATCTATCTATCATCTATCTATTATCTATCATCTATCTATTATCTATCTATCATCTATTATCTATCTATTATCTATCTATCATTCATCTATTATCTATTTATTATCTATCTATCATTCATCTATTATCTATCTATCATCTATTATCTATCTATTTATTATCTATAATCTATTATCTATCTATTATCTATTTATTATCTATAATCTATCTATCTATCTATCATCTATAATCTATCTATCTATCTATCTATCTATCTATCTATCTATCTATCTATCTATCTATCTATCATCTATTATCTATCTATCTATCTATCTATCTATCTATCTATCATCTATTAGCTATCTGTCTCTCCCATTTCAGGTGTCATATTGGGGTCTGTATTTTGGTAGTGACGTCTGGAGACATCCACCCTCTGGGCTGTTTTCCTGGCGAGATGTGATAGGAGCAGATACTGGTCAGCGCTGGGAGCTTTGCTGCAGACACTGTAGGGCTGTGAGCACATTTGAGGCAAAGCACAGCCCTGAATGGTGATATGGGGGGTGTTGCAACTGCTGCATAATGGGGTTAATGTGCATATAATTTCCATGAGATGGTCGGAGGAGCTGGCGATCTATGAGTTGTAGAGATGTAAAGCAGTGAAACTTATGTATTAGAGAAATTTTTTCAAGGAGTGATTTGATTTTCCTTTTGTATTGTGAATGTGTTTCCTTCTACATCTTGTAGGAATGCTCTACATAAAAAAGAACATAATGTCCCGTGCTGCCACATGTACCACAAGGACAACGAGGCTAGCCTCTGTCAGCACCAGTCACTAGGCTAGATCTCAATATGTTGGGTCTTTCATACCCTAATCAGTTTAGGCTAGTGTACCCACTAATTAACCCATGCCAAAGTGCTCTTCAGGATCCAAGATCTAGAATGCACTGCGTGTACAAAGTGT
Source organism: Ranitomeya imitator (assembly GCF_032444005.1). NCBI lineage: Eukaryota > Metazoa > Chordata > Amphibia > Anura > Dendrobatidae > Ranitomeya > Ranitomeya imitator. Next base: position 670,819,627 of record NC_091285.1, on the reverse strand, counting down.
GCTCCACCCTTCAGCCACAAGCGCCAAGAGGGGACCTGTAATATATCGTGGACTCATCTACATCACATCCTGCTTTGAACAGGTCAATGTCTGCTGTCTACAAGCGTCTGAGTGGTTGAGAGGGTCCAGGTCACCACCATGAGGCCATCCTGGTGTACCCAGTGGTATGGGGTTGTTTCATTATAGGGCAATATGAGTAACACCTCAATTTTACAATTGTTTGGGTGTGAGCACTTTGTGAAGCCCCATTACCTGGCATGTCAAGCTGATTATAAGCATTGTAAATGATCCAGGCTGGATTAATGAGCTGTGGGGCTACTCACGAAGGGGTACATGATGTGATCCAGATGATAGGCTTGAAGTTTGCAGAGCTCTTGGTGCCAAGATCTAATCACAAATTCATCTTTGTTCACAGGTTGGTATTAAAATATAGGTCAATGCTTAAAAAATAAATTTAGATTGGAAGAACTGAGCCTAAAGATAAGCTGGGCCAGTGGTTGGCTATAAGAGATTGATACGAGATTCAATCAACAAGAGGCACAAGGATCCGAGTAGACTTCTGAAAAATACGAGATTGTGTTGACAAGTGGTTGGATCCAATATTCAGATATCCCTTGATTGGCCTCACTTATCCAGAAAAAAACAACGAAAATTAATTTGGACAAGATTAGCTCCAACATTTAGTCATTAATGATCACCATAAATCACTTGGTCAATTCTTGGCCCCAAGATTTTCTTGGTGCAATGCTTCGCTTCATCAATGGTTGCGGTTTTCTACTGGTAACGACGATTGTGTATGTTCATGTGTCCGACTCTGATCACACATACGATAATGCTGGAGAACATTATTTGCCTCCGTAGGATAGATAGTCACCGCCATGGTAGTTTTCTAGATGTTCATGTTATATCACAGATGGACAACTATTCCTGAGGGAATAAATTTGATATTTAGTCTTCGAGCAATTCAGATTGAAATTGCTGACTCCCTAATTCAACGCATGGATAACTCTAACCTTTCCTGCCATATGTATGCTATGTGTCCGTACCACTGACGACAGAATAAGGTTCTGGACGAGAGGAGAAGGTGGACTTTTCTCTTCTCTATTGATAATGTTATCAAGACCATTTCAGGAGCTGAATCGGTTGGAGGGGAGATATATAATAAACCTGACGCCATAAGACATTGAGTGTGCTGGGGGTAAGGGGATTATGTGATATAGACTCTATATTACATGGGTTATGGTCATTAAAGGTGTTCTTTAAGGGGTCATATCCACATCATAAAGTGTCCTTCTGCTTGGACCTTCCATGATCAGCTGACAATAAGTGTTTATTTTCCCTGCAGTGCCTCCACAGGAGAAATTGAGCATTACATGGTGCCAATTCATATCAATGCAGTATAGGACCAGTCCTCCATTGCAAGAGACACTCTTTATAACCATTGTTCCCTCTAACCAAGTGAACACAGAACCCCATTAAATACCCCGTACTTCCCTATAATGGTGTATGTAATTTGGTTTTCTAAGCTGGACCTCCCCTTTATAACCCCAGGTTACCAGTCCCAGGAATACGGTGCTTATAGCTTTAACAACTGTTTCTTTGATGACGCTTGTCTGATTTGCGGAGGTATCTCGTGTGGCAACTTGCTCATGTGGAATAGGACGATTTGCACGGCTGTCAGTCTACCTGACACATGTAAATGGTCACGGCGGCGAGAGAAGCGGCAAATCATTGTCATGTTATGATGTTATATAAAATAAGTTCCACGCTTAATGACTTCTTCTGGAAGTATAAATTGTGTTCCTTCAAGTGCTCACAGATTTCTGACAGCGAATCTGACGTAAGGGAGCCATGTGATGCTCCAAATACCCTACCCAAATACATGACACCATTCCTGGCCATGTGGTCACTACACTGTGTAGAGAGCTGTGTGGCTCCTAATCCGTACGTGGGTTATTACGGCCACCGCAGGAACTGCAAACTGCGGATTGGTGAGCGGACCAGTTGTCCTACCTCTGCCAAATGATGGCCTATCCTCAGGAGGACTCCTTTTATTGCTGTGACACAAGGGTACAATTTTGGTGGCGTCCGGTGACACAGTAGAATCTGGTAATTGTTAGATCAACTCCACTTTGAAGGTGGGAGACGGAGAGAATGTGCTCGGGGATAGAACGGGTTAACATGAGACAGAGGAATCATTGAGATGGCGGCGCGCTGCCGAGGAAAAACGATACTGTGCAATATTCAGGGAATACTATTTCCACAAGTTGATCGGTCACAAACCGATTTTCGGCTCCGGACAGCAGCCTTTGTCAGGTGATCATCTGATGAAGGTTCCTGTCCTGGGTCGAAAACCAGTTTGTGATCCGTCAATTAGTGGACTTCACCAGAGATAATATTATTGGCTGAATATTGCACTGTATATTTTTCCTAGGCAGCGTAGAGGAATCTCGCCGATTCCACTATCTAGTATCAGGTGCATGGCGGACTGCAGACCCAACTTATTGTGTCTTTGATTTTGGGATAACCACCACTTTATATTTGGCTCTTCTGCTGCACTAGTATAATATGTAGATGAAAACTCAAATGGATGACACAAAAGAAGAAAACGTTTATTTGTTCATGCAAGCCATTAAATCCAGAATCTAAATCCGGAAAATGTTAACGTTTCAGTCCTGTATCCGGATCTTCATCAGAAACATGCGAATTGCTAGAGGTGCAATGGAGGAACCATGTAAGAAGTGCTGTAGAGGACATGACTGACGTCACAGGCTGTGTCTTTCATGTGTCAGTCAGTCGCATCCCCCAGAGCACTTCATTCATGGTTCCTCCACTGCACCGCTAGCAATTCGCATCTTTCTGATGAACGACCGAATATGTTTTCTGAATTTACATTCTGGAGTTATTGTATTATATCAATAAATAAACGTTTTCCTCTTTTACATCATTCATTTTTTGCTATCCAATCTGACAACAGCATTCTGTAGGGACAGAGACCTTGATTCCAGCGATGTGTCACTTAATTTACTGGGTGTCGCAGTTATGATAGCGTCACAATATAATGCCACCCGCATCACTGCTTTCTGTGTACATTGTATAGTGACAGAGAACTGCTAATCAGCGCTGGGGGGGAGGGGTGGTTTGACTAGGAGGCACGAACCAGCTAGTCCTGTAGTGATAATCTCCCTCTGATAAAACACTGTCAACAAGAATATCACTTTTTCTAGAGTAGTAAAAGTTCTAATATTTGACACCACCTAAATTCAGTAAAGACAACCAACAGGACCATCGTACTATCTTGAGAGGAGAAAATTGACAACTGGGCAGTGCAGGGGTTTCTTAAAGTAACGGTCATAAAAAGCTGCTGTCCTGCCCACTCGTCTCACACTGCTGCCACCATTGTCGGCCCGCCTTTGGCATTAATAATTGCACCCTGCGTCCACCGAGCATCAGGTCATATTGTCTCCATCTGATATCTATTATTCATATGTTTACTTCACATCCAACCTCACCCTCTAGCAGGAGCAAACTGGCAAATTTCTGCCCCCCCGAGCAATGGATGAGTGATGTCACAAGGCAGGAGGGGGACGCATTTACAGTCCTAAGATGGGGGTCCGCCACTAGACCCTGTGTCATTGCAGAAGATTGGGAGTGCCTGCAGTTTCTAGGCCCTGTGGGCAGTTCAGGGTGGATTCGGGTGGCACCACTGATGACCCACTTTGTGCGGCACCGGTCTGTGTTTTGCTAGGAGGCCAGCAGGGTATGGTGGTTGCATAAGCTGAATGTGTTCATTTACTGTCGATCTTGAGAATTGCATTGCAGCTGCTTCAGCGAGCAGAACTAAATTAAAAAATAAAGCAAACTGCATTTTGTACTTTGCTGAGCGGTGCAGTATTGGTTCGCAGTCAGCTTTCTCTTTGATGGATGCTTCCTCCACAGGCTTTTCCTTTATCGTACGCTTCTCTTATTCTTGCTTCAGTTCATTTGGTGGGGGTGGGGTAATACCATTAGTATACCGTATCAATGAAGAGCACCACAAGTACAAAATGTCACATGAACACGTCTACAAAGGTCAGGATGCAAGTCCATACTGCCACCGCCATGGCCTCCGCACCTTTCTAATCCTATTAATTATACTACACACCTCAGTCTTCCATTTACTGATACGGTGACCATCTCTAAATCCTATCATAATAACGTTCACATGAAGAAATTAGGGACGTTCCTAATAATCTTATTCTGAATGCCCCTCCAATCAGGCCGAAAATCAAGGTAGGATTATAAAACTACTTAACTCATTAACTTCGCTCAATTTTTACCCCCTCCCCTACTGACTAATTTAATTTCATTGTACTGCCAAGAGGTGAGGGGAGAAAAGCGCAGCAATAAACAGATTTTTGATTCAGAAATGTGGTTGTCACTTTTCAAGCCAAAATAGTGACGGCATAAAATAAAGCTGAGACTACTATGTAATAGAAAAACAAAACCACTACCATACTTCCCCCTATGACCAAGAAAATAACCACTATAATACTGCCCCATGTACAAGAATATAACTACTATAATACTGCCCCCTATGTACAGGAATATAACTACTATAATACTACCCCCTATGTACAAGAATATAACTACTATAATACTGCTCTTATGTACAAGAATATAACTACTATAATACTGCCCCCTATGTACAAGAATATAACTACTATAATACTGCCCCTACGTACAAGAATATAACTACTATAATACTGCTCTTATGTACAAGAATATAACTACTATAATACTGCTCCTATGTACAAGAATATAACTACTATAATACTTCCCCCTATGACCAAGAAAATAACCACTATAATACTGCCCCATGTACAAGAATATAACTACTATAATACTGCCCCCTATGTACAGGAATATAACTACTATAATACTACCCCTATATATAAGAATATAACTACTATAATACTGCTCCTATGTACAAGAATATAACTACTATAATACTGCTCCTATGTACAGGAATATAACTACTATAATACTACCCCTATGTACAGGAATATAACTACTATAATACTACCCCTATATATAAGAATATAACTACTATAATACTGCTCCTATGTACAAGAATATAACTACTATAATACTGCCCCTACGTACAAGAATATAACTACTATAATACTGCTCTTATGTACAAGAATATAACTACTATAATACTGCTCCTATGTACAAGAATATAACTACTATAATACTTCCCCCTATGACCAAGAAAATAACCACTATAATACTGCCCCATGTACAAGAATATAACTACTATAATACTGCCCCCTATGTACAGGAATATAACTACTATAATACTACCCCTATATATAAGAATATAACTACTATAATACTGCTCCTATGTACAAGAATATAACTACTATAATACTGCTCCTATGTACAGGAATATAACTACTATAATACTACCCCTATGTACAGGAATATAACTACTATAATACTACCCCTATATATAAGAATATAACTACTATAATACTGCTCCTATGTACAAGAATATAACTACTATAATACTGCTCCTATGTACAAGAATATAGCTACTATAATACTGCCCCCTATGTACAGGAATATAACTACTATAATACTACCCCTATATATAAGAATATAACTACTATAATACTGCTCCTATGTACAAGAATATAACTACTATAATACTGCTCCTATGTACAGGAATATAACTACTATAATACTACCCCTATGTACAGGAATATAACTACTATAATACTACCCCTATATATAAGAATATAACTACTATAATACTGCTCCTATGTACAAGAATATAACTACTATAATACTGCTCCTATGTACAAGAATATAACTACTATAATACTGCCCCTATGTACAAGAATATAACTACTATAATACTGCTCCTATGTACAAGAATATAACTACTATAATACTTCCCCCTATGACCAAGAAAATAACCACTATAATACTGCCCCATGTACAAGAATATAACTAGTATAATACTGCCCCTATGTACAAGAATATAACTACTATAATACTACCCCTATATATAAGAATATAACTACTATAATACTGCTCCTATGTACAAGAATATAACTACTATAATACTTCCCCCTATGACCAAGAAAATAACCACTATAATACTGCCCCATGTACAAGAATATAACTAGTATAATACTGCCCCTATGTACAAGAATATAACTACTATAATACTACCCCTATATATAAGAATATAACTACTATAATACTGCTCCTATGTACAAGAATATAACTACTATAATACTGCCCCCTATGAACAAGAATATAACTACTATAATACTGCCAATATGGACAAGAATATAACTACTATAATACTGCCCCCATATACAAGAATATAACTACTATAATACTGCCCCTTATGTACAAGAATATAACTACTATAATACTGCCCCTATGTACAAGAATATAACTACTATAATACTGCTCCTATGTACAAGAATATAACTACTATAATACTGCTCCTATGTACAAGAATATAACTACTATAATACTGCCAATATGTACAAGAATATAACTACTATAATACTGCCCCTATATACAAGAATATAACTACTATAATACTGCCCCCTATGTACAAGAATATAACTACTATAATACTGCCCCCTATGTACAAGAATGTAACTACTATAACACTGCCCCTATGTACAAGAATATAACTACTATAATACTGCCCCCTATGTACAAGAATATAACTACTGTAATACTGCCCCCTATGTACAAGAATATAACTACTATAATACTGCCCCCTATGTACAAGAATATAACTACTGTAATACTGCCCCCTATGTACAAGAATATAACTACTATAATACTGCCCCCTATGTACAAGAATATAACTACTATAATACTGCCCCCTATGTACAAGAATGTAACTACTATAACACGGCCCCTATGTACAAGAATATAACTACTATAATACTGCCCCCTATGTACAAGAATATAACTACTGTAATACTGCCCCCTATGTACAAGAATATAACTACTATAATACTGCCCCCTATGTACAAGAATATAACCACTATAATACTGCTCCTACGTACAAGAATATAACTAATATAATATTGCTCCTATGTACAAGAATATAAATACTATAATACTGCCCCCTATGTACAAGAATATAACTACTATAATAGCCACTGCTCCTGGCATCTGTTATTGTCTGCAGTGTTAATACCAGGCCGACAGCGCTGCAGCCAATCAGTGAGCTCAGCAGGTCTGCCCAACATGACTACATGAGCTGCTCAGAGGTGCAGGAGCAGCGTCAGACACTCAGCACTGGACCAAAACGTGCAAGTAATGCTGTCTGTTATTTAAAAAAAAAAAACTGCAGTGGTTTTCAGAATCTTTAAACCCAACCCCTTTAAATTATGATAATGAATGGAGTAGTAGTTTTTAGATAATGTAATAAAAGTAGTAGCGAGACAATTTTGACTTGGGCATACAGTACTAATAATGGGTGATATACTTGCCGACTGGTAACAGAGGGGGATTTGAGGTTATATTACTGGACTAATATAGATACCATATGGCCTGGGGTAGGAATATTAGTATTTGGGTAGTATGACTGGAGATGTATCAAGGAGAATAATTAGTAGTTGTGAAGTGATACCAGTTTCGAGACGATATAATTGGATTGGTCGTGTAACAACAGTGATTTTGGGAAGTATTGTTAAGAGATGTGATGCCATCAGTGTAGAAATAGGGAATGTGATGTGATATCACCAGATTGTGAAGTTGGAGATGACGCCATGGTTTTGAGGGGACATCAATGAGTAGTAATGGTGTAAGATCTTGAGAATGTAGTAGTAATAATGTAATATCAGTGAGGTACAATCCTGTAGATGGCATAGTAGTAATGAAGTGGCCTCTGTGGAGTGTAATCTTGAGGATGTAATAATAATGAAAACTAAGAAAGCTTTAAAACAGAAGTGATAATAGTTTATTATTTTAGCAGTTAACAGAAAGTAAAGTAAATGAACAGAAAGAGAAATTTTAATCCAATTCATTAAAGCATCACTACTTGAAAGCACATTTGACAGCAAATTTTTAAGGAACTCGGCAGGAGGTTGTACCAAACATCTTGGAGAACTGACCCCAGATCTTCTGTGTATGAGGCTTGTGTGGATCCTTCTGTCTATTCCTGTGATCCCAGATAGACGGGATGATGTGAGATCAGGGCTCTGCGGGGCCAGATCATCACTTCTAGGACTCCTTGATCTTCTTTATGCTGAAGATGGTTTTTAGTGACACTGGCTGGATGTTTGGAGTAATTTTCCTTCTGCAGAATAAGTTTGATGAATCGGCGATGGTACTGCATGATGGAGAAGTATCTGCCTGTATTTCTCAGCATTGAGGACACAAAGAAATGGGCAATGTTGAGGAACGTAGACGGTGCAGCAGATGAAACACCCATGATTCTTACTTCCTTTTTGTGCCACTGGAGGCTGCTTAGAACTGGCAGTAACCAGTGGCACCCAGCTACTGTTCAGAAATGTCTGGCTAGAAGAAGTCTTCACGGGAGAATAATGGCCATAATCCTACCATTAACATAATAACTAGGCCAAGTGACTCAACTTTGCAATGAAACATGGTAACTTGGGTGCTGAAGAATGTCAACAGGTGCTCTGAACTGAAGACTAGAGATGGGCAAACCCGAACAGTAAAGTTCAGAGTCCATACCGAACACCTACTGTTCGGGCACGTACCCCGAAGAAACACGGACTTCACCAGGAAGTCTGTGCTACTGTTTGGGTTTGGTACCCTGAACAAACTGTTCGGGGTTGGCACCCAAAACACCAGGTGTTTCTCGCGCTGCCATGTGCTTGACAGCACGGCAAACACTGCCTCTGATTGGTGGCAAAATCATTACTGCTGGTCAGACAGCCGTGGTTCCCATGTTGTCAGAAGACAGCATGAGCCTGCAGCTGTGATCGGAGGTATAAAGTTTACCTCCAGTCACTGGCATCGACTTATGGAACTACTACTCCCATCAGGCTAAGCCTGCTGACGCTAATAACAGCAGGTGTGGCTGATGAGAGTATTCATCAGCCAGCTCCTGCGCTCTAAATAAATAATTTTAAAAAAAGAACTTGTGGGCTTCCCTGTATTTTTGATAAGCAGCCAGGCAAAACTGCAACCCTCAGCTGTCAGTTTTAGTAAGGTTGGTTACCAAGAATAGAGGGATCCCCATGACATGACATTAACATTATTTAAATAAATAATTTGAAAAAACAGCATGGGGTCCCCCCATTTTTGACAACCAGACTTGCCCTGTAGCGGTGGTAAGTGGGGTTCATATTTGTGGGGTTGATGTCACCTTTGTATTGTCAGGTGACAACAAGCCCACGGCTTAGTAATGGAGAGGAATCTATAAGACACCTATTCATTACTAATCCTATAGTTACATAGTAAATAAAAACACAGCCAGAATAAACTCTTTTATTTGAAATAAAAAAAATACATTTTACCTTTTCAAAAAAATAAAAACACAGTTATACTCACCTAATGCCTAATTCCACCGAAGCCCTCGTCTCATGTAATAAAATAAAAACCAACGATATCGCTCACCTCTCCGTTGCTCTGTCCCACATCGTAATCCATGTCTGGGGATAAACAGTTTTTAACCTGGATGGTGCCAAGATGCGACCGTCCAGGCTGAGAACCACTGGTGAATGAGCTGCAGCAAACGCAGTGTCAGTGACTGGCGATGACGTCATTGAGTTTACCGCTGGTCACTGAACTATGTGACCTCAGTGAGTTCACCACTAGCACAGTGAAAAAAGTCTCTCATTCCTTGTAGGACATAGTTTGCAGTCCACTCATTATACTGATAGCGTATCTCTGAACTTGCTCCAGTTTTTCAATGTCTGTTTTAAAATGTGGTACCCAGAACTGAACACAGTATTCCAGAAGTGGTAGTGAGGTGGTAAAGTGAAGTATGATCTAGTGGATGTATTATGGATGCAGTATGGTCTTGTGGATATAGTAGTAGTGCAGTGGTAAAGTGGAGTAACGTTTTGTGGATGTATTATAGATGGAGTATGATCTTGTGCATGTAGTAGTAGTGAAGTGGTAAAGTGAAGTATGACCTTGTGGCTGTATTGTGGATCTATTGTGGATTCAGTAGTAGTGGTACATGTGGAGTGGGATCTTGTGGCTGTATTGTGGATCTATCGTGGATTTAGTAGTAGTGGTACATGTGAAGTAGGATCTTGTGGCTGTATTGTGGATTTAGTAGTAGTGGTACATGTGGAGTAGAATCTTGTGGCTGTATTGTAGATCTATTGTGGATTTAGTAGTAGTGGTACATGTGGAGTAGGATCTTGTGGCTGTATTGTGGATCTATTGTGGATTTAGTAGTAGTGGTACATGTGGAGTAGGATCTTGTGGATGTATTGTGGATTTAGTAGTACTGGTACATGTGGAGTATGATCTTGTGGATGTATTGTGGATTTAGTAGTAGTGGTACATGTGGAGTAGGATCTTGTGGATTTATTGTGGATTTAGTAGTAGTGGTACATGTGGAGTAGAATCTTGTGGCTGTATTGTAGATCTATTGTGGATTTAGTAGTAGTGGTACATGTGGAGTAGGATCTTGCTGCTGTATTGTGGATTTAGTAGTAGTGGTCCATGTGGAGTACGATATTGTGGCTGTATTGTGGATTTAGTAGTAGTGGTACATATGGAGAAGGATCTTGTGGCTGTATTGTGGATCTACTGTGGATTTAGTAGTAGTGGTACATGTGGAGTATGACCTTGTGGCTGTATTGTGGATGTATTGTGGATTTAGTAGTAGTGGTACATGTGGAGTACGATCTTATGGCTGTATTGTGGATCTATTGTGGATTTAGTAGTAGTGGTACATGTGGAGTAGGATCTTATGGATGTATTGTGGATTTAATAGTAGTGGTACATGTGGAGTACGATTTTGTGGCTGTATTGTGGATCTATTGTGGATTTAGTAGTCGTGGTACATGTGGAGTAGGATCTTATGGCTGTATTGTGGATTTAGTAGTAGTAGTGGTACATGTGGAGTAGGATCTTGTGGCTGTATTGTGGATCTATTGTGGATTTAGTAGTAGTGGTACATGTGGAGTATGACCTTGTGGCTGTATTGTGGATTTAGTAGTAGTGGTACATGTGGAGTAGGATCTTGTGGCTGTATTGTGGATCTACTGTGGATTTAGTAGTAGTGGTACATGCAGAGTATGACCTTGTGGCTGTATTGTGGATGTATTGTGGATTTAGTAGTAGTGGTACATGTGGAGGAGGATCTTGTGGATGTATTGTGGATTTAGTAGTAGTGGTACATGTGGAGTAGGATCGTGTGGCTGTATTGTGGATGTATTGTGGATCTAGTAGTAGTGGTACATGTGGAGTAGGATCTTGTGGCTGTATTGTGGATCTACTGTGGATTTAGTAGTAGTGGTACATGCAGAGTATGACCTTGTGGCTGTATTGTGGATGTATTGTGGATTTAGTAGTAGTGGTACATGTGGAGTACGATCTTGTGACTGTATTGTGGATGTATTGTGGATTTAGTAGTAGTGGTACATGTGGAGTAGGATCTTGTGGATGTATTGTGGATTTAGTAGTAGTGGTACATGTGGAGTATGATCTTGTGGATGTATTGTGGATTTAGTAGTAGTGGTAAATGTGGAGTAGGATCTTGTGGATGTATTGTGGATTTAGTAGTAGTGGTACATGTGGAGTATGATCTTGTGGATGTATTGTGGATTTAGTAGTAGTGGTACATGTGGAGTAGGATTTTGTGGATGTATTGTGGATTTAGTAGTAGTGGTACATGTGGAGTAGGATCTTGTGGATGTATTGTGGATTTAGTAGTAGTGGTACATGTGGAGTATGATATTGTGGATGTATTGTGGATTTAGTAGTAGTGGTACATGTGGAGTAGGATCTTGTGGATGTATTGTGGATTTAGTAGTAGTGGTACATGTGGAGTAGGATCTTGTGGATGTATTGTGGATTTAGTAGTAGTGGTACATGTGGAGTAGGATCTTGTGGATGTATTGTGGATTTAGTAGTGGTACATGTGGAGTATGATCTTGTGGATGTATTGTGGATTTAGTAGTAGTGGTACATGTGGAGTAGGATCTTGTGGATGTATTGTGGATTTAGTAGTAGTGGTACATGTGGAGTAGGATCTTGTGGCTGTATTGTGGATCTATTGTGGATTTAGTAGTAGTGGTACATGTGGAGTATGATCTTGTGGCTGTATTGTGGATTTAGTAGTAGTGGTACATGTGGAGTAGGATCTTGTGGATGTATTGTGGATTTAGTAGTATTAGTACATGTGGAGTATGATCTTGTGGCTGTATTGTGGATGTATTGTGGATTTAGTAGTAGTGGTACATGTGGAGTAGGATCTTGTGGATGTATTGTGGATTTAGTAGTACTGATACATGTGGAGTATGATCTTGTGGATGTATTGTGGATTTAGTAGTAGTGGTACATGTGGAGTAGGATCTTGTGGATTTATTGTGGATTTAGTAGTAGTGGTACATGTGGAATAGGATCTTGTGACTGTATTGTAGCTGTATTGTGGATTTAGTAGTAGTGGTACATGTGGCGTAGGATCTTATGGAGCTATTGTGGATTTAGTAGTAGTGGTCCATGTGGACTATGATCTTGTGGCTGTATTGTGGATCTATTGTGGATTTAGCAGTAGTGGTATATGTGGAGTACGATCTTGTGGCTGTATTGTAGATCTATTGTGGATTTAGTAGTAGTGGTCCATGTGGAGTAGGATCTTGTGGCTGTATTGTGGATCTATTGTGGATTTAGTAGTAGTGGTACATGTGGAGTAGGATCTTGTGGCTGTATTGTGGATCTATTGTGGATTTAGTAGTAGTGGTACATGTGGAGTAGGATCTTGTGGATGTATTGTGGATTTAGTAGTAGTGGTACATGTGGAGTACGATCTTGTGACTGTATTGTGGATCTATTGTGGATTTAGTAGTAGTGGTACATGTGGAGTATGACCTTGTAGCTGTATTGTGGATTTAGTAGTAGTGATACATGTGGAGTAGGATCTTGTGGATGTATTGTGGATTTAGTGGTAGTGGTACATGTGGAGTATGATCTTGTGGATGTATTGTGGATTTAGTAGTAGTGGTACATGTGGAGTATGATCTTGTGGATGTATTGTGGATTTAGTAGTAGTGGTACATGTGGAGTAGGATCTTGTGGATGTATTGTGGATTTAGTAGTAGTGGTATATGTAGAGTAGGATCGTGTGGATGTATTGTGGATTTAGTAGTAGTGGTACATGTGGAGTATGATCTTGTGGCTGTATTGTGGATGTATTGTGGATTTAGTAGTAGTGATACATGTGGAGTAGGATCTTGTGGATGTATTGTGGATTTAGTAGTAGTGGTACATGTGGAGTATGATCTTGTGACTGTATTGTGGATGTATTGTAGATTTAGTAGTAGTGATACATGTGGAGTAGGATCTTGTGGATGTATTGTGGATTTAGTAGATGTGGAGTACATGTACTAGTAGATGTGGTACATGTGGAGTATGATCTTGTGACTGTATTGTAGCTGTATTGTGGATTTAGTAGTAGTGGTACATGTGGAGTAGGATCTTATGGATCTATTGTGGATTTAGTAGTAGTGGTCCATGTGGAGTAGGATCTTGTGGCTGTATTGTGGATGTATTGTGGATTTAGTAGTAGTGGTACATGTGGAGTAGGATCTTGAGGCTGTATTGTGGATCTATTGTGGATTTAGTAGTAATGGTCCATGTGGAGTACGATCTTGTGGCTGTATTGTGGATCTATTGTGGATTTAGCAGTAGTGGTACATGTGGAGTAGGATCTTGTGGCTGTATTGTGGATCTATTGTGGATTTAGCAGTAGTGGTACATGTGGAGTAGGATCTTGTGGATGTATTGTGGATTTAGTTGTAGTGGTACATGTGGAGTAGGATCTTGTGGATGTATTGTGGATTTAGTAGTAGTGGTACATGTGGAGTATGATCTTGTGGATGTATTGTGGATTTAGTAGTAGTGGTACATGTGAAGTAGGATCTTGTGGATGTATTGTGGATTTAGTAGTAGTGGTACATGTGGAGTAGGATCTTGTGGATGTATTGTGGATTTAGTAGTAGTGGTACATGTGGAGTAGGAATTTGTGGATTTAGTAGTAGTGGTACATGTGGAGTAAGATCTTGTGGCTGTATTGTGGATCTATTGTGGATTTAGTAGTAGTGGTACATGTGGAGTATGATCTTGTGGATGTATTGTGGATTTAGTAGTATTTGTACATGTGGAGTATGATCTTGTGGCTGTATTGTGGATCTATTGTGGATTTAGTAGTAGTGGTACATGTGGAGTAGGATCTTGTGGATGTATTGTGGATTTAGTAGTACTGGTACATGTGGAGTATGATCTTGTGGATGTATTGTGGATTTAGTAGTAGTGGTACATGTGGAGTAGGATCTTGTGGATTTATTGTGGATTTAGTAGTAGTGGTACATGTGGAGTAGGATCTTGTGACTGTATTGTAGCTGTATTGTGGATTTAGTAGTAGTGGTACATGTGGCGTAGGATCTTATGGAGCTATTGTGGATTTAGTAGTAGTGGTCCATGTGGACTATGATCTTGTGGCTGTATTGTGGATCTATTGTGGATTTAGCAGTAGTGGTATATGTGGAGTACGATCTTGTGGCTGTATTGTAGATCTATTGTGGATTTAGTAGTAGTGGTCCATGTGGAGTAGGATCTTGTGGCTGTATTGTGGATCTATTGTGGATTTAGTAGTAGTGGTACATGTGGAGGAGGATCTTGTGGCTGTATTGTAGATCTTTTGTGGATTTAGTAGTAGTGGTAAATGTGGAGTAGGATCTTGTGGCTGTATTGTGGATTTAGTAGTAGTGGTACATGTGGAGTAGGATCTTGTGGATGTATTGTGGATTTAGTAGTAGTGGTACATGTGGAGTACGATCTTGTGACTGTATTGTGGATCTATTGTGGATTTAGTAGTAGTGGTACATGTGGAGTATGACCTTGTAGCTGTATTGTGGATTTAGTAGTAGTGGTACATGTGGAGTAGGATCTTGTGGATGTATTGTGGATTTAGTGGTAGTGGTACATGTGGAGTATGATCTTGTGGATGTATTGTGGATTTAGTAGTAGTGGTACATGTGGAGTAGGATCTTGTGGATTTAGTAGTAGTGGTACATGTGGAGTATGATCTTGTGGATGTATTGTGGATTTAGTAGTAGTGGTACATGGGGAGTAGGATATTGTGGATGTATTGTGGATTTAGTAGTAGTGGTATATGTAGAGTAGGATCGTGTGGATGTATTGTGGATTTAGTAGTAGTGGTACATGTGGAGTATGATCTTGTGGCTGTATTGTGGATGTATTGTGGATTTAGTAGTAGTGATACATGTGGAGTAGGATCTTGTGGCTGTATTGTGGATCTATTGTGGATTTAGTAGTAATGGTCCATGTGGAGTACGATCTTGTGGCTGTATTGTGGATCTATTGTGGATTTAGCAGTAGTGGTACATGTGGAGTAGGATCTTGTGGCTGTATTGTGGATCTATTGTGGATTTAGCAGTAGTGGTACATGTGGAGTAGGATCTTGTGGATGTATTGTGGATTTAGTAGTAGTGGTACATGTGGAGTAGGATCTTGTGGATGTATTGTGGATTTAGTAGTAGTGGTACATGTGGAGTATGATCTTGTGGATGTATTGTGGATTTAGTAGTAGTGGTACATGTGGAGTATGATCTTGTGGATCTATTGTGGATTTAGCAGTAGTGGTACATGTGGAGTAGGATCTTGTGGCTGTATTGTGGATCTATTGTGGATTTAGCAGTAGTGGTACATGTGGAGTAGGATCTTGTGGATGTATTGTGGATTTAGTAGTGGTACATGTGGAGTAGGATCTTGTGGATGTATTGTGGATTTAGTAGTAGTGGTACATGTGGAGTATGATCTTGTGGATGTATTGTGGATTTAGTAGTAGTGGTACATGTGGAGTAGGATCTTGTGGATGTATTGTGGATTTAGTAGTAGTGGTACATGTGGAGTAGGATCTTGTGGATGTATTGTGGATTTAGTAGTAGTGGTACATGTGGAGTAGGAATTTGTGGATTTAGTAGTAGTGGTACATGTGGAGTAGGATCTTGTGGCTGTATTGTGGATCTATTGTGGATTTAGTAGTAGTGGTACATGTGGAGTATGATCTTGTGGCTGTATTGTGGATTTAGTAGTAGTGGTACATGTGGAGTAGGATCTTGTGGATGTATTGTGGATTTAGTAGTATTAGTACATGTGGAGTATGATCTTGTGGCTGTATTGTGGATGTATTGTGGATTTAGTAGTAGTGGTACATGTGGAGTAGGATCTTGTGGATGTATTGTGGATTTAGTAGTACTGGTACATGTGGAGTATGATCTTGTGGATGTATTGTGGATTTAGTAGTAGTGGTACATGTGGAGTAGGATCTTGTGGATTTATTGTGGATTTAGTAGTAGTGGTACATGTGGAGTAGGATCTTGTGACTGTATTGTAGCTGTATTGTGGATTTAGTAGTAGTGGTACATGTAGCGTAGGATCTTATGGAGCTATTGTGGATTTAGTAGTAGTGGTCCATGTGGACTATGATCTTGTGGCTGTATTGTGGATCTATTGTGGATTTAGCAGTAGTGGTATATGTGGAGTACGATCTTGTGGCTGTATTGTAGATCTATTGTCGATTTAGTAGTAGTGGTCCATGTGGAGTAGGATCTTGTGGCTGTATTGTGGATCTATTGTGGATTTAGTAGTAGTGGTACATGTGGAGTAGGATCTTGTGGCTGTATTGTGGATCTATTGTGGATTTAGTAGTAGTGGTACATGTGGAGTAGGATCTTGTGGCTGTATTGTGGATTTAGTAGTAGTGGTACATGTGGAGTAGGATCTTGTGGATGTATTGTGGATTTAGTAGTAGTGGTACATGTGGAGTACGATCTTGTGACTGTATTGTGGATCTATTGTGGATTTAGTAGTAGTGGTACATGTGGAGTATGACCTTGTAGCTGTATTGTGGATTTAGTAGTAGTGGTACATGTGGAGTAGGATCTTGTGGATGTATTGTGGATTTAGTGGTAGTGGTACATGTGGAGTATGATCTTGTGGATGTATTGTGGATTTAGTAGTAGTGGTACATGTGGAGTAGGATCTTGTGGATTTATTGTGGATTTAGTAGTGGTGGTACATGTGGAGTATGATCTTGTGGATGTATTGTGGATTTAGTAGTAGTGGTACATGTGGAGTAGGATCTTGTGGATGTATTGTGGATTTATTAGTAGTGGTATATGTAGAGTAGGATCGTGTGGATGTATTGTGGATTTAGTAGTAGTGGTACATGTGGAGTATGATCTTGTGGATGTATTGTGGATTTAGTAGTAGTGATACATGTGGAGTAGGATCTTGTGGATGTATTGTGGATTTAGTAGTAGTGGTACATGTGGAGTATGATCTTGTGACTGTATTGTGGATGTATTGTAGATTTAGTAGTAGTGATACATGTGGAGTAGGATCTTGTGGATGTATTGTGGATTTAGTAGATGTGGAGTACATGTACTAGTAGATGTGGTACATGTGGAGTATGATCTTGTGACTGTATTGTAGCTGTATTGTGGATTTAGTAGTAGTGGTACATGTGGAGTAGAATCTTATGGATCTATTGTGGATTTAGTAGTAGTGGTCCATGTGGAGTAGGATCTTGTGGCTGTATTGTGGATGTATTGTGGATTTAGTAGTAGTGGTACATGTGGAGTAGGATCTTGTGGCTGTATTGTGGATCTATTGTGGATTTAGTAGTAATGGTCCATGTGGAGTACGATCTTGTGGCTGTATTGTGGATCTATTGTGGATTTAGCAGTAGTGGTACATGTGGAGTAGGATCTTGTGGCTGTATTGTGGATCTATTGTGGATTTAGCAGTAGTGGTACATGTGGAGTAGGATCTTGTGGATGTAGTATTAGTTGTAGTGAGGTTATTTGAGGATGCAGTAGTAAGGTGATCATCGGTCGGGTAGTTGCTTACATTTGTAGCAGCAGGCGGAGATCTTGAGGATGCAGAGCGTAGTATTTGTGAAGATGGAATAGTTGTAGTGAAGTTTTACGAGTGCGGTATAATTTTGTCATGGTAGCAGCATTACTAGTGATGTGATATAAGTGGGGTATGGTCCGGCTTTACATTAAAATGCTCTAATACATAAATCCTGATATATTTTACATGCAGGGAATTCACACAGGAACACCGTGGATAGGGTGATGATAATCGCCACCTCGAGTGGGAAGCGTTTTAGGCTTTACGTACATAGACTTGTAGGAATTACAGAACACTAGCGATGGAGATGAGGATCCAGACAGCAGACGGGGCTTTATCTATATGTCTACAGAATATATATGGAGATTCCAGACACAGTACTTCATGTAAAACTATATGTCCACGTAATGGAAGCATGGTGCAGCCGAGCCTGGGATAGTGGGAGGTGATCAGCCATTGGGGCATGCTGTAAGCCTGGGGCAGATACAGGGAGCAGGACACCGGGAGAGAAGAGCACAGCAGGGGTCTCCTTGCAGACAGGCTTTAGGCTATGCACATACGTTGAATATTTGCAACAGATGTGTATTTTTCATGTGTTTTTACTTGCAATTTTTCCCAAAGGATTGACTTGCTGCATATATGAAAAAAAAATGCTTGGATGGTTAAAATCTGCAAGGAAAATACAAGCCACATTTCATAAATCTCCTTCACTTTTCTGTTATTGTAAAAATGCATGGAAAAAAATGCAGCAAAGACGCAGCATGTGAGCAAGTCTTTACTATGTAAAAGTGCTGCACATGCCAATGAGAGGTACAGGAGCTGTATACAGGAGTTGGGTGTGTACAGATAACGGGTGGATTACCAGAACTGCAAGGTATATAGTCACATAGGGCAGACTATCAAAGCTAATACAAGGTGTATTGGGATAGTTTTATGAGACATACAACAGGGACCAAAGTATTGGGACGCCTCCAGGAGATTTTCTGACCTCCCATTCTACATCCATAAACATTAATATGGAGTCGGACCTCTGCAGCTAGAACAGCTCCCGCTCTCCTGGGAAGGTATTTCCACAAGATTTTGGAAGCATCTGTGGGATAATTTGCCCCTTT
Source organism: Ranitomeya imitator (assembly GCF_032444005.1). Lineage (NCBI taxonomy): Eukaryota > Metazoa > Chordata > Amphibia > Anura > Dendrobatidae > Ranitomeya > Ranitomeya imitator. The sequence continues at coordinate 670,800,398 of NC_091285.1, read as the reverse complement.
TTCCAGAGCAGCATTTCTGAGGTCAGACTCTCATGTTGGGGGAGGCCGGGCTCACAGTCTCTCGTCTAGTTGTTGGATGTGGCTGAGGTCTGTGCGGCCGCTCATGTTCTTACCACTCCATGTCTGTATGGACCTTGTGCACTGGGCACAGAAAAGGGTCTTCTCCAAACTGTTCCTACAAAACTGGAGGCTACAATTGTCCACAATGTCTTGTGCTGAAGAATTAAGATTTCCCTTCACTGGAACTGAGGGCCAAGGCAACCAACTGATAGCAAGCCCATAGCATTACACTCCTCCACCATCGGTACAGGGGGCACAATGCTGTCAAAGGCGGGTAACGTTTTCCTGCCATTCATGAAACCCAGACTCCTCCATCAGACGCAGATAGAGAAGTATGATCCGTCACCGCACAGAACACGTCTCCTCCAGAGTCCAGTGGCGGCTTTACACCACTCCATCCGACGCTTGGCATTGTGCTTGGCGATGTAAGGCTGCATGCAGCTGCTCAGCCATGAAGCTCCCATAGGGGGTGAAGTATTTGTGCAGAATCCAACCAGAGGAGCAGCACTTTTAGACCTAATACTATCTAATAGACCTGACAGAATAACAAATCTGCAGGTGGTTGGGCATCTAGGAAATAGCGACCACAATATTGTGCAGTTTCACCTGTCTTTCACTAGGGGGACTTGTCAGGGAGTCACAAAAACACTGAACTTTAGGAAGGCAAAGTTTGACCAGCTTAGAGATGCCCTTAATCTGGTAGACTGGGACAATATCCTCAGAAATAAGAATACAGATAATAAATGGGAAATGTTTAAGAACATCCTAAATAGGCAGTGTAAGCGGTTTATACCTTGTGGGAATAAAAGGACTAGAAATAGGAAAAACCCAATGTGGCTAAACAAAGAAGTAAGACAGGCAATTAACAGTAAAAAGAAAGCATTTGCACTACTAAAGCAGGATGGCACCATTGAAGCTCTAAAAAACTATAGGGAGAAAAATACTTTATCTAAAAAACTAATTAAAGCTGCCAAAAAGGAAACAGAGAAGCACATTGCTAAGGAGAGTAAAACTAATCCCAAACTGTTCTTCAACTATATCAATAGTAAAAGAATAAAAACTGAAAATGTAGGCCCCTTAAAAAATAGTGAGGAAAGAATGGTTGTAGATGACGAGGAAAAAGCTAACATATTAAACACCTTCTTCTCCACGGTATTCACGGTGGAAAATGAAATGCTAGGTGAAATCCCAAGAAACAATGAAAACCCTTTATTAAGGGTCACCAATCTAACCCAAGAAGAGGTGCGAAATCGGCTAAATAAGATTAAAATAGATAAATCTCCGGGTCCGGATGGCATACACCCACGAGTACTAAGAGAACTAAGTAATGTAATAGATAAACCATTATTTCTTATTTTTAGGGACTCCATAGTGACGGGGTCTGTTCCGCAGGACTGGCGCATAGCAAATGTGGTGCCAATATTCAAAAAGGGCTCTAAAAGTGAACCTGGAAATTATAGGCCAGTAAGTCTAACCTCTATTGTTGGTAAAATATTTGAAAGGTTTCTGAGGGATGTTATTCTGGATTATCTCAATGAGAATAACTGTTTAACTCCATATCAGCATGGGTTTATGAGAAATCGCTCCTGTCAAACCAATCTAATCAGTTTTTATGAAGAGGTAAGCTATAGGCTGGACTACGGTGAGTCATTGGACGTGGTATATCTCGATTTTTCCAAAGCGTTTGATACCGTGCCGCACAAGAGGTTGGTACAGAAAATGAGAATGCTTGGTCTGGGGGAAAATGTGTGTAAATGGGTTAGTAACTGGCTTAGTGATAGAAAGCAGAGGGTGGTTATAAATGGTATAGTCTCTAACTGGGTCGCTGTGACCAGTGGGGTACCGCAGGGGTCAGTATTGGGACCTGTTCTCTTCAACATATTCATTAATGATCTGGTAGAAGGTTTACACAGTAAAATATCGATATTTGCAGATGATACAAAACTATGTAAAGCAGTTAATACAAGAGAAGATAGTATTCTGCTACAGATGGATCTGGATAAGTTGGAAACTTGGGCTGAAAGGTGGCAGATGAGGTTTAACAATGATAAATGTAAGGTTATACACATGGGAAGAAGGAATCAATATCACCATTACACACTGAATGGGAAACCACTGGGTAAATCTGACAGGGAGAAGGACTTGGGGATCCTAGTTAATGATAAACTTACCTGGAGCAGCCAGTGCCAGGCAGCAGCTGCCAAGGCAAACAGGATCATGGGGTGCATTAAAAGAGGTCTGGATACACATGATGAGAGCATTATACTGCCTCTGTACAAATCCCTAGTTAGACCGCACATGGAGTACTGTGTCCAGTTTTGGGCACCTGTGCTCAGGAAGGATATAATGGAACTAGAGAGAGTACAAAGGAGGGCAACAAAATTAATAAAGGGGATGGGAGAACTACAATACCCAGATAGATTAGCGAAATTAGGATTATTTAGTCTAGAAAAAAGACGACTGAGGGGCGATCTAATAACCATGTATAAGTATATAAGGGGACAATACAAATATCTCGCTGAGGATCTGTTTATACCAAGGAAGGTGACGGGCACAAGGGGGCATTCTTTGCGTCTGGAGGAGAGAAGGTTTTTCCACCAACACAGAAGAGGATTCTTTACTGTTAGGGCAGTGAGAATCTGGAATTGCTTGCCTGAGGAGGTGGTGATGGCGAACTCAGTCGAGGGGTTCAAGAGAGGCCTGGATGTCTTCCTGGAGCAGAACAATATTGTATCATACAATTAGGTTCTGTAGAAGGACGTAGATCTGGGGATTTATTATGATGGAATATAGGCTGAACTGGATGGACAAATGTCTTTTTTCGGCCTTACTAACTATGTTACTATGTTACTATGTTACTAATGTTAATACTAGTGATGAGCAAGTATACTCGTTGCTCGGGTTTTCCCGAGCACGCTCGGTTGGTCTCCGAGATATTTGTGAGTGATTGGAGATTTGGTTTTAGTCAACACAGCTACATGATTTACGGCTGCTAGCCAGCATGAGTACATGTGGGGGTTTCCTGGTTGCTAGGGAATCCCCACATGTGTTCAGCCTGTCTAGTAGCTGTAAATCATGCAGCTATGTCAACAAAAACAAAATCTCAGAGCACTCGCAAATATCTCGGAGACCAACCGAGCGTGCTCGGGAAAACCCGAGCAACGAGTATACAGCACTCGCTCATCACTATGTAATACCAGAAGAGATCTGGCCTCTGCAGTTATGGTGTCACCAGAGTGTTGGTGAAATTTCTGCCCTTTGTTCTTCAGCACTGTAATGTTACGGGGTCTCCACTCCGTGGTTGAGTTGCTGCGCTTCCTTCTACTTATCAATAATATCTCTCACACTTATTCAACACTTTTAATTCCCTCCTCCGCCTACCACTTCCCCCTCCAATCTCCCTCATCTCTGCTGAGGACTTTGTCACTCACTTCCAAAAATAAGATCGACCAAACAAGGCAAGACTTCATTGTTCGAAAACCAAAACCCCTTTGTATACCAGACCAATGCCCTTCCCCCATAGTGTCCCTCTCCAACATCACTGAAAAAGATCTCACTCATCTCCTCTCCATACCACACATCACCACTTGTGCACTTGACCCTATCCCATCCCACGTCCTCCCCAACCTCACCACCACACTTATCCCATCCCTAAGCCATCTCTTCAACCTATCACCTGCTTCTGGTACCTTCCCTTCTGCTTTCAAACATGCCACAATCACGACTATCCTCAAAAAGTCATCCCTTGACACGACTGCAATGTCCTGCTGTTGCCTAATATCGCTGCTCCCATTTGCTTCCATTCGCTCCTTGAACAGCACGTCCATGCTGAACTTTCCTCCCACTTCTCATCTAACTCTTCGACAACCTACAATCTGGCTTCCGTCCCCACCACTCCACTGAAACTGCCCTGACTAAAATTACTCACAACTTAAAGCCAAAGCTAACAGACAATGCTCTATACTCCTCCTTCTAGACCTGTCCTCTGCCTTCAACACAGCTGACAAATGCCTCCTACTACAGATCCTCTTTTCCTTTAGCGTCAAAGACCTTGCCCTATCCTGGATCTCCTCATACATTACCAACCGCACATTTAGTGTCTCCCACTCCCACACTATCTCCTCATCCCACCCTCTCTCTGTTGGTGTCCCTCAGGGCTCTGTCCTAGGAACCCTACTCTCCTCCATCTGTATCCTTTCCTTAGGACAACTCATAAAGTCCCATGTCCTCCAGTACCACCTATACGCTGATGACACTGAGAGCTACTTTTCTGGCCCAGATGTCACCTCTCTGCTCTCCAGAATCCCAGCGTGGCCATCTGCCATATCCTCCTTCTTGTCCTCTCACTTCCTCAAGCTCAATGTAGACAAATCTGAACCCATTATCTTTACTCTGTATATGCAGAGCAGGGTATAGGTATTGTCACGGGTGTGTCAGGTGTGACAGGCAGTCATCCTGGATCCGGCTATAGAAAGTCTTTGTGTTTAGCTCAAGCACCATCTTGATTTTTGCATTTCTGTTATGGAGCGATATCCTTCTCCCTCTAGGACCCAACAGTTACCTCCACCCTCTGCTGCTAATCTCATACCTGTGCTGTAGGTTTAAATACAATCAATTGCTGCAGCATGGTGCGGGTGTTAGCTCTTACTTGTCTCTGTCTAGTTGGAAGTACTAACAGTCGGTTAGGTCCTTCTCAGAGGACTCTTGGAGGATAGCTCGCGTGATATCACAGTTGTCTTCTCAAGCTAAGTGTTCCCCTCGGTCGTCTATCCTCTTTGTCTTAAGTTGTAGTGGGGACTGACTAGTTATTCCATCGCCTCCCTAACCAGGGCCTATCGCTAGGGTCAGGCAGGGACTAGGTTCCTGCTCAGCAATAGATGCAGAACCTGTATAGGGATGGTTAGGGCAGACAGGGTGATTTTAGATCTGCCTAGGGGTCTCCACTCCCCATTTCCCTAGTGTTTGGGCTCCCCCTCCCTCTCCCCGTTGCCGTGCACTTACTTGTCAACAGAGTAGGATATATAGGTTTATAGACAGAGCAGAGTATAGGTATATAGACAGAGCAGGGTACAGATATATATACGTGAATAGGCAGAGCAGGGTATATAGGTGTATAGACAGAGCAGGGTACATATATATATATATATATATATATATACATATATATATATATATATATATATACAGTATAGGTGTATAGGCAGAGCAGGGTATAAGTATATATAGGTGCATAGGCAGAGCAGGGTACAGGTATATATAGGTATATAGACAGATCAGGGTATATAGGTGTATAGGCAGAGAACAGTATAGGTATATATAGGTGTATAGGCAGAGTAGGATATACTGTATATGGGTATATAGGCAGTGCAGGCTCCAGGATATATATGGGTATATAGTTAGGGCAGGGTATATAGGTGTATAGACAGAGCAGGGTACATATATATATATATATATACATATATATATATATATACAGTATAGGTGTATAGGCAGAGCAGGGTATAAGTATATATAGGTGCATAGGCAGAGCAGGGTACAGGTATATATAGGTATATAGACAGATCAGGGTATATAGGTGTATAGGCAGAGAACAGTATAGGTATATATAGGTGTATAGGCAGAGTAGGATATACTGTATATGGGTATATAGGCAGTGCAGGCTCCAGGATATATATGGGTATATAGTTAGGGCAGGGTATATAGGTATACATAGGTGTATAGGCAGAGCAGGGTATACATAGGTGTATAGGCAGAGCAGGGTATAGGTATATAGATGTGTAGGCAGAGTAGGATATACTGTATATGGGTATATAGGCAGTGCAGGGTACAGGATATATATGGGTATATAGGTAGGGCAGGGTATATAGGTATACATAGGTGTATAGGCAGATCAGGGTATAGATATATATGGGTATACAGGCAGATCAGGGTATATAGGTGTAAACAGGTGTATAAGCAGAGAAGGATATAGATATATATGGGTATGTAGGCAGAGCAGGATAAATAGGTGTACATAGTTGTTTAGGCAGAGAACGGTATAGGTATATATAGGTGTATAGGCAGAGTAGGATATACTGTATATGGGTATATAGGCAGTGCAGGCTCCAGGATATATATGGGTATATAGGTAGGGCAGGGTATATAGGTATACATAGGTGTATAGGCAGAGCAGGGTATACATAGGTGTATAGGCAGAGCAGGGTATAGGTATATAGATGTGTAGGCAGAGTAGGATATACTGTATATGGGTATATAGGCAGTGCAGGGTACATGACATATATAGGTATATAGGCAGAGCAAGGTATATAGGTATACATATATGTATAGACAGCAGGGTACAGATATATATTGGTGTATAGGCAGAGCAGGGTATAGATATATATGGGTATATAGGCAGAGCAAAGTATATAGGTGAACATAGGTGTATAGGCAGAGTAGAGCAAGGTATATAGGTATGCATAGTTGTATAGATAGAGCAGGGTATATATATATGGGTATATAGGCAGAGCAGGGTATATAGGTGTACATAGGTGTATAGTCAGAGCAGGGTATAGATATATATGGGTATATAGGCAGAGCATGGTATATAGGTGTACACAGGTATTTAGGCATAGCAGGGTATAGACATATATGGGTATATAGGCAGAGCAGGGTATATAGGTGTACATAGGTTTATAGTCAGAGCAGAGTATATAGGTGTACATAGGTGTATAGTCAGAGCAGGGTACAGGTATATATGGATATGTAGACAGAGCAGGGTATATAGGTGTACACAGGTATTTCTGGTCAAAGCAGGGTATATAGGTGTACATAGGTGTATAGTCAGAGCAGGGTATATAGGTGTACATGGGTGTATAGTCAGAGCAGGGTACAGGTATATATGGGTATATAGGCAGAACAGGTTATATAGGTGTACACAGGTATATAGGCAGAGGAGGGTATATAGGTGTACACAGGTATATAGGCAGAGCAGGGTATATAGGTGTACATAGGTGTATAGTCAGAGCAGGGTATATAGGTGTACATGGGTGTATAGTCAGAGCAGGGTACAGGTATATATGGGTATATAGGCAGAACAGGTTATATAGGTGTACACAGGTATATAGGCAGAGGAGGGTATATAGGTGTACACAGGTATATAGGCAGAGCAGGGTACAGGTATATATGGATGTATAAGCAGAGCAGGGTATATAGGTGTATAAGCAGAGCAGGATATAGATTGATATATATTGGTATACAGGCAGAGAAGGGTATATAGGTATATAAGCAGAGCAGGATATAGATAGATATATATGGGTATATAGGCAGAGCAGGGTATATAGGTGTACACAGGTATATAGGCAGAGCAGGGTACAGGTATATATGGATGTATAAGCAGAGCATGGTATATAGGTGTATAAGCAGAGCAGGATATAGATAGATATGGGTATATAGGCAGAGCAGGGTATATAGGTGTACACAGGTATATAGGCAGAGCAGGGTACAGGTATATATGGATGTATAAGCAGAGCAGGGTATATAGGTGTACCCAAGTATATAGGCAGAGCAGGATGCAGGTATATATGGATGTATAAGCAGAGCAGGGTATATAAGTGTGTATGTGGGAGTACAGGAAGATGTAGAACAGGTCTGTTCGGGTTGGTTGTAGGGATCTTGCAGATATGCTGCAGTATCACTGGTATTCCCTCTCTTCTCGCCCCCACACTCTTCCATTATTTGGCAGCCTCTGTCATACTGGCTGCGGCTCACATATTGGAGCATCCTCCAGTCTGAGCGCCCGCAGCTGCTGCCCGGTGTTTCCAGCACACAGCGCCTCATTAACAATGCGCCTCATTATAGCTGCTGTCTCCCATGTAAATTACTATGTTATAATATATCCCGAATATGTCCTACCAGATCCCCTGCACTTACAGCCGTGCCTGGGCGGACCCTGTGGGATCTGTTCTGTATCTATCGGGGCTGTATACATTATATGGGTGTAGTCACCGAGTCTTGGTCACACGCTGCAGGTTTAGTACATTTTTGTGAAGGCTGAATTAAACAAAAGATGAATAAAATCCTTTTACATATTCTTCCCCTTTTTTTACTATTTTCACCAATTGCACTAAATAAGGCTTTTAGAATGAAGTAGAGAAGTGCACGGTTACAGGGTGGAAGTACAATAGTACTATATTTTGTGAATAGTCTTAAAGGGAACCTGTCACCAGGAATAACGCTGTTAACCTGCAGACAGATATGGGGTACATCTGCACACAGCCAAACGCAGCGGGGAGAAAATGATCTTTATTCTCCACACCAGCATTCGGTATTCAGTCATAGGGGCGGGGGCAGCGCCGGTTCAGTCAGCACTCTGTATACACAGCGACCACTGTAATTGTGCCCCCGGTCCTGACTGACAGCCGGCGGCAATGTAGAGCCAGTGTCCATCAGGGCCGGCGGGTGCGGCTACAGTCATAGGGGCGGCACCCGTTCAGTCTCTGCGCTGAGTATACAGCGTGGCCAATGTGGCTGCACCCCGATCCTATGACTGAATACTGAATGCTGGTGTGGAGAATAAAGATAATTTTCTCCCCGCTGCATTCAGATGTGTGCAGGCGCCAGGCAGCATCATAACGCTATTAATCTGCAGATTAACCGCATATCTGCAAGATAACAGCGTTACTGTAACATCCCTGCCGGCATCACTGCACGGCTTCCCATCTCCCCTCTTACTCACCACTCCAAGCCATGCTGGGAGTTCTGTCCTCTGCCGGCTCCATGCTCTGGGCCTCAAGTCCTTGCTTGTTGCATACCCCCTGGCTGTATGCTAAGGGCAGCGGCCCCGGCATTTCCTGTTTCCTATAGTGACTGTGTGCACCTTTTTAAGGTGTCCCCTAACAATTGCCAAGATGCATCAGGTACTTAAGGCATTCCCACCCCTCGAGGGATGCCTGAGCAACGTATTTACTCAGTTAGTATCTGGCTGCTGAGTTGCCAGGTCCTGTCTTGCTTCATTTCTTGTGTCAGCCACCCAGGGGGGGCTTCAAACCCTGGTCTGAATCCTTGAGGCTGCCGTCACACTAGCAGGATTTGGTCAGTATTTTACATCAGTATTTGTAGCCAAAACCAGGAGTGGAACAAATAGAGGAAAAGTATAATAGAAACATATGCACCACTTCTGTATATATCACTCACTCCTGGTTTTTGCTACAAATACTGATGTAAAATACTGACCAAATACTGCTAGTGTGACGGCAGCCTGATTCTGTGCCTTGTCCTGTTCCTGACTGTGTCTGAACTTAGGCCTATACATGTATCCGCTTGAATCCCTGTCTGTAGCCTTTCCTATTCTGCTGTGTGTTATCTTGTGTTCACTCCTTCTGCTCTTTGCTCTGCCTCCTGAGGCTCTGCTCTTTTCTCCGCCTCCTGTGGCTCTGCTCTTTTCCCCGCCTCCTGCGGCTCTGCTCTTTGCTCCACCTCCTGTGGCTCTGCTCTTTGCTCTGCCTCCTGTGGCTCTGCTCCGCCTCCTGCGGTTCTGCTCTGGTCCACCTCCTGCGGTTCTGCTCTGCTCCACCTCCTGCAGCTCTCTCCTGCTCTCTGTATCGTGCGGCTTTGCTCCGCTCCCGCTCTGCGCCCTTTGTGTCCTTGTCCCTCCTGTCTGTACTGGTTCCTACCTGCTCCCTTATCCTACTCATTCCTGCCTGTGTTCCCATGTCTCTTGAAGCAGTTCCTGTCCCTACAGTCTAAACTGGTTCCTATCTGTTCCCTACTCGTACCTGCCTATGTTCCTGTCCTACCCAAACCATAGTAACATAGTAACATAGTTAGTAAGGCCGAAAAAAGACATTTGTCCATCCAGTTCAGCCTATATTCCATCATAATAAATCCCCAGATCTACGTCCTTCTACAGAACCTAATAATTGTATGATACAATATTGTTCTGCTCCAGGAAGACATCCAGGCCTCTCTTGAACCCCTCGACTGAGTTCGCCATCACCACCTCCTCAGGCAAGCAATTCCAGATTCTCACTGCCCTAACAGTAAAGAATCCTCTTCTATGTTGGTGGAAAAACCTTCTCTCCTCCAGACGCAAAGAATGCCCCCTTGTGCCCGTCACCTTCCTTGGTATAAACAGATCCTCAGCGAGATATTTGTATTGTCCCCTTATATACTTATACATGGTTATTAGATCGCCCCTCAGTCGTCTTTTTTCTAGACTAAATAATCCTAATTTCGCTAATCTATCTGGGTATTGTAGTTCTCCCATCCCCTTTATTAATTTTGTTGCCCTCCTTTGTACTCTCTCTAGTTCCATTATATCCTTCATGAGCACCGGTGCCCAAAACTGGACACAGTACTCCATGTGCGGTCTAACTAGGGATTTGTACAGAGGCAGTATAATGCTCTCATCATGTGTATCCAGACCTCTTTTAATGCACCCCATGATCCTGTTTGCCTTGGCAGCTGCTGCCTGGCACTGGCTGCTCCAGGTAAGTTTATCATTAACTAGGATCCCCAAGTCCTTCTCCCTGTCAGATTTACCCAGTGGTTTCCCATTCAGTGTGTAATGGTGATATTGATTCCTTCTTCCCATGTGTATAACCTTACATTTATCATTGTTAAACCTCATCTGCCACCTTTCAGCCCAAGTTTCCAACTTATCCAGATCCATCTGTAGCAGAATACTATCTTCTCTTGTATTAACTGCTTTACATAGTTTTGTATCATCTGCAAATATCGATATTTTACTGTGTAAACCTTCTACCAGATCATTAATGAATATGTTGAAGAGAACAGGTCCCAATACCGACCCCTGCGGAACCCCACTGGTCACAGCGACCCAGTTAGAGACTATACCATTTATAACCACCCTCTGCTTTCTATCACTAAGCCAGTTACTAACCCATTTACACACATTTTCCCCCAGACCAAGCATTTTCATTTTGTGTACCAACCTCTTGTGCGGCACGGTATCAAACGCTTTGGAAAAATCGAGATATACCACGTCCAATGACTCACCGTGGTCCAGCCTATAGCTTACCTCTTCATAAAAACTGATTAGATTGGTTTGACAGGAGCGATTTCTCATAAACCCATGCTGATATGGAGTTAAACAGTTATTCTCATTGAGATAATCCAGAATAACATCCCTCAGAAACCCTTCAAATATTTTACCAACAATAGAGGTTAGACTTACTGGCCTATAATTTCCAGGTTCACTTTTAGAGCCCTTTTTGAATATTGGCACCACATTTGCTATGCGCCAGTCCTGCGGAACAGATCCTGTCGCTATAGAGTCCCTAAAAATAAGAAATAATGGTTTATCTATTACATTACTTAGTTCCCTTAGTACTCGTGGGTGTATGCCATCCGGACCCGGAGATTTATCTATTTTAATCTTATTTAGCCGATTTCGCACCTCTTCTTGGGTTAGATTGGTGACCCTTAATATAGGGTTTTCATTGTTTCTTGGGATTTCACCTAGCATTTCATTTTCCACCGTGAATACCGTGGAGAAGAAGGTGTTTAATATGTTAGCTTTTTCCTCGTCATCTACAACCATTCTTTCCTCACTATTTTTTAAGGGGCCTACATTTTCAGTTTTTATTCTTTTACTATTGATATAGTTGAAGAACAGTTTGGGATTAGTTTTACTCTCCTTAGCAATGTGCTTCTCTGTTTCCTTTTTGGCAGCTTTAATTAGTTTTTTAGATAAAGTATTTTTCTCCCTATAGTTTTTTAGAGCTTCAATGGTGCCATCCTGCTTTAGTAGTGCAAATGCTTTCTTTTTACTGTTAATTGCCTGTCTTACTTCTTTGTTTAGCCACATTGGGTTTTTCCTATTTCTAGTCCTTTTATTCCCACAAGGTATAAACCGCGTACACTGCCTATTTAGGATGTTCTTAAACATTTCCCATTTATTATCTGTATTCTTATTTCTGAGGATATTGTCCCAGTCTACCAGATTAAGGGCATCTCTAAGCTGGTCAAACTTTGCCTTCCTAAAGTTCAGTGTTTTTGTGACTCCCTGACAAGTCCCCCTAGTGAAAGACAGGTGAAACTGTACAATATTGTGGTCGCTATTTCCTAGATGCCCAACCACCTGCAGATTTGTTATTCTGTCAGGTCTATTAGATAGTATTAGGTCTAAAAGTGCTGCTCCTCTGGTTGGATTCTGCACCAATTGTGAAAGATAATTTTTCTTGGTTATTAGCAGAAACCTGTTGCCTTTATGGGTTTCACAGGTTTCACTTTCCCAGTGCCCGCCTGCCTGCCTAGTGTTCCCGCCTGCCTGCCTAGGGTGGCAGCTGTGCCTGCCAGAGTGTCAGCCGTGCCCTGCAGAGTACCAGTCGTGCCTATCCGTACTTTCTTGCACCTGTCACTTGTGTTTAGTCCCTCAGTGGGATCAGCTGCCACAGCCAGACACCACCCTGGAGTGGTACCTGGCAGCTTCCTGCTGCACAAGCCTGTCCTCACCACTAGAGGCTCCAGTGAACACCAAGGTAGCTGCTTAGTCACGCCCCTTCCAGGGTAGTCTGATTTGTGGCACAGTGGGGTCACAATCCCCTCGCTCGTGCCACCCAGTCAGGGCGTGTGCGTGACAGTTACTCTTTAGATATATATATATATATATACACACACAGGTGCTTCTCACAAAATTACAATATCATGAAATAGTTACCATAATTTATTTCAGTTTTTAAATACAAAAAGTGAAGCTCCTATATTATATAGAGTCATTACAAACAGAGTGATCTAGTTCATGTGTTTATTTCTGTTAATGCTTATTATTATTGCTTACAGCCAATGAAAACCCAAAAGTCATTATCTCAGTAAATTAGAATACTTTATAACACCAGCTTGAAAAATGATTTTAAAATCTGAAATGTTGGCCTACTGAAATGTATGTTCAGTAAATGCACTCAATACTTGGTCGGGGCTCCTTTTGTATCAATTACTGCATCAATGCAGCGTGGCATGGAGGCGATCAGCCTGTGGCACTGCTGAGGGGTTATGGAAGCCCAGGTTGCTTTGATAGCAGCCTTCAGCTCGTCTGCATTGTTGGGTCTGGTGTCTCTCATCTTCCTCTTGACAATATCCCATAGATTCTCTATGGGGTTAAGGTCAGGCGAGTTTGCTGCCAATCAAGCACAGTGATACTGTTGTTTGTAAACCAGGTATTGGTACTTTTGGCAGTGTGGACAGGGGCCAAGTCCTGCTGGAGAATGAAAGTTCCATCTCCAAAAAGCTTGTCGGCAGAGGGAAGCATGAAGTGCTCTAACATTTCCTAGTAGATGGCTGCACTGACTTTGGTCTTGATAAAACACAGTGGACCTACACCAGCAGATGACATGGCTCCCCAAACCATCACTGATTGTGGAGACTTCACACTAGACCGCCAGCAGCTTGGATTGTGGCCTCCACTCTTCCTCCAGACTCTGGGACCTTGATTTTCAAATGAAATGCAAAATTTACTTTCATGTGAAAACACCTTGTACCACTGACAACAGTCCAGTTCTTTTTCTCCTTGGCTCAGGTAAGACGCTTCTGGCTTTGTCTATTGGTCATGAGTGGCCTGACACAAGGAATGTGACACTTGTAGCCCATGTCCTGGATACGTCTGTGTGTGGCGGCTCTTGAAGCAATGACTCCAGCAGCAGTCCACTCCTCGTAAATCTCCCCAAAATTTCTGAACGGCCTTTTCTTAACAATCCTTTCAAAGCTGCGGTTATCCCTGTTGTTTGTACACCTTTTTCTACCACACTTTTTCTTTCTACTCAACTTTCCAGTAATATGCTTGGATACAGCACTCCTGTTACTCCATGTTACTATATCTCTGTATCTTGTGGAGCTGGTGATACTACGTCTGGTTATTATATGTTACTATATCTCTGTATCTTGTGGAGCAGGTGATACTACGTCCTGTTACTATATGTTACTACGTCTGGTTATTATATGTTACTATATCTCTGTATCTTGTGGAGCTGGTGATACTACGTCCTGTTACTATATGTTACTATATCTCTGTATCTTTTGGAGCTGGTGATACTACGTCCTGTTACTATATATTACTATATCCCTGTGTCTTGTGGAGCTGGTGATACTACGTCCTGTTATTATATGTTACTATATCCCTGTACCTTGTGGCGCTGGTGATACTACGTCCTGTTACTATATGTTACTATATCGCTGTATCTTGTGGATCTGGTGATACTACGTCCTGTTACTATATGTTACTATATCGCTGTATCTTGTGGATCTGGTGATACTATGTCCTGTTACTATGTTACTATATCACTGTATCTTGAGGAGCTGGTGATACTACGTCCTGTTACTAAATGTTACTATATCCCTGTATCTTGTGGATCTGGTGATACTACGTCCTGTTACTCCATGATACTATATCCCTGTATCTTGTGGAGCTGGTGATACTACGTCCTGTTACTATGTTACTATATCGCTGTACCTTGTCGAGCTGGTGATACTACGTCCTGTTACTATATGTTACTATATCCCTGTACATTGTGGAGCTGGTAATACTACGTCCTGTTACTATATGTTACTATATCTCTTTATCTTGTGGAGCTGGTGATACTACGTCCTGTTATTATATGTTACTATATCCCTGTACCTTGTGGAGCTGGTAATACTACGTCCTGTTACTATGTTACTATATCTCTGTATCTTGTGGAGCTGGTGATACTATGTCCTGTTACTATATGTTACTATATCCCTGTACCTTGTGGAGCTGGTGATACTACGCCCTGTTACTATATGTTACTATATCCCTGTACCTTGTGGAGCTGGTGATACTACGTCCTGTTACTATATGTTACTATATCCCTGTACCTTGTGGAGCTGGTGATACTACGTCCAGTTACTATATGTTACTATATCTCTGTATCTTGTGGAGCTGGTGATACTACGTCCTGTTACTATATGTTACTATATCCCTGTACCTTGTGGAGCTGGTGATACTACGTCCTGTTATTATATGTTACTATATCCCTGTATCTTGTGGGAGCCGGTGATACTACGTCCTGTTACTATATGTTACTATATCTCTGTATCTTGTGGGAGCCGGTGATACTACGTCCTGTTACTATATGTTACTATATCCCTGTACCTTGTGGGAGCCGGTGATACTACGTCCTGTTACTATATGTTACTATATCGCTGCATCTTGTGGAGCTGGTGATACTACGTCCAGTTACTATATGTTACTATATCCCTGTATCTTGTGGAGCTGGTGATACTATGTCCTGTTACTATATGTTACTATATCGCTGCATCTTGTGGAGCTGGTGATACTACGTCCTGTTACTATATGGTACTATATCTCTGTATCTTGTGGAGCTGGTGATACTACGTCCTGTTACTATATGTTACTATATCTCTGTATCTTGTGGAGCTGGTGATACGTCCTGTTACTATATTGCTGTATCTTGTGGAGCTGGTGATACTACGTCCTGTTACTATATGTTACTATATCGCTGTATCTTGTGGAGCTGGAGATACTACATCCTGTTACTATATCACCGTATCTTGTGGAGCTGGTGATAATATGTCCTGTTACTATATGTTACTATATCCCTGTATCTTGTGGAGCTGGTGATACTACGTCCTGTTACTATATGTTACTATATCCCTGTATCTTGTGGAGCTGGTGATACTACGTCCTGTTACTATATGTTACTATATCGCTGTATCTTGTGGAGCTGGTGATACTACGTCCTGTTACTATATCGCTGTATCTTGTGGAGCTGGTGATACTAGATCCTGTTACTATATGTTACTATATCGCTGTATCTTGTGGAGCTGGTGATACTACGTCCTGTTAATATATGTTACTATATCTCTGTATCTTGTGGAGCTGGTGATACTACGTCCTGTTACTATATCTCTGTATCTTGTGGAGCTGGTGATACTACGTCCTGTTACTATATGTTACTATATCTCTGTATCTTGTGGAGCTGGTGATACTACGTCCTGTTACTATATCTCTGTATCTTGTGGAGCTGGTGATACTACGTCCTGTTACTATATGTTACTATATCACCGTATCTTGTGGAGCTGGTGATACTACGTCCTGTTACTATATGTTACTATATCTCTGTATCTTGTGGAGCTGGTGATACTACGTCCTGTTACTATATCACTGTATCTTGTGGAGCTGGTGATACTATGTCCTGTTACTATATGTTACTATATCTCTGTATCTTGTGGAGCTGGTGATACTATGTCCTGTTACTATATGTTACTATATCGCTGTATCTTGTGGAGCTGGTGATACTACGTCCTGTTACTATATGTTACTATATCGCTGTATCTTGTGGAGCTGGTGATACTACGTCCTGTTAATATATGTTACTATATCTCTGTATCTTGTGGAGCTGGTGATACTACATCCTGTTACTATATCGCTGTATCTTGTGGAGCTGGAGATACTACGTCCTGTTACTATATCGCTGTATCTTGTGGAGCTGGAGATACTACGTCCTGTTACTATATCACCGTATCTTGTGGAGCTGGTGATAATATGTCCTGTTACTATATGTTACTATATCACCGTATCTTGTGGAGCTGGTGATAATATGTCCTGTTACTATATGTTACTATATCTCTGTATCTTGTGGAGCTGGTGATACTACGTCCTGTTACTATGTTACTATATCTCTGTATCTTGTGGAGCTGGTGATACTACGTCCTGTTACTATATATTACTATATTCCTGTATCTTGTGGAGCTGGTGATACTACGTTCTGTTACTATATGTTACTATATCTCTTTATCTTGTGGAGCTGGTGATACTACGTCCTGTTATTATATGTTACTATATCCCTGTACCTTGTGGAGCTGGTGATACTACGTCCTGTTACTATATGTTACTATATCGCTGTATCTTGTAGAGCTGGTGATACTACGTCCTGTTACTATATGTTACTATATCTCTGTATCTTGTGGAGCTGGTGATACTACGTCCTGTTACTATTTGTTACTATATCCCTGTATCTTGTGGAGCTGGTGATACTACGTCCTGTTACTATATGTTACTATATCTCTGTATCTTGTGGAGCTGGTGATACTGCGTCCGGTTACTTTATGCTACTATTTCGCTGTATCTTGTGGAGCTGGTGATACTACGACCTGTTACTATATGTTACTATATGTCTGTATCTTATGGAGCTGGTGATACTACGTCCTGTTACTATATGTTACTATATCTCTGTATCTTGTGGAGCTGGTGATACTACGTCCTGTTACTATATCTCTGTATCTTGTGGAGCTGGTGATACTACGTCCTGTTACTATATCACTGTATCTTGTGGAGCTGGTGATACTACATCCTGTTACTATATGTTACTATATCGCTGTATCTTGTGGAGCTGGTGATACTACGTCCTGTTACTATATGTTACTATATCGCTGTATCTTGTGGAGCTGGTGATACTACATCCTGTTACTATATGTTACTATATCGCTGTATCTTGTGGAGCTGGTGATACTACGTCCTGTTAATATATGTTACTATATCTCTGTATCTTGTGGAGCTGGTGATACTACATCCTGTTATTATATGTTACTATATCTCTGTATCTTGTGGAGCTGGAGATACTACGTCCTGTTACTATATCGCTGTATCTTGTGGAGCTGGAGATACTACGTCCTGTTACTATATGTTACTATATCGCTGTATCTTGTGGAGCTGGAGATACTACGTCCTGTTACTATATCACCGTATCTTGTGGAGCTGGTGATAATATGTCCTGTTACTATATGTTACTATATCACTGCATCTTGTGGAGCTGGTGATACTACGTCCTGTTACTATATGTTACTATATCTCTGTATCTTGTGGAGCTGGTGATACTACGTCCTGTTACTATGTTACTATATCTCTGTATATTGTGGAGCTGGTGATACTACGTCCTGTTACTATATATTACTATATTCCTGTATCTTGTGGAGCTGGTGATACTACGTTCTGTTACTATATGTTACTATATCTCTTTATCTTGTGGAGCTGGTGATACTACGTCCTGTTATTATATGTTACTATATCCCTGTACCTTGTGGAGCTGGTGATACTACGTCCTGTTACTATATGTTACTATATCGCTGTATCTTGTAGAGCTGGTGATACTACGTCCTGTTACTATATGTTACTATATCTCTGTATCTTGTGGAGCTGGTGATACTACGTCCTGTTACTATTTGTTACTATATCCCTGTATCTTGTGGAGCTGGTGATACTACGTCCTGTTACTATATGTTACTATATCTCTGTATCTTGTGGAGCTGGTGATACTGCGTCCGGTTACTTTATGCTACTATTTCGCTGTATCTTGTGGAGCTGGTGATACTACGACCTGTTACTATATGTTACTATATGTCTGTATCTTATGGAGCTGGTGATACTACGTCCTGTTACTATATGTTACTATATCGCTGTATCTGTGGAGCTGGTGATACTACATCCTGTTACTATATATTTCTATATCTCTGTATCTTGTGGAGCTGGTGATACTACGTCCTGTTACTATCTGTTACTATATCTCTGTATCTTGTGGAGCTGGTGATACTACGTCCTGTTACTATGTTACTATATCTCTGTATATTGTGGAGCTGGTGATACTACGTCCTGTTACTATATATTACTATATTCCTGTATCTTGTGGAGCTGGTGATACTACGTTCTGTTACTATATGTTACTATATCTCTTTATCTTGTGGAGCTGGTGATACTACGTCCTGTTATTATATGTTACTATATCCCTGTACCTTGTGGAGCTGGTGATACTACGTCCTGTTACTATATGTTACTATATCGCTGTATCTTGTAGAGCTGGTGATACTACGTCCTGTTACTATATGTTACTATATCTCTGTATCTTGTGGAGCTGGTGATACTACGTCCTGTTACTATTTGTTACTATATCCCTGTATCTTGTGGAGCTGGTGATACTACGTCCTGTTACTATATGTTACTATATCTCTGTATCTTGTGGAGCTGGTGATACTGCGTCCGGTTACTTTATGCTACTATTTCGCTGTATCTTGTGGAGCTGGTGATACTACGACCTGTTACTATATGTTACTATATGTCTGTATCTTATGGAGCTGGTGATACTACGTCCTGTTACTATATGTTACTATATCGCTGTATCTGTGGAGCTGGTGATACTACATCCTGTTACTATATATTTCTATATCTCTGTATCTTGTGGAGCTGGTGATACTACGTCCTGTTACTATCTGTTACTATATCTCTGTATCTTGTGGAGCTGGTGATACTACGTCCTGTTACTATATGTTACTATATCTCTGTATCTTGTGAAGCTGGTGATACTACGTCCTGTTACTATATGTTACTATATCGCTGTATCTTGTAGAGCTGGTGATACTACGTCCTGTTACTATATGTTACTATATCGCTGTATCTGTGGAGCTGGTGATACTACGCCCTGTTACTCCATGTAACTATATCTCTGTATCTTGTGGAGCTGGTGATACTACGTCATGTTACTATATGTTACTATATCTCTGTATCTTGTGGAGCTGGTGATACTACGTCCTGTTACTATATTATACTATATCTCTGTATCTTGTGGAGCCGGTGATACTACGTCCTGTTACTATATGATACTATATCTCTGTATCTTGTGGAGCCGGTGATACTACGTCCTGTTACTATATGTTACTATATCTCTGTATCTTGTGGAGCTGGTGATACTAGGTCCTGTTACTATATGTTACTATATCGCTGGATCTGTGGAGCTGGTGATACTATGTCCTGTTACTATATATTACTACAGTATATCTCTGTATCTTGTGGAGCTGGTGATACTACGTCCTGTTGCTATCTGTTACTATATCTCTGTATCTTGTGGAGCTGGTGATACTACGTCCTGTTACTATATGTTACTATATCCCTGTATCTTGTGGAGCTGGTGACACTACGTCCTGTTACTATATGTTACTATATCTCTGTATCTTGATGAGCTGGTGATACTACGTCCTTTTACTATTTGTTACTATATCCCTGTATCTTGTAGAGCTGGTGACAATATGTCCTGTTACTATATGTAACCATATATCTGTATCTTGTGGAGCTGGTGATACTACGTCCTGTTACTATATGTTACTATATCGCTGTATCTTGTGGAGCTGGTGATACTAGGTCCTGTTACCAGGGCTGCCACTAGAAATTTCGGGGCCCCATACTGGCAAAATTTTCGGGGCCCCCTTGAGACTCCGCCCAGGCTCCACCCCAGCCCCGCCTCCAGGCTCCACCCCTCGAACTGTCCACAGTCCCACCGCTCTCTCTTGGAAAAACTCCACTTCTCACCAATCACACATTAACAGTTCCCATCGCCAGATCACACATATAGCAGGCAGCTTTTGTTTTGGCCAAAAGATTTTTTAAGCCGCCACCATAACACGGTAGACACTTTTGGCCGGGCCCTACTCTGCTGTAACCTATTAAATATTTGTTAAAATATGCAATACAATTTAGGTATATTTTTATTTATTTTTCAATTTTTAAAATGCCCAATAATATCACATAGAAGGAACAAATACCACAACACCATGACCAGATGACATATTACCACCACAGTGATCGAATAATATCACATACAAGGAACAAATACCACAACACCATGACCAGACCACATATTACCACCACAGTGATCGAATAATATCACATACAAGGAACAAATACCACAACACCATGTCCAGACCACATATTACCACCACATAGTGACTGAATACTACAATTCTGATCAGTAATTTTTTAAAAAGCACCATACTATCACCATAAGTGCCATTATACACAGGAGATCTGTACTTAGTATGCAGTGTCTGTGTACAGATAATATAGTGATCACTAGTGAAATTATACACAGGAGCTCTGTATACAGTGTATAGTGTCAGTGTATAGGTAACACACTGACTCACCAGTGACGTCTCTAGGTGAAGTCCTTCATCTTTCATCCAGCACAGACCGCCATAATTTCATCCAGCCAGGACTTCTCTCTGCAGGAAATAACACAGTTATCTCGAGCTCCGCTTGCAGAACACATTACTTAATTTTTCACAACTTCTACATTACACCACATGAAGAAGGCGACATAGTATCACTCTATACAGTAACAGGACCGCCCCCCATTTAAAACAGTATACTCAGAAAATAAAATAAATACATCACTGCAGTAATAATATCCCTAAATTAGCCCCTATGGTATTAATAATATCACCCAGCCTGGCCCCGTGTGTCTCATTCCTGGCGTCAGCCAGATATTCTCCCATCCTGCCCTCATGAGTATCCATTCTGCCCCATATGATCTCCTTATCCTGCCCCATATGATCGCCCCATGTGATCTCTCCATCCTGCCCCATCTGTCTCCATCATATCCATCCTGCCCCATGATCCTGCACGATCTGTCTCCAATTCTGCCCCCAGTGTCTCCAATCATGCCCCATGTCTCCATTCTGCCCCCTATGTCTCCAACCATGCCCCCATGTCTGCAATCCTGACACTTGTCTCCAATCATGCCCCCTGTGTCTCCATTCTGCCCCATCTGTCTCCAATCCTGCCCCATCTGTCTCCAGTCATGCCCCCATGTCTTTCATCCTGCCCCGTGTCTCCAATCATGCCCCGTATCTCCATTCTGCCCCGTGTCTCGCATTCTGCCCCTGGGTCTCACAGTCTGCCCCTGTGTCCAGCATTCTGCACCTGTCACTGTGTCCAGCATTCTGCCCCTGTCACTGTGTCCAGCATTTCTGCCCCACTGTGTCCAGCATTCTGCCCCAATGTCCAGCATTCTGCCCCTGTCACTGTGTCCAGCATTTCTGCCCCTGTCTCCAGCATTCTGCCCCACTGTGTGTCCAGCATTCTGCCCCACTGTGTGTCCAGCATTCTGCCCCACTGTGTGTCCAGCATTCTGCCCCACTGTGTGTCCAGCATTCTGCCCCACTGTGTGTCCAGCATTCTGCCCCACTGTGTCCAGCATTTCTGCCCCTGTGTCCAGCATTTCTGTCCGTGTCCAGCATTTCTGCCCCTGTGTGTCCAGCATTCTGCCCCACTGTGTCCAGCATTCTGCCCCACTGTGTGTCCAGCATTTCTGCCCCTGTGTGTGTCCACCATTCTGTCCCACTGTGTCCAGCATTTCTGCCCCTGTGTCCAGCATTTTTGCCCCACTGTGTCCAGCATTTCTGCCCCACTGTGTCCAGCATTTCTGCCCCTGTGTGTCCAGCATTCTGCCCCACTGTGTCCAGCATTCTGCCCCACTGTGTGTCCAGCATTTCTGCCCCTGTCTCCAGCATTCTGCCCCACTGTGTGTCCAGCATTCTGCCCCACTGTGTCCAGCATTTCTGCCCCACTGTGTCCAGCATTTCTGCCCCTGTGTCCAGCATTTCTGCCCCTGTGTCCAGCATTTCTGCCCCTGTGTGTCCAGCATTCTGCCCCACTGTGTCCAGCATTCTGCCCCACTGTGTGTCCAGCATTTCTGCCCCTGTGTGTGTCCACCATTCTGTCCCACTGTGTCCAGCATTTCTGCCCCTGTGTCCAGCATTTTTGCCCCACTGTGTCCAGCATTTCTGCCCCACTGTGTCCAGCATTTCTGCCCCTGTGTGTCCAGCATTCTGCCCCACTTTGTCCAGCATTTCTGCCCCACTGTGTGTCCAGCATTTCTGCCCCTGTGTGTGTCCACCATTCTGTCCCACTGTGTCCAGCATTTCTGCCCCTGTGTCCAGCATTTCTGCCCCACTGTGTCCAGCATTTCTGCCCCACTGTGTCCAGCATCCTGCCCCCATTGTGTCCAGCATCCTGCCCCACTGTGTCCAGCATTTCTGCCCCACTGTGTCCAGCATTTCTGCCCCACTGTGTCCAGCATTTCTGCTCCACTGTGTCCAGCATTTCTGCCCCACTGTGTCCAGCATTCTGCCCCACTGTGTCCACCATTCTGCCCCACTGTGTCCAGCATTCTGCCCCACTGTGTCCGGCATTTCTGCCCCTGTGTCACTGTGTCCAGCATTCTGCCCCACTGTGTCCACCATTCTGCCCCTGTGTGTCCACCATTCTGTCCCACTGTGTCCAGCATTTCTGCCCCACTGTGTCCAGCATTTCTGCCCCACTGTGTCCAGCATTCTGCCCCACTGTGTCCACCATTCTGCCCCACTGTGTCCGGCATTTCTGCCCCTGTGTCACTGTGTCCAGCATTCTGCCCCACTGTGTCCACCATTCTGCCCCTGTGTGTCCACCATTCTGTCCCACTGTGTCCAGCATTTCTGCCCCACTGTGTCCAGCATTTCTGCCCCACTGTGTCCAGCATTCTGCCCCACTGTGTCCACCATTCTGCCCCACTGTGTCCAGCATTTCTGCCCCTGTGTGTCCAGCATTCTGCCCCACTGTGTCCACCATTCTGCCCCTGTGTGTCCACCATTCTGCCCCTGTGTGTCCACCATTCTGCCCCACTGTGTCCAGCATTTCTGCCCCTGTGTGTCCAGCATTCTGCCCCACTGTGTCCACCATTCTGCCCCACTGTGTCCAGCATTTCTGCCCCTGTGTGTCCACCATTCTGCCCCTGTGTGTCCAGCATTTCTGCCCCTGTGTGTCCATCATCCTGCCCCCCGGGCCCCCCTGGATCGCAGCAGCTCTCAAAGAAAAAAAAAAAACACAACTTCTTACCTGGCCAAGCTCCAGCGCCGGGTGAAGCTCCCTCTCCAGGCTCCACACAGACGCACTCGCCGCCGGGCCCGGCGGCTGACAATGACGTCAGACGCCGGCGGCGGCGAGTGCGCACTGCGGCCCTATTCAGCCGCCAGCCTCAGACTGGCTGGCGGCTGTTAACTATTGACGTGCGGGCGCGGGCCCGCACGTCAATAGTGTGCCGCTGCCGCAGCGCCTGCAGGTGGGGCCCGGTGACCAGATGAGACGGGGCCCGATGCGGGCCCCCTCTGCTCACCGGGCCCCATACGCCAGTCACGGCTGTCATGCTGGTGATACTAGGTCCTGTTACTATATGTTACTATATCTCTGTATCTTGTGGAGCTGGTGATACTACGTCCTGTTACTATGTTACTATATCTCTTAATCTTGTGGAGCTGGTGATACTACGTCCTGTTACTATATGTTACTATATCTCTGTATCCTGTGGAGCTGGTGATACTAGGTCCTGTTACTATATGTTACTATATCTCTGTATCTTGTGGAGCTGGTGATACTACGTCCTGTTACTATGTTACTATATCTCTTAATCTTGTGGAGCTGGTGATACTACGTCCTGTTACTATATGTTACTATATCTCTGTATCCTGTGGAGCTGGTGATACTAGGTCCTGTTACTATATGTTACTATATCTCTGTATCTTGTGGAGCTGGTGATACTACGTCCTGTTACTATATGTTACTATATCGCTGTATCTTGTGGAGCTGGTGATACTAGGTCCTGTTACTATATGTTACTATATCTCTGTATCTTGTGGAGCTGGTGATACTACGTCCTGTTACTATATGTTACTATATCTCTGTATCTTGTGAAGCTGATGATACTACATCCTGTTACTATATGTTAATGTATGAAATATAATATGATGTTGTAGCTTTCTCCTTCAGCTCATGCTGGGGGCTAAACCCCCCCTTCTCTCTCTGACTCTCTTTGTCTCTTTGTGTTGGAATGTATGATAGAAGAGGGTTTTATTGCCCTAGCCATAAATTTCAGGCTCGAGGAAAGTTACTCGCCCCCTCCCAACTGCACTAGCTGGAACTGGTAAAAATGGCTCCAAAATCCATGGAAGTCCTTTGTTCCATTCTTGTAAGATATTGGGCTAACGATTTAGACTAGAAAAAGGAAAATACCTACTCTTAACGTCCCTCGGCGGAACTATCCGCCACTCTAAACATGAGCTTCTAACTCCATCAGGGAAAAAGTAGGGATTTCTCGGTAATTATGCATCACAAATAGGACATATTTGATCTCATTAGAATGCCAATGTTAATACGAGATGAATGCTGGGTTTGTTATGACTATGACATGTTCTGTAGCGGAGTTACAGGCATTAGACAAATTTAGGTTAAACTTAGTTAAACTGAAGAGGTAGGAGGGTCAGGGATAGCCAGCCCTTTCTGTGATGTCACAGGTGGCAGTTTATAAGTTGTGCCAGACCCCAGCAGTTTTTTTTTTTTTTTTACCCTGGAAGCCCTGACTGTCAGTCCTAATGCACTGGGACAGATGGAAACTCCACTAGCCTGGTTGCCTGCAATGCTCTGAACACATGTAAGTGGTATTTCTCATTTAACCCCTGCTTATTTTATAATTACCTTGTACATATTTTCAATTGTCTCATATTGTAACATCTTTATATGACTTTTTATAAGCACTTATGGAAACAGGAACACATGGGCTACTCGCACAGTGAACAAGTCTGTAGGAACATGCTCACACACCACCAAGAAACTTGAAGACACAAAAGAGCATAGTGGAACCAAAAACACTCAGTTTCAAAAAATCACAGTAATCCGCAAGTGCTAGTAAAAAGATGCAAAAAAACAGGGTATTTGGTTGATACGTTTTTTGCAAAAAATGTATACTAAGCTGCTCCACCAAACGTCAAGGTATACCCATATCAGAGCAGTCCTAACTGATGTATGCAATCCCTATCTGATGTATTTAAAAACCTGATCATCTGTATATTACCTATGTGAACAGGGTTCAGAGAGGAAAAGTCCATGTGGACATGCTGAGTGGAACAGCTTTTGTGCAGATAGCCCAAGAGGAGTGGCGGGTAACTCCCCAGTCTTGTAGACACAAGAGAACAATTATGGAAACAGGAACACATGGGCTACTCGCACAGTGAACAAGTCAGTTAGGACTGCTCTGATATGGGTATACCTTAACGTTTGGTGGAGCAGCTTAGTATACATTTTTTGCAAAAAACGTATCAACCAAATACCCTGTTTTTTGCATCTTTTTACTAGCACTTGCGGATTACTGTGATTTTTTGAAACTGAGTGTTTTTGGTTCCACTATGCTCTTTTGTGTCTTTTTATAAACACTGCATGAAACTTTTGACGGAGTATAATATTTAATACTAGAGTCGTTCTCCATGCTCTAAAACGTACCCTAAGTCTTCTGAAGGAAATTACGCTACTGTTTTGGGTTAGCTTCGGACCTGTTTAATCGAAGCTGGTGGCAGCATACATTTGTATTGGGTAGTTGGGTGTCATTGTAGTGACTGTGGCGTTGATAATTATTGTTCCTGCCTGAGTGGGAGTAGTTTATCGCGTCGCTGCAGCGT
The DNA here is from genome assembly GCF_032444005.1 of Ranitomeya imitator. Lineage (NCBI taxonomy): Eukaryota > Metazoa > Chordata > Amphibia > Anura > Dendrobatidae > Ranitomeya > Ranitomeya imitator. The sequence continues at coordinate 670,774,058 of NC_091285.1, read as the reverse complement.
GCCCAATAGCCAGTACATAGCAGGCAGCCTTTCTGGCGACTAATTACCCCAGGTGCAGTACCTAATCTGACCTGAGAGTAAGGGGGGTGCCAGAGAGCTGCAAGTTTTAAGTGGAACTGTAAGCGGGATATACATAAATCCCTGCAGTTCGTGGTATATTGCAGAGCAGTGGGATACCTAGAATAAGCCCCTGCTGTAAACTAAGAGGTCAATAGCCTTGTGTGTGTTTTTTTTCATCACATTGTGGAGTGGAGGGATAACTAAGATAATCCCCCCTGCACATGTGATAGCCGTCTGTTGGCCTAAAGTCACCCCGATCTGTGACGTGGGGGTGACGGTCACGGTGTGAATCGTGACATATTGGTGGCAGCGGTGGGATCTTAGAGCATTAGTGATTTGGTTTGAGCAATCATTCCTCTCACTAAAAACTTGCAAAGTTCTTGCGAGAACTCTGCGCAAATAAGTTTGGAGAACGAACTCAGTGTTTATTAGTCCTGAGACAATTGTGTGTACTGGTAATTATCCCTTCCCTTTCTCTTCGTTTTTCTATCCAATCTTTTATTTGGCAACCATGGCTGCGAAAGGAGAAGCCTGGTACACCCAGCAGAAGAAGGACACTCTTGCTGGGATATGCACGTACCATGGCCTGAACCCCCAGGGTAAGACCAAGGCTCAAATGGTCGCTGACCTGGTGCAATTTGAAGCAGACCAAGCCAGGCCACAGAGCCCAGAGGCCGCAGAAGCCAGCACAAGCGAACATGGTGCTGCAGCAGAGGTCCAACCACTGAATACGGGCCCTACTGGCAACCAAGGGGCGCAGACCTCCTCCTGCAGGTGGCTCTGCAGCACTGCTCCGCAGATGACCTAGAGAGACGTCTGCAGCTGATCCAGCAATACCAGGAGCGAGCCAAGCGAGAGGCTCGAGCCGAGCGGGAGGCTGAGAGAGCCGAGCGCCAAGCCCAGCGAGAACATGAACGGGAGATGCTCCGGCAGGGGGGATGCCCTCCACCGCCCAGAGCCTTGAGCCCAGCAGCATTCAGATACCTAAGCCCCGGCCCGATCACTTTCCTGTTATGGAAAAAGACGGGGACTTGGACACTTTTCTGCGGGCCTTTGAGAAAGCCTGCAGACAGTACCGGCTGCCTACAGATGAATGGGCATGATACCTGACCCCAGGGCTGAGAGGCAAAGCTCTGGAGGCGTTTGCTGCCATCCCTCAAGAACAAGATGGTGACTATGGGGCCATCAAGCAGGCCCTGATAGCAAAGTACCAGCTTACACCCGAGGTTTAACATAGAAAGTTCCGGAACCTCCAACGTGGCCCACACGACAGTTACAGTGATATGGTGCATGGACTGGGGAACCACTTTGACCAGTGGACCAAAGGACTGTCAGTGACCACCTTTGCACAGCTGCGAGACCTGATGATCAAAGACCAGTTCTTATATCTTTGTCCAGCTGAGGTGCGACAGTTCGTGATGGACAGAGACCCCAAAGACGTGACGAAAGCAGCGCAGATTGCCGATGCCTATGAGGCCAACCGTAGATCGGAAGTGCGGAAGCCAGTCACCACCAGCTGGAGAGGGGGTAAGCCTGCATTCAACGCCAGTACCCCTGTGTTGTGAATTCTGCTCTTGGGTTCCCTCCAGTGGTTGTAGGTGGGAATGCAGTTGTCTCTGACTCGCAGTCCTGGCCAGGTGTATCGGATGATTACAATTCTGACTGGGATATTTAGGTGTGCAGGATCCTTTAGCCCTTGCCAGTTGTCAATGTTCCTTGTGAAGTGTTGGATCACTTTCTGGCTTCTCCTGCTTGCTGCCAAATCCAGCAAAGATAAGTGTTTGGTTTTTGTATCTGTGGCACACTGCTGTGTGCTTGTTTCAGTTTTATTCCTGCTCTGATTGTAGGATTTACTGGAGTTGCAGATTTATGCTCCTACATCTTTTAGTTAGATGTAGGAAGTTTTTTGTATATTCTGCTGTGGATGTTTTGAAGGGTTTTAGTACTGACCGCACAGAACTCTGTCCTATCCTGTCCTATCTAGCTAGAGTGGCCTCCTGTGCTAAATCCTGTTTTTCTGCCTGTGTATGTTTTTTCCTCTCCGACTCACCGCCAATATTTGTGGGGGGCTGTCTATCCTTTGGGGATTTTCTCTGAGGCAAGATAGTATTCCAATTTCCATCTTTAGGGGTATTTAGTCCTCCGGCTGTGACGACGTGTCTAGGTGTGTTAGGTACACTCCACGGCTACTTCTAGTTGCGGTGTTAAGTTCAGGACTGTGGTCAGTATAGGGGCCACCTTCTCCAGTGAAAGTTCTCATGCAGCTCCAAGGTCACCGGATCATAACAGTACAACTGGCCAACAATGAGTTAAATGCATCTCAGAAGAAGGGAAGGAAGCTCTTGAGCCATTTTTTTTCTCCAGTCTGTCTTGTGTTCTCTTCCCGCTTAATATCTGGGTGGCTGAGGAGCCTGGTGCAAGCATGAATGTTCAGGAATTAGCTTCTCGTGTAGACCAGCTTGCTTGCTAGGGTGCAAGGTATTTCTGATTATATTGTTCAGACTTCTGCTTTAGAACCGAAGATTCCTACTCCTGATTTGTTTTCTGGTGACAGGTCTAAATTTTTGAGTTTTAAAAACAACTGTAAACTGTTTTTTTGTATAAATCAGGTTTATTGAAGCAAATAAACAATACAAACAATAGTACAATGCTGAAACAATTGTTAAACTCAGCGGGTTACAGCCCGTAGATCGTATAAAAAGAGAGTCTCAGCAGATATTAAATGTAGTTGGCCACTGCCAACGATAACACTTTCAAATTAGTAATGATATTCTTCACAGTTGAAACTAATAAGCAGCATCAAAGGCACTCAAGCATTACTAGCTATATTAATCCTTTGTGTTAGTATATAATGTCACTAGATATAAAAAGTAAGTAAAAGTAAAAAGAATTAAAGAAACGGAAAGAGGAGGAAATAAGAAGAAAAGAGAAGAAAAAAAAAAAAAAGGGGGAGGGGGGGAGAGGAGGGGAAAGGAAGGCGGGTGAAGGTTAGAGGGTACACTAGGTGTGAGGAGTGCGACACCCCTCCCGGACCGATCTCAAGCCCCACGTAAAGGAGAGAAGAACATTGGGTCATCAACATTGGCTCTAGGCCACAACAGCAAGTCTGAGGATATGGGTCACTACCGTTACACGAGCGCTCCCAGATCGGCTCCAGATATGAATTAGGACCTGGACAACCATGCATCCAATTCTGGGGTCTCCCTGAATACAATCCATGAAGCCCAAGTGTTAAAAAATTTCATCGAATTCCCCATGGATTCACTTATCAATTGTTCCATTCTGAAAATGTTGTTAAGGTCCACAACAAAGTCGGAACCTGAGGGGTAACGATCATGCTTCCAGTATCTAGGAATTAAATTTCTGGCAGCTGTAAGAAAATGTCTGAGAAGACTCCTCTTAAAACCAGATATCGACATGTCACACAGAGACAAGAGGGCTAGTTCCACTGTGGGTTGTATTTTGCGAAAGGATAATTTGTTATGGAGATCGAAAACCAGCATCCAGAATTTCTTTATGGGTGGACAATCCCACCAGATATGGACATAAGTCCCTTTTTCTGATGAGCACCTCCAACAAGTATCCGGTATCACCGGGAACATGGTGTGAACCTGGCAGGGGCATCTATACCACCTCGACAGAACCTTGTAACTCCTCTCCTGCGATACGGCTGACAGCGAAGTCCTAAAGGTGAACAGCAAAATCTTATCCCTTTCCTCTTGGGATAATGAGATCCCCAAGTCACTCTCCCATCTTGAGAAAAATGTTGGGAAGTCATGTATTGGAGTTTGACTCTCCTGGAAAAGATTATATAAGAGGGACACCTTACGAGATGGGGGCTCCTCCGCGAGACAGATTTTCTCGAAAGGGGTCAACACCCCCATGGACTTGTTGAGTTTAAATGATGTGCCTATGAAGCTCTTTAGTTGTTCGTAAAAGAACCAAGAGCCCTCAGGAGGTTCCCCCCCCATGGTATACTTCGTATAGGGACTTAATACCTGTCTGATTTATGAAGTCAAATATAATGCGTTTTGAAGCTCTGTTTTTGCTTAGGAAATTTTCCCTACGGAGACCTGCGGGGAAGTGAGGATTGTCGTAGATTGGGGTTAGTGGACCCGGGGCTGTAGAAGTTATAGTATTTCTGCCACTCTGTCGAATAAGTAGAAGCATGTTTCTAGTCATGAATGGAAGATTCGACCTCACCCCCCCCCCCCTCCTGTGTTCCACAATACCGTCTGAGGATCCCCGCCAACGAGATCGCCCTCCAAGCCCACCCATTTCTTGTTGTTACTGCTATGATATAGGTCTAATATGCAAGTACCTATTGAGGCACGACTATATACTAGGAAGTCTGGTAGGCCAATTCCCCCCCTCCTCTTGGACCTGCTTAATACAAAGTGAGATATTCTTGATCTAGTGTGAGACCAGACCAATCGGATGACCGCTTTCTTGAGTCGTGAGAAAAAGGACGCGGGAAGGTATAATGGGATTGTCTGGAAATAATATAAAAGGCGAGGCAACAAGTCCATTTTAATTACATTAACTCTACCAAACCAGGACAGTTGTAATTTATGCCACTTTTCTAAGTCCAGCTCCGCTTTTTGCAACGCCTTTTTAAAGTTTGCATCGTACAAACCAGATGTTTTGGCTGTTATTCTAATCCCCAGATATGGAAGTGAATCAAAGCGCCAACCAAACGGGAGAGAGGCTCGAAGCCCCTGTAAACTGTTTTTTTGACCTGAGACCTCGATCCTCTGGTGATTCCATTCAGCAGGTAAAAATCGTAATCTCCCTGCTGCGTGGCGACCCACAGGATTGGGCGTTTTCCCTGGAATCTGGGAATCCGGCTTTGCTTAATATTGACTCCTTTTTTTCAGGCTTTAGGACTATTATATGATGAGCCTAATTCTGTGGATCAAGCTGAGAAGACCTTGTTGGCCCTGTCTCAGGGTCAAGAGGCGGCAGAATTGTATTGTCTGAAATTCAGAAAATGGTCTGTGTTGACTAAATGGAATAATGATGCTTTGGCGGCAATTTTCAGAAGGGGGCTTTCTGAATCCGTTAAAGATGTTATGGTGGGGTTTCCCACACCTTCCGGCCTGATTGATTCTATGTCTCTGGGCATTCAGATTGACCGACGCCTGCGGGAGCGCAGAACTGTGCGCGCTGTGGCGTTATCCTCAGAGCAAATTTCTGAGCCTATGCAATGTGATAGAATTCTGTCTAGAACGGAACGACAAGGTTTCAGACGTCAAAATAGGTTGTGTTATTATTGTGGCGATGCTTCTCATGTAATTTCTGTCTGCCCTAAGCGGACAAAGAGGATCGCCAGTTCAATTACCATCAGTACTGTACAACCTAAATTTCTGTTATCTGTGTCCTTGATCTGCTCATTGTCATCATTTTCTGTCATGGCGTTTGTGGATTCAGGCGCTGCCTCGAATTTAATGGATTTTGAGTTTGCCAAGCGTTGTGGTTTTCCCTTGCAGCCGTTGCAGAACCCTATTCCTTTAAGGGGCATTGATGCTACACCCTTGGCTAGAAATAAGCCCCAGTTTTGGTCACCATGCGCATGGCGCCAGCCCATCAGGGAGATTGTCGATTTCTGGTGTTGCATAACTTGCATGATGTTATCGTGCTGGGTTTTCCATGGTTGCAGGTACATAATCCTGTGTTGGACTGGAAGTCCATGTCTGTGACTAGTTGGGGTTGTCAGGGGGTTCATAATGATGTTCCTTTGATGTCAAACTCCTCTTATTCACCTTCTGAAATTCCAGAGTTTTTGTCTGATTTTCAGGATGTATTCGATGAGCCCAAGTCCAGTTTTCTTCCACCGCACAGGGACTGCGATTGTGCTATTGACTTGATTCCAGGCTGTAAGTTTCCTAAGGGTCGACTTTTTAATCTATCTGTGCCTGAACATACCGCCATGCGGAGCTATATTAAGGAGTCTTTGGAGAAAGGGCATATTCGGCCATCTTCTTCACTGTTGGGAGCGGGGTTCTTTTTTGTTGCTAAAAAAGATGGTTCCTTGAGACCCTGTATAGATTATCGCCTCTTGAATAAAATCACGGTCAAGTTTCAATACCCTTTACCTTTGCTTTCCGATTTGTTTGCTAGGATTAAGGGAGCTAGTTGGTTTACCAAGATTGACCTTCAAGGGGCATATAATCTTGTTCGTATTAAGCAGGGTGATGAATGGAAAACTGCGTTTAACACGCCCGAAGGCCATTTTGAATACCTTGTGATGCCATTTGGACTCTCTAATGCTCCATCTGTTTTTCAGTCCTTCATGCATGATATCTTCCGGACTTATCTTGATAAATTCTTGATTGTATATTTGGACGATATTTTGATTTTTTCCGATGATTGGGAGTCTCATGTGCAACAGGTCAGGATGGTATTTCAGATCCTTCGTGACAATGCCCTGTTTGTGAAAGGGTCTAAGTGTCTCTTTGGGGTGCAGAAAGTCTCTTTTTTGGGCTTCATTTTTACTCCTTCGTCTATAGAGATGGATCCGGTTAAGGATCAGGCCATTCATGATTGGATTCAGCCCACATCCGTGAAGAGCCTTCAGAAATTTTTGGGTTTTGCAAATTTTTATCGCCGTTTCATTGCTAATTTTTCCAGCGTGGTTAAACCCTTGACCGATTTGACGAAGAAAGGCGCTGATGTGGCGAATTGGTCCTCTGCGGCTGTCTCTGCCTTTCAGGAGCTTAAACGTCGATTTACTTCTGCTCCGGTGTTGCGCCAACCGGATGTTTCTCTTCCGTTTCAGGTTGAGGTTGACGCTTCTGAGATTGGGACAGGGGCCGTTTTGTCTCAGAGGGATCCTGTTGGTTCATTAATGAAACAGTGTGCCTTCTTTTCCTGTAAGTTTTCGCCTGCTGAATGCAATTATGAAGTCGGCAATCGGGAGTTGTTGGCTATGAAGTGGGCGTTTGAGGAGTTGCGGCATTGGCTTGAGGGAGCTAAGCAACGTATTGTGGTCTTGACCGATCATAAGAATTTGATTTACCTCGAGTCTGCTAAACGGCTGAATCCTAGACAGGCTCGATGGTCCTTGTTTTTTTCCCGTTTTGATTTCGTGGTCTCGTACCTTCCGGGTTCTAAAAATATTAAGGCTGATGCCCTCTCTAGGAGTTTTTTTGCCTGATTCTTCTGAGGTCTTAGAGCCGGTCGGTATTCTGAAAGAGGGGGTGGTCCTTTCTGCCATTTCCCCTGATTTACGACGGGTTCTTCAGGAATTTCAGGCTGACAAACCTGACCGCTGTCCTGTGGGGAAATTGTTTGTTCCTGACAGATGGACTAGTAGAGTGATTTCTGAGGTTCACTGTTCCGTGTTGGCCGGTCATCCTGGCATTTTTGGTACCAGAGATTTGGTTGGTAGGTCCTTTTGGTGGCCTTCATTGTCACATGTGCGTTCTTTTGTGCAGTCCTGTGGGACTTGTGCGCAGGAAAAGCCTTGTTGTTCCCGTGCTAGTGGGTTGCTTTTGCCATTGCCAGTCCCTGAGAGGCCCTGGACGCATATTTCGATGGATTTTATTTCTGATCTTCCGGTCTCCCAGAAGATGTCTGTTATCTGGGTTGTTTGTGACCGGTTCTCTAAGATGGTTCATTTGGTGCCCTTACCTAAATTGCCTTCCTCTTCTGATTTGGTTCCGTTATTCTTTCAGCATGTGGTTCATTTGCATGGTATTCCGGAGAATATTGTGTCCCACAGAGGTTCCCAGTTTGTTTCTAGGTTTTGGCGGGCCTTTTGTGCTAGGCTGGGCATTGATTTGTCTTTTTCTTCTGCATTTCATCCTCAGACAAATGGCCAGACCGAGCGAACTAATCGGACCTTGGAGACTTATTTGAGATGCTTTGTGTCTGTTGATCAGGATGATTGGGTGGCCTTCTTGCCATTGGCCGAGTTTGCCCTTAATAATCGGGCTAGTTCTGCTACCTTGGTTTCGTCTTTCTTTTGTAATTTTGGTTTTCATCCTCGTTTTTCTTCTGGGCAGGTTGAGCCTTCTGACTGTCCTGGTGTGGATTCTGTGGTGGACAGGTTGCAGCAGATTTGTGCTCATGTGGTGGGCAAGTTGGTGTTGTCTCAAGAGGAGGCTCAACGTTTTGCTAATCATCATCGTCGGTGTGTTGGTTCCCAGCTTCGGGTTGGGGATCTGGTCTGGTTGTCTTCCCGTCATGTTCCTATGAAGGTTTCTTCTCCTAAGTTTAAGCCTCGGTTTATTGGTCCTTATAGGATTTCTGAGATTATTAATCCGGTGTTTTTTCGACTGGCGCTTCCGGCCTCTTTTGCTATCCATAATGTCTTCCATAGATCTTTGTTGCGGAAATATGTGGAGCCCGTTGTTCCCTCTGTTGATCCTCCGGCCCCTGTGTTGGTTGATGGGGAGTTGGAATATGTTGTTGAGAAGATTTTGGATTCCCGTTTTTCGAGGCGGAAGCTTCAGTACCTGGTCAAATGGAAGGGTTATGGCCAGGAGGATAATTCTTGGGTTTTTGCCTCTGATGTCCATGCTGCTGATTTGGTCCGTGCCTTTCATCTGGCTCGTCCTGATCGTCCTGGGGGCCCTGGTGAGGGTTCGGTGACCCCTCCTCAAGGGGGGGTACTGTTGTGAATTCTGCTCTTGGGTTCCCTCCAGTGGTTGTAGGTGGGAATGCAGTTGTCTCTGACTCGCAGTCCTGGCCAGGTGTATCGGATGATTACAATTCTGACTGGGATATTTAGGTGTGCAGGATCCTTTAGCCCTTGCCAGTTGTTAATGTTCCTTGTGAAGTGTTGGATCACTTTCTGGCTTCTCCTGCTTGCTGCCAAATTTAGCAAAGATAAGTGTTTGGTTTTTGTATCTGTGGCACACTGCTGTGTGCTTGTTTCAGTTTTATTCCTGCTCTGATTGTAGGATTCACTGGAGTTGCAGATTTACGCTCCTACATCTTTTAGTTAGATGTAGGAAGTTTTTTGTATATTCTGCTGTGGACGTTTTGAAGGGTTTTAGTACTGACCGCACAGAACTCTGTCCTATCTAGCTAGAGTGGCCTCCTGTGCTAAATCCTGTTTTTCTGCCTGTGTATGTTTTTTCCTCTCCGACTCACCGCCAATATTTGTGGGGGGCTGTCTATCCTTTGGGGATTTTCTCTGAGGCAAGATAGTATTCCAATTTCCATCTTTAGGGGTATTTAGTCCTCCGGCTGTGACGACGTGTCTAGGTGTGTTAGGTACACTCCACGGCTACTTCTAGTCGCGGTGTTAAGTTCAGGATTGCGGTCAGTATAGGGGCCACCTTCTCCAGTGAAAGTTCTCATGCAGCTCCAAGGTCACCGGATCATAATACTCTGCCAGCCAACACATCAGAGGTCCTGTCCCCGTGGCCAACAACACCAGACCTACCACCGAACCTCGCCAGTGTTACCACTGCAAGCGGCCTGGTCATCTCAGTCCCTCCTGTCCAGACAAGCAGAAGAACACCCCCGCCAAGGCCCCAGGGCCTAATGCAGCAGTTCTTTTGGTGGGTGGTGTGGTTGGGAGGGTGTGTGACAACGTACAGCACGTCATGGTGGGAGGCCATGTTGCTACAGGCCTCAAGGACACCGGGGCTGAACAAACCCTCATCTGACCCGAACTGGCGGCCCCTGAAGAAATCATTCAGATGAAAACCCTAACTGTCACTGGGGTTGGGGGCATCAGCTGTCCCTTACCGATGGCCCGGGTTTATATTGATTGGGGTGCCGGGAGCGGGGTGAAGGAAGTGGGGCTGTGTGATAATTTGCCCACTGATGTTTTGTTGGGGACTGATTTAGGGAGGATGGTTGCATACTACATCCCTGACACCCCTCCCCAATCTGCTAATGAGGGTAACGTTAACCCTGATGATGATGATGACGATGATGATGATGATGATGATGGGAAATCGCATGTGTTACCTGACCATGCTTTATCTTGTAATGATGCATCTGATAACCATTTTTTTCCTAGGATTGATGGTGAAAATGTTGTACCTGTGCCAACTGAACCCGATAACCATTTTTCTGCAAAGGTTAATGTGTCTATAGGTACAAGCGTGCCCAGCAATGTCGCTCTGCGGAGTGAGACGGCTGAGGAACCCCTAATAGGGGCAAGTGTCGGTGCTACAGAAAATGGGGAGATGCATGGGAACCGTGAGAAAGGTGACGGCATGAAATTGACCAGTGCCACCGAGGAAGGTAACTGGCCCATAACTAGCACTGCCCCTGAAGTGTTGGGGGTGGATGGGGGGTGGATGGGGAGGTAGAGCCCATAGCAGCGCCGGCTGATGGGTCTGTAGAAACCCCCGGGGAGACAGCCTACGTAGCTGCTGTCACCCACAGTCAGAGTGCCAGGAACGCAGATAACTGTCTGCCTTCCGGACCCTCCTCAGTCATCAGTGTGACTGAACCAGAGATGGACCCAGAGCAGGTCCAAGAGGGTTCCCGTGGGGAAGGGACCCTGACATCGCTTCTGGCTTCTCTCTGCGCACAGATGCGAGCCTAGAGAGTTTGAGACAACTCGCCGAGACGCCCACCTCCGGGACTGAGAACGAGAGGGTGTTCTGGGAACGAGGAAGGTTGTACCGGGAGACAGTACCCGGGGAATCACAAAAGGAGTGGTTGAGGGAAAGACAGCTGGTCGTCCCGCAGCAATTCCGGGGTCGGTTGTTACGGATTGCTCATGAGATCCCGCTAGCTGGACACTTGGGGATCAGCAAAACTAAGGCCCGGCTGTCTCAACACTTCTATTGGCCTAAGATGGGGACAGATGTGTCAAACTACTGCCGCTCCTGTATCACTTGTCAAAGAGTGGGGAAGGCGGGGCCTGCTCTTAAGGCTCCTGATACCTTTGCCAGTGATAGAGGAGCCTTTCCAGAGAATCACGGTGGACATTGTGGGCCCGCTGGCCGTCTCCAGCAGCTCTGGAAAGCAATACATCCTTGCTGTGGTAGACTACGCTACCCGGTACCCAGAGGCAGTAGCTCTGTCGTCAACTAGGGCAGATAAGGTGGCAGATGCCCTGTTGGCCATCTTTTCACGTGTAGGGTTTCCCAGGGAAATGCTTACTGATCAAGGGACCCAATTTATGTCCCGCCTAATGGAGGCTCTCTGTAAGAGAATGCAGGTGAAGCTCCTGGTATCGAGTGTGTATCACCCACAGACCAATGGCTTGTGTGAACGCTTCAATGGTACCCTCAAACAGATGCTACGCATGCTGGTTGAGACCCAAGGGCGCGACTGGGAGCAGTACCTCCCACACCTGCTATTAGCTTACCGAGAGCTTCCGCAGGCCTCGACGGGGTTCTCCCCCTTCGAGCTCCTGTGCGGCAGGCGAGTCCGGGGACCCCTTGGGTTGGCAAGAGAATCCTGGGAAGAGGAGCCGAACCCTTCTGAAGTGTCCATAGTGGAGTATGTCATGCGCTTCCGTGACAAGATGCAGACCTTGACGCAGTTGGTGCATGACAACATGACGCAGGCTCAGGCTGACCAGAAGCACTGGTACGACCAGAACACCCGGGAGCAGACCTACCACGTGGGTCAAAAGGTGTGGGTGCTGGTCCCCGTACCAACGGATAAGCTTCAGGCAGCCTGGGAGGGCCCGTACGTCATCCACCAACAGCTCAACCCGGTCACCTACGTGGTCACGCTTGACCACGCTCGGGGTATTCGAAAGGCCTTTCACGTCAACATGATGAAGGCTCATTACAAACATGTACCTTTCATCCTACCGGTCTGCAGCTTACCCGAAGACGGGGAGGAAGACACCCTCCTGGACATGCTGGCCCAAGCCAAGGCCGGTGGGTCCATCAAGGACGTGGAGGTATGCGCCTCGTTAACTGAACCCTAGCGGTTGCAGTTGCAAACCACACTGGAAACCTTCCGGGTCGTGTTCTCCAACCGACCTGGGAGGACTGAGTTAGCAGTCCACGAGGTGGACACCGGGAATCACGCCCCACTACGGCGAACACCCTATCGAATCTCTGACCAGGTGCAGCAGATTATGCGCCAAGAGATCGATGAGATATTACAGCTGGGGGTGATTCGACGGTCAAAGAGCGCGTGGGCCTCACCTGTAGTTCTTGTGCCAAAGAAAGACCGGTCCACCCGGTTCTGCGTGGACTACAGGGGGCTCAACGCCATCACAGCCTCTGACGCACACCCAATGCCGCGCATCGAGGAGCTGCTTGAGAGGTTTGCTGGCGCAAAATACCTGACAATAATGGATCTGAGTAGAGGATACTGTCAGATTCCCCTGATCCCCGAGGCGCAGGAGAAGTCCACCTTTATCACACCCTTTGGATTGTACGAGTCCACGGTCATGCCCTTCGGCATGAAGAATGCCCCTGCCACTTTCCAGCGGATAGTCAACCTCCTGCTTCAGGGACTGGAGAAGTACACAGTGGCGTACTTGGATGACATTGCCATCTTCAGTCCCTCCTGGGAGGAACACCTGCAGCATCTCGAGGAGGTGCTCAGGCGAATTCACCAAGCAGGACTGACTATCAAGCTGGGAAAGTGCCAGATGGGCATGAGGGAGGTCCACTACCTGGGGCACCGGGTAGGCGGAGGCACCCTAAAGCCAGAGCCTGAGAAAGTGGGAGTGATCATGAACTGGCCCACCCCCAGGACCAAGAAACAGGTGATATCCTTCCTGGACACTGCAGGGTACTATAGGCGCTTCGTACAGCACTATAGTAGCCTGGCAAAACCCTTGACGGACCTCACCAGGAAGAAGCTACCCCACATCGTCAACTGGACCAATGGCTGTGAGGGGGCCTTCCAGGCGTTGAAAACAGCACTGTGCAACGCCCCTGTGTTGAAAGCCGTCGACAGCAGTCGACCGTTCATGGTGCAGACCGACGCCAGCGAGTTTGGCCTTGGTGCTGTACTCAGCCAGGTTGACTCGAAGGACCAAGAGCACCCAGTGTTGTACTTGAGCCGGAAACTTTTGCCGAGGGAAGTGGCCTACTCCACCATCGAAAAGGAGTGCCTGGCCATAGTCTGGGCCCTGCAACACTTGCAGCCCTACTTGCACGGTCGCACCTTCACCGTGGTGACCGACCACCACCCTCTGCGCTGGCTAAACGCCATGCGTGGAACCAACGGCAGGTTGCTACGCTGGAGCCTTGCCCTTCAGCAGTTTGACTTCAACATTGAGCACAAAACAGGCAGGGAGCATGGAAATGCAGATGGACTGTCCCGCCAGGGGGAACCTACTGAGGTGCGCATGGATGCATACCGAGGGGTGCTGCCTCCGTAGCGCAGACCAAAAGGGGGAGGTGTCTCGATATTGTATGAAATATAATATGATGTTGTAGCTTTGTCCTTCAGCTCATGCTGGTGGCTAAAGCCCCCCTTCTCTCTCTGGCTCTCTTTGTCTTTTTGTTTTGGAATGTATGGTAGAAGAGGGTTTTATTGCCCTAGTCATAAATTCCAGGCTCGACGAAAGTTACTCGCCCCTTCCCAACTGCACTAGCTGGAACTGGTAAAAATGGCTCCAAAATCCATGGAAGTCCTTTGTTCCATTCTTGTAAGATATTGGGCTAACGATTTAGACTAGAATAAGGAAAATACCTACTCTTAACGTCCCTCAGCGGATCTATCCGCCACTCTAAACATGAGCTTCTAACTCCATCAGGGAAAAAGTAGGGATTTCTCGGTAATTATGCATCACAAATAGGACATATTTGATCTCATTAGAATGCCAATGTTAATAAGAGATGAATGCTGGGTTTGTTATGACTATGACATGTTCTGTAGCGGAGTTACAGGCATTAGACAAATTTAGGTTAAACTTAGTTAAACTGAAGAGGTAGGAGGGTCGGGGATAGCCAGCCCTTTCTGTGATGTCACAGGTGGCAGTTTATAAGTTGTGCCAGACCCCAGCAGTTTTGTTTTTTTTTACCTGGGAAGCCCTGACTGACAGTCCTAATGCACTGGGACAGATGGAAACTCCACTAGCCTGGTTGCCTGCAATGCTCTGAACACATGTAAGTGTTATTTCTCATTTAACCCCTGTTTATTTTATAATTACCTTGTACATATTTTCAATTGTCTCATATTGTAACATCTTTATATGACTTTTTATAAACACTGCCTGAAACTTTTGACGGAGTATAATATTTAATACTTGAGTCGTTCTCCATGCTCTAAAACGTACCCTAAGTCTTCTGAAGGGAATTACGCTACTGTTTTGGGTTAGCTTCGGACCCGTTTAATCGAAGCTGGTGGCAGCATACATTTGTACTGGGTAGTTGGGTGTCTTTGTAGCGACTGCGGCGTTGATAATTATTGTTCCTGCCTGAGTGGGAGTAGTTTATCGCGTCGCTGCAGCGTGCCCAATAGCCAGTACATAGCAGGCAGCCTTTCTGGCGACCAATTACCCCAGGTGCAGTACCTAATCTGACCTAAGATAAAGGGGGGGGGGCACCAGAGAGCTGCAAGTTTCAAGTGGAACTGTAAGCGGGATATACATAAATCCCTGCAGTTCGTGGTATATTGCAGAGCAGTGAGATACCTAGAATAAGCCCCTGCTGTAAACAAAGAGGTCAATAGCCTTGTGTGTTTTTTTCATCACATTGTGGAGTGGAGGGATAACTAAGATAAGCCCCCCTGCACATGTGATAGCCGTCGGTTGGCCTAAAGTCACCCCGATCTGTGACGTGGTGGTGACGGTCACGGTGTGAATCATGACAGCTACTATATCCCTGTATGTTGTAGAGCTGGTGATAATACGTCCTGTTACTATATGTAACTATATATCTGTATCTTGTGGAGCTGGTGATGCTACGTCCTGTTACTATATGTTACTATATCTCTGTATCTTGTGGAGCTGGTGATATTTCGTCCTGTTACTATATGTTACTATATCTCTGTATCTTGTGGAGCTGGTGATACTACGTCCTGTTACTATATGTTGAAAACACAAAAAAGCACAGTAAAACCAAAAACACTCTGTTGCAAAAAATCACAGTGGACAGCAAGTGCTGGTAAAAAGATGGAAAAAACAGGGTATTTGGTTGATACGTTTTTTGCAAAAAATGTATATTAAGCCGCTCTACCAAACGTCAAGGTATACCCGTATCAGAGCAGTCCTAGCTAATGTATGTAATCCCTATCTGATGTATTTAAAACCTGGTCATATGTACAATAACTGTATGAGCAGGATTCAGAAAAGGAATGTCCATGTGGACACGCTGGACAGAACGGCTCCTGTGCGCACAGCTCAAAAAAAGAGGGGTGGAGGCCTCCCCAGTCTTGTGGACACAAGAAAACAATAATGTAAAACCAGAACACATGAGCTGCGCGCACAGTGAACAAGCCCGTAGAGACATGTTCACACCACCAAGAGACTTGAAAACACAAAAAAGCACAGTAAAACCAAAAACACTCTGTTGCAAAAAATCACAGTGGACAGCAAGTGCTGGTAAAAAGATGGAAAAAAACAGGGTATTTGGTTGATACGTTTTTTGCAAAAAATGTATATTAAGCCGCTCTACCAAACGTCAAGGTATACCCGTATCAGAGCAGTCCTAGCTAATGTATGTAATCCCTATCTGATGTATTTAAAACCTGGTCATATGTACAATAACTGTATGAGCAGGATTCAGAAAAGGAATGTCCATGTGGACACGCTGGACAGAACGGCTCCTGTGCGCACAGCTCAAAAAAAGAGGGGTGGAGGCCTCCCCAGTCTTGTGGACACAAGAAAACAATAATGTAAAACCAGAACACATGAGCTGCGCGCACAGTGAACAAGCCCGTAGAGACATGTTCACACCACCAAGAGACTTGAAAACACAAAAAAGCACAGTAAAACCAAAAACACTCTGTTGCAAAAAATCACAGTGGACAGCAAGTGCTGGTAAAAAGATGGAAAAAACAGGGTATTTGGTTGATACGTTTTTTGCAAAAAATGTATATTAAGCCGCTCTACCAAACGTCAAGGTATACCCGTATCAGAGCAGTCCTAGCTAATGTATGTAATCCCTATCTGATGTATTTAAAACCTGGTCATATGTACAATAACTGTATGAGCAGGATTCAGAAAAGGAATGTCCATGTGGACACGCTGGACAGAACGGCTCCTGTGCGCACAGCTCAAAAAAAGAGGGGTGGAGGCCTCCCCAGTCTTGTGGACACAAGAAAACAATAATGTAAAACCAGAACACATGAGCTGCGCGCACAGTGAACAAGCCCGTAGAGACATGTTCACACCACCAAGAGACTTGAAAACACAAAAAAGCACAGTAAAACCAAAAACACTCTGTTGCAAAAAATCACAGTGGACAGCAAGTGCTGGTAAAAAGATGGAAAAAACAGGGTATTTGGTTGATACGTTTTTTGCAAAAAATGTATATTAAGCCGCTCTACCAAACGTCAAGGTATACCCGTATCAGAGCAGTCCTAGCTAATGTATGTAATCCCTATCTGATGTATTTAAAACCTGGTCATATGTACAATAACTGTATGAGCAGGATTCAGAAAAGGAATGTCCATGTGGACACGCTGGACAGAACGGCTCCTGTGCGCACAGCTCAAAAAAAGAGGGGTGGAGGCCTCCCCAGTCTTGTGGACACAAGAAAACAATAATGTAAAACCAGAACACATGACCTGCGCGCACAGTGAACAAGCCCGTAGAGACATGTTCACACCACCAAGAGACTTGAAAACACAAAAAAGCACAGTAAAACCAAAAACACTCTGTTGCAAAAAATCACAGTGGACAGCAAGTGCTGGTAAAAAGATGGAAAAAACAGGGTATTTGGTTGATACGTTTTTTGCAAAAAATGTATATTAAGCCGCTCTACCAAACGTCAAGGTATACCCGTATCAGAGCGGTCATAGCTAATGTATGTAATCCCTATCTGATGTATTTAAAACCTGGTCATATGTACAATAACTGTATGAGCAGGATTCAGAAAAGGAATGTCCATGTGGACACGCTGGACAGAACGGCTCCTGTGCGCACAGCTCAAAAAAAGAGGGGTGGAGGCCTCCCCAGTCTTGTGGACACAAGAAAACAATAATGTAAAACCAGAACACATGAGCTGCGCGCACAGTGAACAAGCCCGTAGAGACATGTTCACACCACCAAGAGACTTGAAAACACAAAAAAGCACAGTAAAACCAAAAACACTCTGTTGCAAAAAATCACAGTGGACAGCAAGTGCTGGTAAAAAGATGGAAAAAACAGGGTATTTGGTTGATACGTTTTTTGCAAAAAATGTATATTAAGCCGCTCTACCAAACGTCAAGGTATACCCGTATCAGAGCAGTCCTAGCTAATGTATGTAATCCCTATCTGATGTATTTAAAACCTGGTCATATGTACAATAACTGTATGAGCAGGATTCAGAAAAGGAATGTCCATGTGGACACGCTGGACAGAACGGCTCCTGTGCGCACAGCTCAAAAAAAGAGGGGTGGAGGCCTCCCCAGTCTTGTGGACACAAGAAAACAATAATGTAAAACCAGAACACATGAGCTGCGCGCACAGTGAACAAGCCCGTAGAGACATGTTCACACCACCAAGAGACTTGAAAACACAAAAAAGCACAGTAAAACCAAAAACACTCTGTTGCAAAAAATCACAGTGGACAGCAAGTGCTGGTAAAAAGATGGAAAAAACAGGGTATTTGGTTGATACGTTTTTTGCAAAAAATGTATATTAAGCCGCTCTACCAAACGTCAAGGTATACCCGTATCAGAGCAGTCCTAGCTAATGTATGTAATCCCTATCTGATGTATTTAAAACCTGGTCATATGTACAATAACTGTATGAGCAGGATTCAGAAAAGGAATGTCCATGTGGACACGCTGGACAGAACGGCTCCTGTGCGCACAGCTCAAAAAAAGAGGGGTGGAGGCCTCCCCAGTCTTGTGGACACAAGAAAACAATAATGTAAAACCAGAACACATGAGCTGCGCGCACAGTGAACAAGCCCGTAGAGACATGTTCACACCACCAAGAGACTTGAAAACACAAAAAAGCACAGTAAAACCAAAAACACTCTGTTGCAAAAAATCACAGTGGACAGCAAGTGCTGGTAAAAAGATGGAAAAAACAGGGTATTTGGTTGATACGTTTTTTGCAAAAAATGTATATTAAGCCGCTCTACCAAACGTCAAGGTATACCCGTATCAGAGCAGTCCTAGCTAATGTATGTAATCCCTATCTGATGTATTTAAAACCTGGTCATATGTACAATAACTGTATGAGCAGGATTCAGAAAAGGAATGTCCATGTGGACACGCTGGACAGAACGGCTCCTGTGCGCACAGCTCAAAAAAAGAGGGGTGGAGGCCTCCCCAGTCTTGTGGACACAAGAAAACAATAATGTAAAACCAGAACACATGAGCTGCGCGCACAGTGAACAAGCCCGTAGAGACATGTTCACACCACCAAGAGACTTGAAAACACAAAAAAGCACAGTAAAACCAAAAACACTCTGTTGCAAAAAATCACAGTGGACAGCAAGTGCTGGTAAAAAGATGGAAAAAACAGGGTATTTGGTTGATACGTTTTTTGCAAAAAATGTATATTAAGCCGCTCTACCAAACGTCAAGGTATACCCGTATCAGAGCAGTCCTAGCTAATGTATGTAATCCCTATCTGATGTATTTAAAACCTGGTCATATGTACAATAACTGTATGAGCAGGATTCAGAAAAGGAATGTCCATGTGGACACGCTGGACAGAACGGCTCCTGTGCGCACAGCTCAAAAAAAGAGGGGTGGAGGCCTCCCCAGTCTTGTGGACACAAGAAAACAATAATGTAAAACCAGAACACATGAGCTGCGCGCACAGTGAACAAGCCCGTAGAGACATGTTCACACCACCAAGAGACTTGAAAACACAAAAAAGCACAGTAAAACCAAAAACACTCTGTTGCAAAAAATCACAGTGGACAGCAAGTGCTGGTAAAAAGATGGAAAAAACAGGGTATTTGGTTGATACGTTTTTTGCAAAAAATGTATATTAAGCCGCTCTACCAAACGTCAAGGTATACCCGTATCAGAGCAGTCCTAGCTAATGTATGTAATCCCTATCTGATGTATTTAAAACCTGGTCATATGTACAATAACTGTATGAGCAGGATTCAGAAAAGGAATGTCCATGTGGACACGCTGGACAGAACGGCTCCTGTGCGCACAGCTCAAAAAAAGAGGGGTGGAGGCCTCCCCAGTCTTGTGGACACAAGAAAACAATAATGTAAAACCAGAACACATGAGCTGCGCGCACAGTGAACAAGCCCGTAGAGACATGTTCACACCACCAAGAGACTTGAAAACACAAAAAAGCACAGTAAAACCAAAAACACTCTGTTGCAAAAAATCACAGTGGACAGCAAGTGCTGGTAAAAAGATGGAAAAAACAGGGTATTTGGTTGATACGTTTTTTGCAAAAAATGTATATTAAGCCGCTCTACCAAACGTCAAGGTATACCCGTATCAGAGCAGTCCTAGCTAATGTATGTAATCCCTATCTGATGTATTTAAAACCTGGTCATATGTACAATAACTGTATGAGCAGGATTCAGAAAAGGAATGTCCATGTGGACACGCTGGACAGAACGGCTCCTGTGCGCACAGCTCAAAAAAAGAGGGGTGGAGGCCTCCCCAGTCTTGTGGACACAAGAAAACAATAATGTAAAACCAGAACACATGAGCTGCGCGCACAGTGAACAAGCCCGTAGAGACATGTTCACACCACCAAGAGACTTGAAAACACAAAAAAGCACAGTAAAACCAAAAACACTCTGTTGCAAAAAATCACAGTGGACAGCAAGTGCTGGTAAAAAGATGGAAAAAACAGGGTATTTGGTTGATACGTTTTTTGCAAAAAATGTATATTAAGCCGCTCTACCAAACGTCAAGGTATACCCGTATCAGAGCAGTCCTAGCTAATGTATGTAATCCCTATCTGATGTATTTAAAACCTGGTCATATGTACAATAACTGTATGAGCAGGATTCAGAAAAGGAATGTCCATGTGGACACGCTGGACAGAACGGCTCCTGTGCGCACAGCTCAAAAAAAGAGGGGTGGAGGCCTCCCCAGTCTTGTGGACACAAGAAAACAATAATGTAAAACCAGAACACATGAGCTGCGCGCACAGTGAACAAGCCCGTAGAGACATGTTCACACCACCAAGAGACTTGAAAACACAAAAAAGCACAGTAAAACCAAAAACACTCTGTTGCAAAAAATCACAGTGGACAGCAAGTGCTGGTAAAAAGATGGAAAAAACAGGGTATTTGGTTGATACGTTTTTTGCAAAAAATGTATATTAAGCCGCTCTACCAAACGTCAAGGTATACCCGTATCAGAGCAGTCCTAGCTAATGTATGTAATCCCTATCTGATGTATTTAAAACCTGGTCATATGTACAATAACTGTATGAGCAGGATTCAGAAAAGGAATGTCCATGTGGACACGCTGGACAGAACGGCTCCTGTGCGCACAGCTCAAAAAAAGAGGGGTGGAGGCCTCCCCAGTCTTGTGGACACAAGAAAACAATAATGTAAAACCAGAACACATGAGCTGCGCGCACAGTGAACAAGCCCGTAGAGACATGTTCACACCACCAAGAGACTTGAAAACACAAAAAAGCACAGTAAAACCAAAAACACTCTGTTGCAAAAAATCACAGTGGACAGCAAGTGCTGGTAAAAAGATGGAAAAAACAGGGTATTTGGTTGATACGTTTTTTGCAAAAAATGTATATTAAGCCGCTCTACCAAACGTCAAGGTATACCCGTATCAGAGCAGTCCTAGCTAATGTATGTAATCCCTATCTGATGTATTTAAAACCTGGTCATATGTACAATAACTGTATGAGCAGGATTCAGAAAAGGAATGTCCATGTGGACACGCTGGACAGAACGGCTCCTGTGCGCACAGCTCAAAAAAAGAGGGGTGGAGGCCTCCCCAGTCTTGTGGACACAAGAAAACAATAATGTAAAACCAGAACACATGAGCTGCGCGCACAGTGAACAAGCCCGTAGAGACATGTTCACACCACCAAGAGACTTGAAAACACAAAAAAGCACAGTAAAACCAAAAACACTCTGTTGCAAAAAATCACAGTGGACAGCAAGTGCTGGTAAAAAGATGGAAAAAACAGGGTATTTGGTTGATACGTTTTTTGCAAAAAATGTATATTAAGCCGCTCTACCAAACGTCAAGGTATACCCGTATCAGAGCAGTCCTAGCTAATGTATGTAATCCCTATCTGATGTATTTAAAACCTGGTCATATGTACAATAACTGTATGAGCAGGATTCAGAAAAGGAATGTCCATGTGGACACGCTGGACAGAACGGCTCCTGTGCGCACAGCTCAAAAAAAGAGGGGTGGAGGCCTCCCCAGTCTTGTGGACACAAGAAAACAATAATGTAAAACCAGAACACATGACCTGCGCGCACAGTGAACAAGCCCGTAGAGACATGTTCACACCACCAAGAGACTTGAAAACACAAAAAAGCACAGTAAAACCAAAAACACTCTGTTGCAAAAAATCACAGTGGACAGCAAGTGCTGGTAAAAAGATGGAAAAAACAGGGTATTTGGTTGATACGTTTTTTTGCAAAAAATGTATATTAAGCCGCTCTACCAAACGTCAAGGTATACCCGTATCAGAGCAGTCCTAGCTAATGTATGTAATCCCTATCTGATGTATTTAAAACCTGGTCATATGTACAATAACTGTATGAGCAGGATTCAGAAAAGGAATGTCCATGTGGACACGCTGGACAGAACGGCTCCTGTGCGCACAGCTCAAAAAAAGAGGGGTGGAGGCCTCCCCAGTCTTGTGGACACAAGAAAACAATAATGTAAAACCAGAACACATGAGCTGCGCGCACAGTGAACAAGCCCGTAGAGACATGTTCACACCACCAAGAGACTTGAAAACACAAAAAAGCACAGTAAAACCAAAAACACTCTGTTGCAAAAAATCACAGTGGACAGCAAGTGCTGGTAAAAAGATGGAAAAAACAGGGTATTTGGTTGATACGTTTTTTGCAAAAAATGTATATTAAGCCGCTCTACCAAACGTCAAGGTATACCCGTATCAGAGCAGTCCTAGCTAATGTATGTAATCCCTATCTGATGTATTTAAAACCTGGTCATATGTACAATAACTGTATGAGCAGGATTCAGAAAAGGAATGTCCATGTGGACACGCTGGACAGAACGGCTCCTGTGCGCAGTCCTGTTACTATATGTTACTATATCTCTGTATCTTGTGGAGCTGGTGATACTACGTTCCTGTTACTATATGTTATTATATCGCTGTATCTTGTGGAGCTGGTGATACTACGTCCTGTTACTATATCGCTGTATCTTGTGGAGCTAGGGATACTACGTCCTGTCACTATATTTTATTATATTACTGTATCTTGTGGAGCTGGTGATACTACGTCCTGTTACCATATATTACTATATCTCTGTATCTTGTGGAGCTGGTGATACTACGTCCTGTTACTATATATTACTATATATCTGTATCTTGTGGAGCTGGTGATACTACGTCCTGTTACTATATGTTACTATATCTCTGTATCTTGTGGAGCTCGTGATACTACGTCCTGTTACTATATGTTACTATATCTCTGTATCTTGTGGAGCTGGTGATACTACGTCCTGTTACTATATGTTACTATATCTCTGTATCTTGTGGAGCTGGTGATACTACGTCCTGTTACTATATGTTACTATATCTCTGCATCTTGTGAAGCTGGTGATACTACGTCCTGTTACTATATGTTACTATATCTCTGTATCTTGTGGAGCTGGTGATACTACGTCCTGTTACTATATGTTACTATATCTCTGTATCTTGTGGAGCTGATGATACTACGTCCTGTTACTATATGCTACTATATCTCTGTATCTTGCGGATCTGGTGATACTACGTCCTGTTACTATATGTTACTATATCTCTGTATTTTGTGGAGCTGGTGATACTACATCCTGTTACTATATGTTACTATATTGCTGTATCTTGTGGAGCTGGTGATACTACGTCCTGTTACTATATGTTACTATATCTCTGTATCTTGTGGAGCTGGTGATACTACGTCCTGTTACTATATGTTACTATATCTCTGTATCTTGTGGAGCTGGTGATACTACGTCCTGTTACTATATGCTACTATATCTCTGTATCTTGCGGATCTGGTGATACTACGTCCTGTTACTATATGTTACTATATCTCTGTATTTTGTGGAGCTGGTGATACTACATCCTGTTACTATATGTTACTATATTGCTGTATCTTGTGGAGCTGGTGATACTACGTCCTGTTACTATATGTTACTATATCTCTGTATCTTGTGGAGCTGGTGATACTACATCCTGTTACTATTTGTTACTATATTACTATATCTTGTGGAGCTGGTGATACTACGTCCTGTTACTATATGTTACTATATCTCTCCATCTTGTGAAGCTGATGATACTACGTCCTGTTAGTATATATTACTATATCTCTGTATCTTGTGGAGCTGGTGATACTACGTCCTGTTACTATATGCTATTATATCTCTGCATCTTGTGAAGCTGGTGATACTACGTCCTGTTCAGGGGTGGATTAAGGGTAGCCAGGGCCCCGGGCTGTTCAGACACTGTGGGCCCTCCCGGTCATGTGACGGGGTCATGTGACGGGGGTCATGTGACGGAGGTCATGATATACCCGAACCAGATTATTCTACTGTAACCTATTAAATATTTGTTAAAATCTGCAATACAATTTAGGTATATTTTGACCAATAATATCACATACAAGGAACAAATACCACCGCACCATGACCAGACCACAAATTACAACCACAGTGATCGAATAATATCACATACAAGGAACAAATACCACCGCACCATGTCAAGACCAGATATTACCATCACTTGGTGACCAAATAGCACATACAAGGGACAAATACCACAACACCATTTCCAGACCACATATTACCACTCGTATAGTGACTGAATACTACAATACTGATCAGTAATAAAAAAAAACATAACACAATACTATCACCATAAGTGCCAGTATTCACAGGAGATCTGTACTTAGTATGCAGTGTCTGTGTAGAGGTAATACAGAGATCACTGGTGACATTGTACACAGGACCTCTGTATATAGTATACAGTGTATAGTGTCAGTGTATAGGTAACACTGACTCATCACCAGTGACGTCTCTAGGTGAAGTCCTTCATCTTTCATCCAGCACAGACCGCCATCATTTCTTCTGACCAGGACTCGTTTCTGCAGGAAATAACACAGTTATCACAAGCTCCGTTTGCAGAACACATTACTTAATTTTTCACAACTTCTACATTACACCACATGAAGAAAAAAAGGCGATATAGTATCACTCTGCACAGTAACAGGACCGCCCCCCCCCCCCCCATTTAAAACAGTATACTCAAAAAATAAAATAAATACATCACTGCAGTAATAATATCCCTTAATTAGACCCTATGGTAATAATATTCCCCACCCTGGCCCCGTTTATCTCATTCCTGGCTCCAGCCATATGTTCTCGCATCCTGCCCTCATGAGTATCCATTCTACCCCATATGATCTCCACATCCTGCCCCATCTGTCTCCATCCTGCCCCATGATACAATCCTGCCCCACGTCTTTCATTCTGCCCCGTGTCTCCAATCATGCCCCGTGTCTACATTCTGCCCATGCCTCCAGTCCTGCCCCCAGTGTGTCCAGCAATCTGCCCCAGTGTGTCCAGCATATTACCCCCAGTGTGTCCAGCATATTACCCCGGTGTGTCCAGCATTGCCCCCAGACAGTGTGTCCAGCAATCTGCCCCAGTGTGTCCAGCATGTTACCCCCAGTGTGTCCAGCAATCTGCCCCAGTATGTCCAGCATGGTCCCCAGTGTGTCCAGCAATCTGCCCCAGTATGTCCAATTGTCCAGCATTGCCCCCAGTGTGCCCAGCAATCTGCCCCAGTATGTCCAATTGTCCAGCATTGCCCCCAGTGTGTCCAGCAATCTGCCCCAATGTGTCCAGCAATCTGCCCCAGTATGTCCAGCATGGCCCCCAGTGTGTCCAGCAATCTGTCCCAGTATGTCCAACTGTCCAGCATTGCCCCCAGTGTGCCCAGCAATCTGCCCCAGTATGTCCAATTGTCCAGCATTGCCCCCAGTGTGTCAAGCAATCTGCCCCAGTGTGTCCAGCAATCTGCCCCAGTGTGTCCAGCAATCTGCCCCAGTGTGTCCAGCATATTACCCCCAGTGTGTCCAGCATATTGCCCCCAGTGTGTCCAGCAATCTGCCCCAGTATGTCCAGCAATCTGCCCCAGTATGTCCAATTTTCCAGCATTGCCCCCAGTGTGTTCAGCAATCTGCCCCAGTGTCCAGCATTGCCCAAGTGTGTCCAGCAATCTGCCCCAGTGTGTCCAGCAATCTGCCCAAGTGTGTCCAGCATTGACCCCAGTGTCTCCTGCATTGCCCCCAGTGTCTCCAGCATTGCCTCCAGTGTGTTCAGCAATCTGCCTCAGTGTGTCCAGCATATTACCCCAGTGTGTCCAGCAATCTGCCCCAGTGTGTCCAGCAATCTGCCCCAGTGTCTCCAGCATTGCCCCAGTGTCTCCAGCATTGCCCCCAGTGTGTCCAGCAATCTGCCTCAGTGTGTCCAGTGTTGTGAATTCTGTTGTCGGGCTCCCTCCTGTGGTCATGAATGGTACTTCGGCTGGTTCTGTCCATGGACTTCCTCTGGTGGGTGTTTCTGAGTTTCACAGGTGACGAGGTTAATTCGTTAGCTGATGCTGTATTTAACTCCACTTAGATCTTTGCTCCATGCCACCTGTCAATGTTCCAGTATTGGTCTGTTCACTCCTGGATCGTTCTTGTGACCTGTCTTCCCATCAGAAGCTAAGTTCCAGCTTGTATTTCTTTGGTTTGCTATTTTTCTGTCCAGCTTGCTATTTATTTGTTGTCTTGCTTGCTGGAAGCTCTGGGACGCAGAGGGAGCGCCTCCGCACCGTGAGTCGGTGCGGAGGGTCTTTTTGCGCCCTCTGCGTGGTCTTTTTGTAGGTTTTTGTGCTGACCGCAAAGTAACCTTTCCTATCCTCGGTCTGTTCAGTAAGTCGGGCCTCACTTTGCTAAATCTATTTCATCTCTGTGTTTGTATTTTCATCTTTACTCACAGTCATTATATGTGGGGGGCTGCCTTTTCCTTTGGGGAATTTCTCTGAGGCAAGGTAGGCTTTATTTTTCTATCGTCAGGGCTAGCTAGTTTCTTAGGCTGTGCCGAGTTGCATAGGGAGCGTTAGGCGCAATCCACGGCTATTTCTAGTGTGTTTGATAGGTTTAGGGATTGCGGTCAGCAGAGTTCCCACGTCCCAGATCTCGTCCTTATTATCAGTAACTATCAGGTCATTCCGTGTGCTCTTAACCACCAGGTCCATTATTGTCCTGACCACCAGGTCATAACAGTCCAGCATATTACCCCCAGTGTGTCCAGCAATCTGCCCCTGTATGTCCTCCAGCATTGCCCCAGTGTGTCCAGCAATCTGCCCCAGTGTCTCCAGCATTTCCCCAGTGTCTCCAGCATTGCCCCCAGTGTGTCCAGCAATCTGCCTCAGTGTGTCCAGCATATTACCCCAAGTGTGTCCAGCAATCTGCACCAGTATGTCCAGCATTGCCCCAGTGTCTCCAGCATTGCCCCCAGTGTGTCCAGCAATCTGCCCCAGTGTCTCCAGCATTGCCCCAGTGTCTCCAGCATTGCCCCAGTGTCTCCAGCATTGCCCCAGTGTCTCCAGCAATCTGCCCCGATGTCTACAGCATTGCCCCAGTGTCTCCAGCATTGCCCCCAGTGTGTCCAGCAACCTGCCCCAGTGTCACCAGCATTGCCCCAGTGTCTCCAGCATTGCCCCCAGTGTGTCCAGCAATCTGCCCCAGTGTCTCCAGCATTGCCCCAGTGTCTCCAGCATTGCCCCCAGTGTGTCCACCGTAACGGTTATCAAAAAACAAAAACAAAAAAAAACCGAGTCTCCTCACCTGACCTGTGCGCTCCAGTGGCGAGCTCCCTCCAGCAGCGCACACTAGCCGGCGACTGACAATGACGTCAGATGCCGGCAACGTGTGCACTGCGCCTGTGGCCGACATCAGCTGCCAGCCTCCAATTGGCTGGCGGCTGTTGTTAACTATTGACGTGCGGGCACGCGCCCGCACATCAATAGGTAACCACTGCGGGCAGCACCGGAAGGGGCCCAGTGAGCAGATGAGACGGGGCCCAATGCGGGCCCCCACTCTCTGCCCACCGGGTCGGGGGCACAAAAATGCCGGATTATAAGAGGGTCAATCTGTGCGGTAGCCCAGGGCCCCCCCACACCACTGGGCCCTGGGCTACCGCCCACATTGACCCTCTTATAATCCACCCCTGGTCCTGTTACTATATGTTACTACAGTATATTACTGTATCTTGTGGAGCTGGTGATACTATGTCCTGTTATTATATGTTACTATATCTCTGTATGTTGTGGAGCTGGTGATACTATGTCCTGTTATTATATGTTACTATATCTCTGTATCTTGTGGAGCTGGTGATACTACGTCCTGTTACTATATGTTACTATATCTCTGTATCTTGTGGAGCTGGTGATACTACGTCCTGTTACTCCATGTTACTATATCTCTGTATCTTGTGGAGCTGGTGATACTACGTCCTGTTACTATATGTTACTATATCTCTGTATCTGGTGAAGCTGGTGATACTATGTCCTGTTACTATATGTTACTATATCGCTGCATCTTGTGGAGCTGGTGATACTATGTCCTGTTACTATATGTTACTATATCGCTGCATCTTGTGAAGCTGGTGATACTACATCCTGTTATTATATGTTACTATATCTCTGTATCTTGTGGAGCTGGTGATACTACGTCCTGTTACTATATGTTACTATATCTCTGTATCTTGTGGAGCTGGTGATACTACGTCCTGTTACTATATGTTACTATATCCCTGTATCTTGTGGAGCTGGTGATACTACGTCCTGTTACTATATGTTACTATATCGCTGTATCTTGTAGAGCTGGTGATACTACGTCCTGTTACTATATGTTACTATATCTCTGTATCTTGTGGAGCTGGTGATACTACATCCTGTTATTATATGTTACTATATCTCTGTATCTTGTGGAGCTGGTGATACTACATCCTGTTATTATATATTACTATATCTCTGTATCTTGTGGAGCTGGTGATACTACGTCCTGTTACTATATGTTACTATATCGCTGTATCTTGTAGAGCTGGTGATACTACGTCCTGTTACTATATATTACTATATCCCTGTATCTTGTAGAGCTGTGATACTACGTCCTGTTATTATATGTTACTATATCCCTGTACCTTGTGGAGCTGGTGATACTACGTCCTGTTACTATATGTTACTATATCCCTGTATCTTGTGGAACTGGTGATACTACATCCTGTTATTATATGTTACTATATCGCTGTATCTTGTAGAGCTGGTGATACTACGTCCTGTTACTATATGTTACTATATCTCTGTATCTTGTGGAGCTGGTGATACTACATCCTGTTATTATATGTTACTATATCTCTGTATCTTGTGGAGATGGTGATACTACGTCCTGTAACTATATGTTACTATATCCCTGTATCTTGTGGAGCTGGTGATACTACGTCCTGTTACTATATGTTACTATATCTCTGTATCTTGTGGAGCTGGTGATACTACATCCTGTTATTATATGTTACTATATCTCTGTATCTTGTGGAGCTGGTGATACTACGTCCTGTTACTATATGTTACTATATCCCTGTATCTTGTGGAGCTGGTGATACTACGTCCTGTTATTATATGTTACTATATCTCTGTATCTTGTGGAGCTGGTGATACTACGTCCTGTTACTATATGTTACTATATCTCTGTATCTTGTGGAGCTGGTGATACTGCGTCCTGTTACTATATATTACTATATCTCTGTATATTGTGGAGCTGGTGATACTGCGTCCTGTTACTATATATTACTATATCTCTGTATATTGTGGAGCTGGTGATACTACGTCCTGTTACTATGTGTTACTATATCTCTGTATCTTGTAGAGCTGGTGATACTACGTCCTGTTACTATATGTTACTATATCTCTGTATCTTGTGGAGCTGGTGATACTACATCCTGTTATTATATGTTACTATATCTCTGTATCTTGTGGAGCTGGTGATACTACGTCCTGTTACTATATGTTACTATATCTCTGTATCTTGTGGAGCTGGTGATACTACATCCTGTTACTATATGTTACTATATCTCTGTATCTTGTGGAGCTGGTGATACTACGTCCTGTTACTATATGTTACTATATCCCTGTACCTTGTGGGAGCCGGTGATACTACGTCCTGTTACTATATGTTACTATATCCCTGTATCTTGTAGAGCTGGTGATACTACGTCCTGTTACTATATGTTACTATATCCCTGTATCTTGTAGAGCTGGTGATACTACGTCCTGTTACTATATGTTACTATATCGCTGTATCTTGTAGAGCTGGTGATACTACGTCCTGTTACTATATGTTACTATATCTCTGTATCTTGTGGAGCTGGTGATACTACGTCCTGTTACTATATGTTACTATATCTCTGTATCTTGTGGAGCTGGTGATACTACGTCCTGTTATTATACGTTACTATATCGCTGTATCTTGTAGAGCTGGTGATACTACGTCCTGTTACTATATGTTACTATATCTCTGTATCTTGTGGAGCTGGTGATACTACATCCTGTTATTATATGTTACTATATCTCTGTATCTTGTGGAGCTGGTGATACTACGTCCTGTTACTATATGTTACTATATCACTGTACCTTGTGGAGCTGGTGATACTACGTCCTGTTACTATATGTCACTATATCTCTGTATCTTGTGGAGCTGGTGATACTACATCCTGTTATTATATGTTACTATATCTCTGTACCTTGTGGAGCTGGTGATACTACGTCCTGTTACTATATGTTACTATATCTCTGTATCTTGTGGAGCTGGTGATACTACGTCCTGTTACTATATGTTACTATATCCCTGTATCTTGTGGAGCTGGTGATACTACGTCCTGTTACTATATGTTACTATATCTCTGTATCTTGTGGAGCTGGTGATACTACGTCCTGTTATTATATGTTACTATATCTCTGTATCTTGTGGAGCTGGTGATACTACGTCCTGTTATTATATGTTACTATATCTCTGTATTTTGTGGAGCTGGTGATACTGCGTCCTGTTACTATATATTACTATATCTCTGTATATTGTGGAGCTGGTGATACTACGTCCTGTTACTATATATTACTATATCTCTGTATCTTGTGGAGCTGGTGATACTACGTCCTGTTACTATGTGTTACTATATCTCTGTATCTTGTAGAGCTGGTGATACTACGTCCTGTTACTATATGTTACTATATCTCTGTATCTTGTGGAGCTGGTGATACTACATCCTGTTATTATATGTTACTATATCTCTGTATCTTGTGGAGCTGGTGATACTACGTCCTGTTACTATATGTTACTATATCCCTGTATCTTGTGGAGCTGGTGATACTACATCCTGTTACTATATGTTACTATATTGCTGTATCTTGTGGAGCTGGTGATACTACGTCCTGTTACTATATGTTACTATATCTCTGTATCTTGTGGAGCTGGTGATACTACATCCTGTTACTATATGTTACTATATCTCTGTATCTTGTGGAGCTGGTGATACTACGTCCTGTTACTATATGTTACTATATCCCTGTATCTTGTGGAGCTGGTGATACTACATCCTGTTACTATATGTTACTATATTGCTGTATCTTGTGGAGCTGGTGATACTACGTCCTGTTACTATATGTTACTATATCTCTGTATCTTGTGGAGCTGGTGATACTACATCCTGTTACTATATGTTACTATATCTCTGTATCTTGTGGAGCTGGTGATACTACGTCCTGTTACTATATGTTACTATATCTCTGTATCTTGTGGAGCTGGTGATACTACATCCTGTTACTATATGTTACTATATCTCTGTATCTTGTGGAGCTGGTGATACTACGTCCTGTTACTATATGTTACTATATCCCTGTATCTTGTGGAGCTGGTGATACTACATCCTGTTACTATATGTTACTATATCCCTGTATCTTGTGGAGCTGGTGATACTACATCCTGTTACTATATGTTACTATATTGCTGTATCTTGTGGAGCTGGTGATACTACATCCTGTTACTATATGTTACTATATCTCTGTATCTTGTGGAGCTGGTGATACTACGTCCTGTTACTATATGTTACTATATCTCTGTATCTTGTGGAGCTGGTGATACTACATCCTGTTACTATATGTTACTATATCTCTGTATCTTGTAGAGCTGGTGATACTACGTCCTGTTACTATATGTTACTATATCCCTGTATCTTGTGGGAGCCGGTGATACTACGTCCTGTTACTATATGTTACTATATCTCTGTATCTTGTGGAGCCGGTGATACTACGTCCTGTTACTATATGTTACTATATCACTGTACCTTGTGGAGCTGGTGATACTACGTCCTGTTACTATATGTTACTATATCACTGTACCTTGTGGAGCTGGTGATACTACGTCCTGTTACTATATGTTACTATATCCCTGTATCTTGTAGAGCTGGTGATACTACGTCCTGTTACTATATGTTACTATATCACTGTATCTTGTGGAGCTGGTGATACTACGTCCTGTTACTATATGATACTATATCTCTGTATCTGGTGAAGCTGGTGATACTACGTCTGGTTATTATATGTTACTTTATCCCTGTATCTTGTGGAGCTGGTGATACTACGTCCTGTTACTATATGTTACTATATCTCTGTATATTGTGGAGCTGGTGATACTACGTCCTGTTACTATATGTTACTATATCGCTGTATCTGGTGAAGCTGGTGATGCTACGTCCTGTTACTATATGTTACTATATCCCTGTATCTTGTGGAGCTGGTGATACTACGTCCTGTTACTATATGTTACTATATCACTGTATCTTGTGGACCTGGTGATACTACGTCCTGTTACTATATGTTACTATATCGCTGTACCTTGTGGACCTGGTGATACTACGTCCTGTTACTATATGTTACTATATCTCTGTATCTTGTGGAGCTGGTGATACTACGTCCTGTTATTATATGTTACTATATCCCTGTATCTTGTGGAACTGGTGATACTACGTCCTGTTACTATATGTTACTATATCGCTGTACCTTGTGAAGCTGGTGATACTACGTCCTGTTACTATATGTTACTATATCGCTGTATCTTGTAGAGCTGGTGATACCACGTCCTGTTACTATATGTTACTATATCTCTGTATCTTGTGGAGCTGGTGATACTACGTCCTGTTACTATATGTTACTATATCGCTGTATCTTGTAGAGCTGGTGATACCACGTCCTGTTACTATATGTTACTATATCTCTGTATCTTGTGGAGCTGGTGATACTACATCCTGTTATTATATGTTACTATATCCCTGTATCTTGTAGAGCTGGTGATACCACGTCCTGTTACTATATATTACTATATCCCTGTATCTTGTGGAGCTGGTGATACTACGTCCTATTACTATATGTTACTATATCCCTGTATCTTGTGGAGCTGGTGATACTACATCCTGTTACTATATATTACTATATCTCTGTATATTGTGGAGCTGGTGATACTACGTCCTGTTACTATATGTTACTATATCCCGGTATCTTGTGGAGCTGGTGATACTACGTCCTGTTACTATATGTTACTATATCCCTGTATCTTGTGGAGCTGGTGATACTACGTCCTATTACTATATGTTACTATATCCCTGTATCTTGTGGAGCTGGTGATACTACGTCCTGTTACTATATGTTACTATATCTCTGTATCTTGTGGAGCTGGTGATACTACATCCTGTTACTATATATTACTATATCCCGGTATCTTGTGGAGCTGGTGATACTACGTCCTGTTACTATATGTTACTATATCCCTGTATCTTGTGGAGCTGGTGATACTACGTCCTGTTACTATATGTTACTATATCTCTGTATCTTGTGGAGCTGGTGATACTACGTCCTGTTACTATATGTTACTATATCTCTGTATCTTGTGGAGCTGGTGATACTACGTCCTGTTACTATATATTACTATATCTCTGTATCTTGTGGAGCTGGTGATACTACGTCCTGTTACTATATATTACTATATCTCTGTATCTTGTGGAGCTGGAGATACTACATCCTGTTACTATATATTACTATATCTCTGTATCTTGTGGAGCTGGAGATACTACATCCTGTTACTATATGTTACTATATCTCTGTATCTTGTGGAGCTGGTGATACTATGTGTGAGCTATTACTATATCACAGTAGAGTTTGGTGATACCATGATGTATAACTACGTCGCAGTGTTTGGTGGAGCTAATGATTCTATATACTTGTGATATACTACTGTATATTACGCAGGTTTTATTACTTTTGTTTGTAAAGCATATTGTACAGATGGTAATTCTATAAACTGTTACCATACTGCCGCATCTGATGAATCTTGTGATCTGACTCCTCAGTGAGGTGATAGTCTATCTTGCCTTGTACAGAAAATATTTGCATTTTAATTTCAGTAAGTGGTGAGTTCAAGAGACATCAGAGAGGAGAGGACATGGCTTCTAAGTGGAGAAAGAAGCACATTTCTCTAATGAAATATATTATAAAATTTCTCACATCTCCTTGTACTATTGATTTACGCAAAGTTTATTGAAAAGAAATTGACCATTTAAATGCAATTTCTTGTGGAGCTGATGATACTGTGAACTGTTAATTCAATGCAGCATTTTCTGCAGCTAGAGAACTTTTACTATTTTACAGTATATTGTGGATCGGTAATGTTATAAAATCCCAGTAGTTTGTGGAGCTAGTTTTGTTACTACAATGAGGTCTTTTGCAGACTTTATGATCTTTTCTTACACTGTAGTATCTCTTGAAGCGGATAATACTATGAACTGCTACAATATTGCATTATCTTTTATTATACTGCAATTTTCGTAGATCTGGTTTTATTATTAACAGTTGCTACATTACAGTATCTACTGGAGATGATGATACTGAGATCCCCTATCATATTGCAGCACCGTGTAGTGTTGATATTGCTATTATCTGTTAATATGTTGTGGTATCTTGTAGAATTTTTGATTCCATGAGTTACTTGATCACAATATACGAGGGAGCTGGTGACTTTATGACCTGTTGCTGAGGCTGTGACCCTATGATCTGTGGACATATCATAGTACCTAACGGCAGTAGTGAATCAGTTATTACATCACAGCATCTCATGGACCCTGTTATATTATCCACTGTTACTACATTAAAGTATGTTTGAAGCTGTCATACTATGAAGTGTAATTATACCATAGTATCTTATAACGCTGTGATACTGTTACTACACCAGCAGCCGATGAGCTGACGACCACAACATCTTCTCAAGTTGGTGATACACACAGTTACACTAGTGACCTGTACAGCACTGATAATATGATCGGTTTATACATCACAAATTGTGGAGTTGGTGATACTATAAACAGTATGTAGCAGTGTAATGTGGAACTAGTGACACTATGATCTGTTACTACACAGCAGCATCTTCGGGAGCTAGGAATATAATGATCTGGTGGTAATGCAGTATTTTGTATAACTGCTGATACTATGAACTGTTTTAATAATTCAGTATGGTATTTTGTAGGGCTGGTGATACTATGAACTATTACTATATCACAGTATCTTCTGTAGCTGGTGATACTATGAATTATTACTATATCGCAGTATCTTCTGTAGCTGGTGATCCTATGAATTATTACTATATCACAGTATCTTCTGTAGCTGGTGATACTATGAATTATTACTATATCGCAGTATCTTCTGTAGCTGGGGATACTATGAATTATTACTATATCGCAGTATCTTCTGTAGCTGGTGATACTATGAATTATTACTATATCACAGTATCTTCTGTAGCTGGTGATACTATGAATTATTACTATATCGCAGTATCTTCTGTAGCTGGTGATACTATGAATTATTACTATATCACAGTATCTTCTGTAGCTGGTGATACTATGAATTATTACTATATCGCAGTATCTTCTATAGCTGGTGATCCTATGAATTATTACTATATCACAGTATCTTCTGTAGCTGGTGATACTAGGAACTATTACTATATCGCAGTATCTTCTGTAGCTGGTGATACTATGAATTATTACTATATCACAGTATCTTCTGTAGCTGGTGACAGTATGAACTATTACTATATCGCAGTATCTTCTGTAGCTCGTGATACAATGAACTATTACTATATCACAGTATTTTCTGTAGCTGGTGACTCTATGAATTATTACTATATCCCAGTATCTTCTGTAGCTGGTGATACTATGAACTATTACTATATCGCAGTATCTTCTGTAGCTGGTGATACCATGAATTATTACTATATCACTGTATCTTCTGTAGCTGATGACTCTATGAATTATTACTATATCGCAGTATCTTCTGTAGCTGGTGATACTATGAACTATTACTATATCGCAGTATCTTCTGTAGCTGGTGATACTATGAACTATTACTATATCGCAGTATCTTCTGTAGCTGGAGATACTATGAATTATTACTATATTGCAGTATCTTCTGTAGCTGATGATACTATGAACTATTACTATATTGCAGTATCTTCTGTAGCTGGTGACACTATGAACTATTACTATATTGCAGTATCTTCTGTAGCTGGTGATACTATGAACTATTACTATATTGCAGTATCTTCTGTAGCTGGTGATACTATGAATTATTACTATATCGCAGTATCTTCTGTAGCTGGTGATACTATGAATTATTACTATATCGCAGTATCTTCTGTAGCTGGTGATACTATGAACTATTACTATATCGCAGTATCTTCTGTAGCTGGTGATACTATGAATTATTACTATATCGCAGTATCTTCTGTAGGTGGTGATACCATGAACTATTACTATATGACAGTATCTTCTGTAGCTGGTGATACTATGAATTATTACTATATCGCAGTATCTTTTGTAGCTGGTGACTCTATGAATTATTACTATATCACAGTATCTTCTGTAGCTGGTGATACTATGAACTATTACTATATCGCAGTATCTTCTGTAGCTGGTGATACTATGAACTATTACTATATCACAGTATCTTCTGTAGCTGGTGATACTATGAACTATTACTATATCACAGTATCTTCTGTAGCTGGTGACTTTATGAATTATTACTATATCACAGTATCTTCTGTAGCTGGTGATACTATGAACTGTTACTATATCACAGTATCTTCTGTAGCTGGTGATACTCTGAACTATTACTATATCTGTTGTGAATTCTGCTCTTGGGTTCCCTCCAGTGGTTGTAGGTGGGAATGCAGTTGTCTCTGACTCGCAGTCCTGGCCAGGTGTATCGGATGATTACAATTCTGACTGGGATATTTAGGTGTGCAGGATCCTTTAGCCCTTGCCAGTTGTCAATGTTCCTTGTGAAGTGTTGGATCACTTTCTGGCTTCTCCTGCTTGCTGCCAAATTCAGCAAAGATAAGTGTTTGGTTTTTGTATCTGTGGCACACTGCTGTGTGCTTGTTTCAGTTTTATTCCTGCTCTGATTGTAGGATTCACTGGAGTTGCAGATTTACGCTCCTACATCTTTTAGTTAGATGTAGGAAGTTTTTTGTATATTCTGCTGTGGATGTTTTGAAGGGTTTTAATACTGACCGCACAGAACTCTGTCCTATCCTGTCCTATCTAGCTAGAGTGGCCTCCTGTGCTAAATTCTGTTTTTCTGCCTGTGTATGTTTTTTCCTCTCCGACTCACCGCCAATATTTGTGGGGGGCTGTCAATCCTTTGGGGATTTTCTCTGAGGCAAGATAGTATTCCTATTTCCATCTTTAGGGGTATTTAGTCCTCCGGCTGTGACGAGGTGTCTAGGTGTGTTAGGTACACTCCACGGCTACTTCTAGTTGTGGTGTTAAGTTCAGGATTGCGGTCAGTATACAGGCCACCTTCTCCAGTGCAAGTTCTCATGCAGCTCCAAGGTCACCGGATCATAACATATATCGCAGTATCTTCTGTAGTTGGTGAAACTATGAATTATTACTATATCACAGTATCTTCTGTAGCTGGTGATACTATGAACTATTACTATATCACAGTATCTTCTGTAGCTGGTGACTCTATGAATTATTACTATCTCGCAGTATCTTCTGTAGGCTGGTGACTCTATGAATTATTACTATATCACAGTATCTTCTGTAGCTGGTGATACTATGAACTATTTCTATATCGCAGTATCTTCTGTAGCTGGTGATACTATGAACTATTACTATATCGCAGTATCTTCTGTAGCTGGTGATACTATGAAATGTTACTATATCACAGTATCTTCTGTAGCTGGTGATACTATGAACTATTACTATATCACAGTATCTTCTGTAGCTGGTGACTCTATGAATAATTACTATATCGCAGTATCTTTTGTAGCTGGTGACTCTATGAATTATTACTATATCGCAGTATCCTCTGTAGCTGGTGATACTATGAACTGTTACTACAGTGGGGCAAAAAAGTATTTAGTCAGTCAGCAATAGTGCAAGTTCCACCACTTAAAAAGATGAGAGGCATCTTTAATTTACATCATAGGTAGACCTCAACTATGGGAGACAAACTGAGAAAAAAAAATCCAGAAAATCACATTGTCTGATTTTTTAACAATTTATTTGCATATTATGGTGGAAAATAAGTATTTGGTCAGAAACAAAATTTCATATCAATACTTTGTAATATATCCTTTGTTGGCAATGACAGAGGTCAAACGTTTTCTGTAAGTCTTCACAAGGTTGCCACACACTGTTGTTGGTATGTTGGCCCATTCCTCCATGCAGATCTCCTCTAGAGCAGTGATGTTTTTGGCTTTTCGCTTGGCAACACGGACTTTCAACTCCCTCCAAAGGTTTTCTATAGGGTTGAGATCTGGAGACTGGCTAGGCCACTCCAGGACCTTGAAATGCTTCTTACGAAGCCACTCCTTCGTTGCCCTGGCGGTGTGCTTTGGATCATTGTCATGTTGAAAGACCCAGCCACGTTTCATCTTCAATGCCCTTGCTGATGGAAGGAGGTTTGCACTCAAAATCTCACGATACATGGCCCCATTCATTCTTTCATGTACCCAGGATCAGTCGTCCTGGCCCCTTTGCAGAGAAACAGCCCCAAAGCATGATGTTTCCACCACCATGCTTTACAGTAGGTATTGTGTTTGATGGATGCAACTCAGTATTCTTTTTCCTCCAAACACGACAAGTTGTGTTTCTACCAAACAGTTCCAGTTTGGTTTCATCAGACCATAGGACATTCTCCCAAAACTCCTCTGGATCATCCAAATACTCTCTAGCAAACTTCAGATGGTCCCGGACATGTACTGGCTTAAGCAGTGGGACACGTCTGGCACTGCAGGATCTGAGTCCATGGTGGCATAGTGTGTTACTTATGGTAGGCCTTGTTACATTGGTCCCAGCTCTCTGCAGTTCATTCACTAGGTCCCCCCGCATGGTTCTGGGATTTTTGCTCACCGTTCTTGTGATCATTCTGACCCCACGGGGTGGGATTTTGCGTGGAGCCCCAGATCGAGGGAGATTATCAGTGGTCTTGTATGTCTTCCATTTTCTAATTATTGCTCCCACTGTTGATTTCTTCACTCCAAGCTGGTTGGCTATTGCAGATATAGTCTTCCCAGCCTGGTGCAGGGCTACAATTTTGTTTCTGGTGTCCTTTGACAGCTCTTTGGTCTTCACCATAGTGGAGTTTGGAGTCAGACTGTTTGAGGGTGTGCACAGGTGTCTTTTTATACTGATAACAAGTTTAAACAGGTGCCATTACTACAGGTAATGAGTGGAGGAAAGAGGAGACTCTTAAAGAAGAAGTTACAGGTCTGTGAGACCAGAAATCTTGATTGTTTGTTTCTGACCAAATACTTATTTTCCACCATAATATGCAAATAAATTGTTAAAAAAACAGACAATGTGATTTTCTGGATTTTTTTTTCTCAGTTTGTCTCCCATAGTTGAGGTCTACCTATGATGTAAATTACAGACGCCTCTCATCTTTTTAAGTGGTGGAACTTGCACTATTGCTGACTGACTAAATACTTTTTTGCCCCACTGTATATCACAGTATCTTCTGTAGCTGGTGATACTATGAACTATTACTATATCGCAGTATCTTCTGTAGCTGGTGATACTATGAATTATTACTATATCACAGTATCTTCTGTAGCTGGTGACAGTATGAACTATTACTATATTGCAATATCTTCTGTAGCTGGTGATACTATGAACTATTACTATATCACAGTATCTTCTGTAGCTGGTGACTCTATGAATTATTACTATATCCCAGTATCTTCGGTAGCTGGTGATACTATGAACAATTACTATATCGCAGTATCTTCTGTAGCTGGTGATACCATGAATTATTACTATATCGCAGTATCTTCTGTATCTGGTGACTCTATGAATTATTACTATATCGCAGTATCTTCTGTAGCTGGTGACTATGAATTATTACTATATCGCAGTATCTTCTGTAGCTGGTGATACTATGAACTATTACTATATTGCAGTATCTTCTGTAGCTGGTGACTCTATGAATTATTACTATATCACAGTATCTTCTGTAGCTGGTGATACTATGAACTATTTCTATATCGCAGTATCTTCTGTAGCTGGTGATACTATGAACTATTACTATATCGCAGTATCTTCTGTAGCTGGTGATACTATGAAATGTTACTATATCACAGTATCTTCTGTAGCTGGTGATACTATGAACTATTACTATATCACAGTATCTTCTGTAGCTGGTGACTCTATGAATAATTACTATATCGCAGTATCTTCTGTAGCTGGTGATACTATGAATTATTACTATATCGCAGTATCTTTTGTAGCTGGTGACTCTATGAATTATTACTATATCGCAGTATCCTCTGTAGCTGGTGATACTATGAACTGTTACTATATCACAGTATCTTCTGTAGCTGGTGATACTATGAACTATTACTATATCGCAGTATCTTCTGTAGCTGGTGATACTATGAATTATTACTATATCACAGTATCTTCTGTAGCTGGTGACAGTATGAACTATTACTATATTGCAATATCTTCTGTAGCTGGTGATACTATGAACTATTACTATATCACAGTATCTTCTGTAGCTGGTGACTCTATGAATTATTACTATATCACAGTATCTTCTGTAGCTGGTGATACTATGAACTATTACTATATCGCAGTATCTTCTGTAGCTAGTGATACTATGAACTATTACTATATCGCAGTATCTTCTGTAGCTGGTGATACTATGAACTATTACTATATCACAGTATCTTCTGTAGCTGGTGACAGTATGAACTATTACTATATTGCAATATCTTCTGTAGCTGGTGATACTATGAACTATTACTATATCGCAGTATCTTTTGTAGCTGGTGACTCTATGAATTATTACTATATCACAGTATCTTCTGTAGCTGGTGATACTATGAACTATTACTATATCGCAGTATCTTCTGTAGCTAGTGATACTATGAACTATTACTATATCGCAGTATCTTCTGTAGCTAGTGATACTATGAACTATTACTATATCACAGTATCTTCTGTAGCTGGTGATACTATGAACTATTACTATATCACAGTATCTTCTGTAGCTGGTGACTTTATGAATTATTACTATATCACAGTATCTTCTGTAGCTGGTGA
This sequence comes from Ranitomeya imitator, assembly GCF_032444005.1. Taxonomy (NCBI): domain Eukaryota; kingdom Metazoa; phylum Chordata; class Amphibia; order Anura; family Dendrobatidae; genus Ranitomeya; species Ranitomeya imitator. Next base: position 670,733,099 of record NC_091285.1, on the reverse strand, counting down.
TACTATGAACTGTTACTATATCACAGTATCTTCTGTAGCTGGTGATACTCTGAACTATTACTATATCTGTTGTGAATTCTGCTCTTGGGTTCCCTCCAGTGGTTGTAGGTGGGAATGCAGTTGTCTCTGACTCGCAGTCCTGGCCAGGTGTATCGGATGATTACAATTCTGACTGGGATATTTAGGTGTGCAGGATCCTTTAGCCCTTGCCAGTTGTCAATGTTCCTTGTGAAGTGTTGGATCACTTTCTGGCTTCTCCTGCTTGCTGCCAAATTCAGCAAAGATAAGTGTTTGGTTTTTGTATCTGTGGCACACTGCTGTGTGCTTGTTTCAGTTTTATTCCTGCTCTGATTGTAGGATTCACTGGAGTTGCAGATTTACGCTCCTACATCTTTTAGTTAGATGTAGGAAGTTTTTTGTATATTCTGCTGTGGATGTTTTGAAGGGTTTTAATACTGACCGCACAGAACTCTGTCCTATCCTGTCCTATCTAGCTAGAGTGGCCTCCTGTGCTAAATTCTGTTTTTCTGCCTGTGTATGTTTTTTCCTCTCCGACTCACCGCCAATATTTGTGGGGGGCTGTCAATCCTTTGGGGATTTTCTCTGAGGCAAGATAGTATTCCTATTTCCATCTTTAGGGGTATTTAGTCCTCCGGCTGTGACGAGGTGTCTAGGTGTGTTAGGTACACTCCACGGCTACTTCTAGTTGTGGTGTAAAGTTCAGGATTGCGGTCAGTATACAGGCCACCTTCTCCAGTGCAAGTTCTCATGCAGCTCCAAGGTCACCGGATCATAACATATATCACAGTATCTTCTGTAGTTGGTGAAACTATGAATTATTACTATATCACAGTATCTTCTGTAGCTGGTGATACTATGAACTATTACTATATCACAGTATCTTCTGTAGCTGGTGACTCTATGAATTATTACTATCTCGCAGTATCTTCTGTAGGCTGGTGACTCTATGAATTATTACTATATCACAGTATCTTCTGTAGCTGGTGATACTATGAACTATTTCTATATCGCAGTATCTTCTGTAGCTGGTGATACTATGAACTATTACTATATCGCAGTATCTTCTGTAGCTGGTGATACTATGAAATGTTACTATATCACAGCATCTTCTGTAGCTGGTGATACTATGAACTATTACTATATCACAGTATCTTCTGTAGCTGTTGACTCTATGAATAATTACTATATCGCAGTATCTTCTGTAGCTGGTGATACTATGAATTATTACTATATCGCAGTATCTTTTGTAGCTGGTGACTCTATGAATTATTACTATATCGCAGTATCCTCTGTAGCTGGTGATACTATGAACTGTTACTATATCACAGTATCTTCTGTAGCTGGTGATACTATGAACTATTACTATATCGCAGTATCTTCTGTAGCTGGTGATACTATGAATTATTACTATATCACAGTATCTTCTGTAGCTGGTGACAGTATGAACTATTACTATATTGCAATATCTTCTGTAGCTGGTGATACTATGAACTATTACTATATCACAGTATCTTCTGTAGCTGGTGACTCTATGAATTATTACTATATCCCAGTATCTTCGGTAGCTGGTGATACTATGAACAATTACTATATCGCAGTATCTTCTGTAGCTGGTGATACCATGAATTATTACTATATCGCAGTATCTTCTGTATCTGGTGACTCTATGAATTATTACTATATCGCAGTATCTTCTGTAGCTGGTGACTATGAATTATTACTATATCGCAGTATCTTCTGTAGCTGGTGATACTATGAACTATTACTATATTGCAGTATCTTCTGTAGCTGGTGATACTATGAATTATTACTATATTGCAGTATCTTCTGTAGCTGGTGATACTATGAACTATTACTATATCGCAGTATCTTTTGTAGCTGGTGATACTATGAATTATTACTATATCGCAGTATCTTCTGTAGCTGGTGACTATGAATTATTACTATATCGCAGTATCTTCTGTAGCTGGTGATACTATGAACTATTACTATATTGCAGTATCTTCTGTAGCTGGTGATACTATGAATTATTACTATATTGCAGTATCTTCTGTAGCTGGTGATACTATGAATTATTACTATATCGCAGTATCTTCTGTAGCTGGTGATACTATGAACTGTTACTATATCACAGTATCTTCTGTAGCTGGTGATACTATGAACTATTACTATATCGCAGTATCTTCTGTAGCTGGTGATACTATGAATTATTACTATATCACAGTATCTTCTGTAGCTGGTGACAGTATGAACTATTACTATATTGCAATATCTTCTGTAGCTGGTGATACTATGAACTATTACTATATCACAGTATCTTCTGTAGCTGGTGACTCTATGAATTATTACTATATCCCAGTATCTTCGGTAGCTGGTGATACTATGAACAATTACTATATCGCAGTATCTTCTGTAGCTGGTGATACCATGAATTATTACTATATCGCAGTATCTTCTGTATCTGGTGACTCTATGAATTATTACTATATCGCAGTATCTTCTGTAGCTGGTGACTATGAATTATTACTATATCGCAGTATCTTCTGTAGCTGGTGATACTATGAACTATTACTATATTGCAGTATCTTCTGTAGCTGGTGATACTATGAATTATTACTATATTGCAGTATCTTCTGTAGCTGGTGATACTATGAACTATTACTATATCGCAGTATCTTTTGTAGCTGGTGATACTATGAATTATTACTATATTGCAGTATCTTCTGTAGCTGGTGATACTATGAACTATTACTATATTGCAGTATCTACTGTAGCTGGTGATGCTATGAATTATTACTATATTGCAGTATCTTCTGTAGCTGGTGATACTATGAATTATTGCTATATCGCAGTATCTTCTGTAGCTGGTGATACTATGAATTATTACTATATCGTAGTATCTTCTGTAGCTGGTGACTCTATGAATTATTACTATATCGCAGTATCTTCTGTAGATGGTGATACTATGAATTATTACTATATCGCAGTATCTTCTGTAGCTGGTGATACTATGAACTATTACTAGATCGCAGTATCTTCTGTAGCTGGTGACTCTATGAATTATTACTAAATCGCAGTATCTTCTGTAGATGGTGATACTATGAATTATTACTATATCGCAGTATCTTCTGTAGCTGGTGATACTATGAACTATTACTATATCGCAGTATCTTCTGTAGCTGGTGACTCTGAATTATTACTATATCGCAGTATCTTCTGTAGCTGGTGACTCTATGAATTATTACTATATCGCAGTATCTTCTGTAGCTGGTGATACTATGAATTATTACTATATTGCAGTATCTTCTGTAGCTGGTGATACTATGAACTATTACTATATTGCAGTATCTTCTGTAGCTGGTGATACTATGAATTATTACTATATTGCAGTATCTTCTGTAGCTGGTGATACTATGAATTATTACTATATCGCAGTATCTTCTGTAGCTGGTGATACTATGAATTATTACTATATCGTAGTATCTTCTGTAGCTGGTGACTCTATGAATTATTACTATATCGCAGTATCTTCTGTAGATGGTGATACTATGAATTATTACTATATCGCAGTATCTTCTGTAGCTGGTGATACTATGAACTATTACTAGATCGCAGTATCTTCTGTAGCTGGTGACTCTATGAATCATTACTATATCGCAGTATCTTCTGTAGATGGTGATACTATGAATTATTACTATATCGCAGTATCTTCTGTAGCTGGTGATACTATGAATTATTACTATATCGCAGTATCTTCTGTAGCTGGTGACTATGAATTATTACTATATCGCAGTATTTTCTGTAGCTGGTGATACTATGAATTATTACTATATCACAGTATCTTCTGTAGCTGGTGATACTATGAACTATTACTATATCGCAGTATCTTCTGTAGCTGGTGATACTATGAACTATTACTATATCACAGTATCTTCTGTAGCTGGTGACTCTATGAATTATTATTATATCGCAGTATCTTCTGTAGCTGGTGATACCATGAATTATTACTATATTGCAGTATCTTCTGTAGCTGGTGACTCTATGAATTATTACTATATCGCAGTATCTTCTGTAGCTGGTGATACTATGAATTATTACTATATTGCAGTATCTTCTGTAGCTGGTGACTCTATCAATTATTACTATATCACAGTATCTTCTGTATCTGGTGATATATGAACTGTTACTATATCACAGTATCTTCTGTGTTATGATGCGGTGGTCTAGGAGCAACATGGAACGAGCTCTGAAGGAAGTGGTAACTGTACTGACCGCAGTCCCTAAGCTCAACACAACACTAGAAGCAGCCGTGGAATGCTCCTAACTCTCCCTAGGCATCTCGTCACAGCCTAAGAGCTAACTACCCTTAAAGACAGAAGCAGGAAAACTATCTTGCCTCAGAGAAAATCCCCAAAGGATAGATTAGCCCCCCACAAATAATGACTGTGAGTGGAGAGGGAAAAGACATACACAGAATGAAACTAGGATGAGCACAGGAGGCCATTCTAGCTTGATAGATAGGACAGGATGGAATACTGTGCGGTCAGTATAATACACTACAAAAATCCACGCAGAGTTTACAAAAAAATCTCCACACCTGACTAAAGGTGTGGAGGGTAAATCTGCTTCCCAGAGCTTCCAGCAAGACAGAATGAATTCATACTGATAACGCTGGACAAACATAGAAAGCACTGAACGGATAAGTCCACAATCTGTGAACAGAAAATCGCAAGCAAAAACTTAGCTTTGTTGAACTGGTCAGGATAACAGGGAAATCAAAAGAGATGTGAATCCAACCAGGAACCATTTACAAGTGGCACTGGTTGAAGAAAGAGCCAGGCCTAAATAGCCGAGCAGAAGAGACGATAAGTGGAGGCAGCTGATGACAGCTAACTCCAAGGAGCAGCCATACCACTTGAAACCACAAGAGGGAGCTCAAGAGCAGAACTCACAAAAGTGCCACTTACAACCACCGGAGGGAGCCCAAGAGCGGAATTCACAACACTTCTGTAGCTGGTGATACTATGAACTATTACTATATAGCAGTATCTTCTGTAGCTGGTGATACTATGAATTATTACTATATCACAGTATCTTCTGTAGCTGGTGACAGTATGAACTATTACTATATCGCAGTATCTTCTGTAGCTGGGGATACTATGAACTATTTCTATATCACAGTATCTTCTGTAGCTGGTGACTCTATGAATTATTACTATATCCCAGTATCTTCTGTAGCTGGTGATACTATGAACTATTACTATATCGCAGTATCTTCTGTAGCTGGTGATACCATGAATTATTGCTATATCGCAGTATCTTCTGCAGCTGGTGACTTTATGAATTATTACTATATCACAGTATCTTCTGTAGCTGTTGATACTATGAACTATTACTATATCACAGTATCTTCTGTAGCTGGTGACTCTATGAATTATTACTATATCGCAGTATCTTCTGTAGCTGGTGATACCATGAATTATTACTATATTGCAGTATCTTTTGTAGCTGGTGATACTATGAACTATCACTATACCGCAGTATCTTCTGTAGCTGGTGATACTATGAATTATTACTATATTGCAGTATCTTCTGTAGCTGGTGATACTATGAATTATTACTATATTGCAGTATCTTCTGTAGCTGGTGATACTATCAATTATTACTATATCGCAGTATCTTCTGTAGCTGGTGATACTATGAATTATTACTATATCGCAGTATCTTCTGTAGGTGGTGATACTATGAATTATTACTATATCACAGTATCTTCTGTAGCTGGTGACAGTATGAACTATTACTATATCGCAGTATCTTCTGTAGCTGGTGATACTATGAACTATTACTATATCACAGTATCTTCTGTAGCTGGTGATACTATGAACTATTACTATATCATAGTATCTTCTGTAACTGGTGATACCATGAATTATTACTATATCGCAGTATGTTCTGTAGCTGGTGATACCATTAATTATTACTATATCGCAGTATCTTCTGTAGCTGGTGATACTATGAATTATTACTTTATCGCAGTATCTTCTGTAGGTGGTGATAGCATGAACTACTACTATATCGCAGTATCTTCTGTAGCTGGTGATACTATGAATTATTACTATATCACAGTATCTTCTGTAGCTGGTGATACTATGAACTGTTACTATATCACAGTACCTTCTGTAGCTGGTGATACTATGAACTATTACTATATCGCAGTATCTTCTGTTGTTGGTGAAACTATGAATTATTACTATATCACAGTATCTTCTGTAGCTGGTGATACTATGAACTATTACTATATCACAGTATCTTCTGTAGCTGGTGATACTATGAACTATTACTATATCACAGTATCTTCTGTAGCTGGTGACTCTATGAATTATTACTATATCACAGTATCTTCTGTAGCTGGTGATACTATGAACTATTACTATATCGCAGTATCTTGTGTAGCTGGTGATACTATGAACTATTACTATATCCCAGTATCTTCTGTAGCTGGTGATACTATGAACTATTACTATATCGCAGTATCTTCTGTAGATGGTGATACTATGAACTATTACTATATCGCAGTATCTTTTGTAGCTGGTGATACTATGAACTATTACTATATCGCAGTATCTTCTGTAGCTGGTGATACTATGAAGTGTTACTATATCACAGTATCTTCTGTAGATGGTGATACTATGAACTATTACTATATCGCAGTATCTTCTGTAGCTGCCGGTGATACTATGAACTATTAATATATCGCAGTATCTTCTGTAGCTGGTGATACTATGAACTGTTACTATATCACAGTATCTTCTGTAGCTGGTGATACTATGAACTATTACTATATCACAGTATCTTCTGTAGCTGGTGATACTATGAACTATTACTATATCACAGTATCTTCTGTAGCTGGTGATACTATGAACTATTCCTATATCACAGTATCTTCTGTAGCTGGTGATACTATGAATTGTTACTATATCGCAGTATCTTCTGTAGCTGGTGATACTATGAACTGTTACAATGTTGATTGGTTGTTTTATAATTAATTCATTACGTTTGTGTCGTGTTTGCTGGCTTAGGATTCAGTGTGAATTATTACGGTGTATACGGTAATTATCCCCTCAGGACCCGGTAATTATGTATTCTAAACACTGTCTATATGTTAACTATGTGAGAGTAGCACTGTGCTATAGATATGTCGCCACGTGTGTATATGTGACGAATGCGACCAGGACATATCGTTTTGTGTTGTTACTCTGCATCCCGGGACATATAAACAGGAGACCATCAAGAGAAGGCCCCTCTTCGGTTAAGTTTGTACGCCCCCACATCATTTTCCTTTCCAGGAGACAGACGGCGGGACTAAAATGAGTATGTGTATTATGTATATGGTGTTAGATGAATAATTAATCAGATTTCATGTGACTGCGAGGAGAGTTGGAGTTTTAGAATGGCGCAGACAGTCTGTTCTTCGTGTGCTTTTTTTTTGCGCCTGTCTGACACATTTCCCAGAGTTGCTCGGAGTGCTATATCCCTGGTTACACCTTGCTAATACAGTGTGTTCTCAGGGATACAGTTGTGGTAACTATTTCCTCCTGTGTACATGGTAGCGCAGTACTATACTTACCTCTCCGCGGGGCCTCCTAAAGGAACTCTATCAACTTGGCAGGTTTCCTTAATGGAGCAGTATAAACATATGTTTATTACACCACATTGTTTTGTTAATTTAATTTTATCACTATTCACTTTGTCTTTTGCTTTGGATCCAAATGCATCTAATCCATCCAAGCAGTACCCTATTCTACACTGAAGAGGTGCAAGGAGCCATCTATGCATGGGTGTGTTTCTTCCAATTGGTTTGGCAGATTTTGACAAAGTTTTTGTGATGCTAATCAGTACTCACAGATAAGACGTTATCAAGAGGTCCCAGGTCAAAAGCCAGGAGATTATGTCATAGATTATGTCATAGACAGGGGGTTGAGATAAAGGAGTACTCCTACTTAAGGTACCGTCACACATAACGATATCGTTAACGATATCGTTGCAACGTCATCGCTTTTGGTGACGTAGCAACGATCACGCTAACGATCTCGTTATGTGTGACAGCGACCAACGATCAGGCCCCTGCTGGGAGATCGTTGGTCGTCGGGGAATGATCAGGACCATTTTTTGGTCGCTGATCACCCGCTGTCATCGCTGGATCGACGTGTGTAACGCCGATCCAGCGATGTGTTCACTTGTAACCAGGGTAAACACCGTGTTACTAAGCGCAGGGCCAGGCTTAGTAACCCGATATTTACCCTGGTTACCATTGTAAAAGTAAAAAAAAACACTACATACTCACATTCTGATGTCTGTCACGTCCCCCGGCGTCCACTGTATCAGCGCCGGCCGTAAAGCAGAGCACAGCGGTTAACTCTCGGCAGCAGCGCATGCATTAGCAGCGCTCTTGCCGAAAGCAGTTTTAACCCTGTGGACTCTGGCGGGGGACGTGACAGACATCAGAATGTGAGTATGTAGTGGTTTTTTTTTTTACTTTTACAATGGTAACCAGGGTAAATATCGGTTTACTAAGCGCGGCCCTGCACTTAGTAACCCGATGTTTACCCTGGTTACCCGGGTGCTGCAGGGGGACTTCGGCATCGTTGAAGACAGGTTCAACGATGCCGAAGTCGTTCCCCGGATCGTTGGTCGCTGGAGAGAGCTGTCTGTGTGACAGCTCCCCAGCGACCACACAACGACTTACCAACAATCACGGCCAGGTCGTATCGCTGTTCGTGATCGTTGGTAAGTCGTTTAGTGTAAAGGTACCTTTAGTCAGGTAACAGTCAGAGGTCATAATTCCAAGAAGGTAGTGGATCACGACAAAAGGGCTAGGCAAACAGATGGTCAAGGCAAATCCAAGGTCAAGCAGCAAAGAACCGAATACCAGACTAGGAGCACAGAGCAGACACATGCCTCTAGAGCAAAGCTACAATTGGCAACGCAGGGGACACATGACTGAAGCCAAGGCATGTCCTGACCTTGATTGGATGGTTAAACTGTCACTCTACACACTGACAACTCAACACTCCTTAGCATCCGATTGGACGGCTGAGCTGTCAATCGCCATATTGACAGGTCATCTCGCCCCTGTCCTAGATTGGATGGCAGAACTATCATTCACTGAGTCCAAACACATTGATCGGCGGAATCCTGACACTTTTCTTCCTTTTGGGGATAGTTTATTTGCAGGTTTTTTCCCCCATGGCTGACCATACACATTAGATGACTTTGGCCTATCGTTCTCATGCCGTACAGAGCAGCGTTTGCTTGGCTTATCACTCCTGTGTTCTCTATGAGACAGTAGCCTACTTGCACATCGGCTGTTGGCATATCTCCGGGAGTAAAATGTAATTCTCAGTTTGAGATCTCACAAGCGCGATCAATGTCTCTCCTGACCATCAGTTGGCCGGCACACCGTGCATGATGGACTGTCGGCCAGACCCATCGATATCCGCCGGCACAGACGACATCGGTCTAATGTGCATGGGGGCCTTCTCTCCAATGAGTATGGCCTTGAAATAATCGACTTCCAAGTAAAATAAATGCGTCGCTCTAAGGTGCAATTGTAAGAAGCAACAATGGTCCTTCCACTATAAAGACACTGATTTAAAGAGACTGAATGGTAACAGATATGCCTATAACAAAAAGTGACAGGCGGGGGGTGCTCTGAGTGGCTGACCATAAGGGAAGCCATTGGGCCTGGACAGGGGTTTGGGGTGTAGGTTTCAGAGCTCAGATATGGAGAGTAGGTTGTCCACAAGGCTACTTGCTCTGCGAAGTCTGAGTGGGACGTAATTACATCATTTTAGGGAGTGAAAATCAAGGAAAACGTTTGGATGGGGTTAGGGTTGGACAAGGTGGACCACTCTACAGGAGGACTATAGGGGAGCAGAGCATATTGCAGGTTGATCCAAAGTCTTATTCCATAGAAATCCATGTTTGTCTTAATATGTAAATGAGCTGTTAAGATCTATGGACCGGACATAGATCTCCCTGAGAATCCACCTCCAGAGCTTATTGTAAATGAAAGGAGACGTTACCAGTGAGAAACATGTAGATCAGAACAGCAGACTTTCAGTCATTACATGTCTCACACTGGTAATGCCACCTTTTGGAGGAAGATCATCAATACATCATGTTATTCAGCTTCCTATGACCTACGTGCCCATATAGACAGCTTAGGAAGATTAATCGTACTGACAGATTCCTTTTAATCCAGGAGATGAGTGTGAATCTTGCATTGGGCAGGGGGTTGGACACAATGACTCTGGCAATCTCTTCCAACTCTAACATTCTATGATTCTATGTTCCACACTCCCGTCCATTATATGACAGTTATGTTTGGTCTATAAGAAAGAATTTCAACCCAACACACTCCTAGTGACCATGATTGTGCTACAAGCTTATCTACGTCAGCATAGATTAGCTGTTCAAGCCAAGTATAGGCCCTCGCTGCACCCTTGTTGTGGCCAAACACTTAAGTGCACCTTCCCACCTACTTATTATCCCTCGATCTCCACTCCCCTCTTCTTTGATTGACAGGTCTATCTTTATAGAGCCATAAAAGGGCTCGAGTTTTCCGAGTATTCTCGGGTGTTCTCTGAGTATCTTGGGTGTGCTCAGAGATTATGCTTGTGTTGCCGCAGCTGCATGTTTTGCGGCTGCTAGACAGCCTGAATACATGTGGGGATTCCCTAACAAACAGGCAATCCCTGCATGTGTTCAGGTTGTCTAACAGCCATAAATCATGCAGCTGCAGGGACACAAACATAATCTACGAGCACTCCCAAGATACTTGAACACCCGAGCATGCTCTGAAAACTTCAGTAACAAGCACACTCGCTCATCATTAGTATGGAATGGATCTAGGTAGCTATTGATTGGCATGACCACCCTTCATGACTTGCACTAAAACTAGGATCTTGGGCTTGATTGTGGAGTAGTGGTGTCATCAGAGGGCATGCCACTATTTGGCTGTATGATTTGTGGTCCACAATTGAATATTTTTGGTGAATATAAAGTTGAAAACTCAGAAATTTTGATCATATTGAACTTTAATATGTGTCCATCTCTGGATCTGGAATAGTGACAGTGTGCTCTATATGGACCTAAAAGCCTATTTATGGACCATGGCCGTTAGTATCAGCTCTTATGTTATTTTTGTGTATTGTGTGATTTCGGCACCAGTGATAATGAGCTGAGAATTATTTATTTCACACCTCACATCCTAATTGTCCCCCTCTGTTCCAGTCTAGCAACAGTGTGGCTGGTAGCAAGTACCTCTGCTGTATCGTAAGCTGCTCCCCGAATCATCCTCGTGTTGATGCATCACCATGGTATCAGTGCAGCGTTGCGGTATTTTCACTTGCTGCCCTAGTTTTGTCAAAGGAAGATAAATATTTAAGGCCATGGTATGTTCGCTTGCTGGGAACATGGTTGGAGGGTGGGGGGGGGGGGGGTAGAGTTGCTTAAGAATATGTTTTTTCTTATTATTGTCAGTGTTGGAAATTTCCAATCCACTCATTAAATATGAAAGCCGATAGCTTATTCCAGGATTGTTTTACACATAAAATGACGTTAGCAAATGAGCCCCCAAAATCTGATGAATTAAATTGTGTATGTATGTGAATAGGGCTCAGGAGCTGAAATTGATCCACAAACGGCAGATACCGGCTACATTAAAAAGCTAGCATGCATCTCTAACAGAAGTGGTCAGAGCTGAGTTCCGATTGCGGCTGTTAACCATTTAGATGCTGCTGTCAATGACTGGCTGTGCCATTTTATGTCACAGACGGTGAGTGCGCACTGGCTCCCACCAGTAATGTGATTGTTTAACGTCGATGGTTTCTAAACTGTTGGCTCCCCATCACTAACATCTTGGTCCTCCTCTAAAGCTCAGCAATAAGCTGAGCTTCAGAGGAGACAGAGATCTTCACTATATACTGCAGTGCTCTGATATTGGATGATCGCAGGTTCAAGGAGACTAAAAAGTTTAAAAAAAAAAAGTTTTCAAAAAGAAATTAGAAAATAAAATTTTGAATAACCCTCCCTTTTCCCCATAAAAAAAGAAATACCTAATTGGTTTATTTTACTTTTATCCTTATGTCCATAAGAGTCTGATCTATCAAAATGTAATATTAATTAACCCGATCGGTAAATGTCATAACGAGAAAAAGAAAAAGCAAAACGCCAGAATTAGTTTTATGATCACACTAAAAAAAAATACAATTTACAATAAAAAGATGTCTAATTAAATCAAAACTGACAACAATGAAAACATCAGCTCGACACACAAAAATACAAGCCCTCCCTCAGCTCCATTGATGGAAAATTAAAAATTGGGGGTGGTAATTCTACTGACCTGGAAATTCATGAGGTCAGGTCAGTTTTACCACACAATGAACACCGTCAAAATAAAACCCAAAAAACAGTGGTGGAATTGCGTGTTTTTCAACATTTGTATGCACTTGGACTTTTTCCCAATTTTTCTGTAGGTTACCAAAAAATGGGGAAAAAATACTACGTTCAAATGATGAAAAACACACAATTCCATCATTGTTCTAGTTTATACAGGCTACTGTATTATATTATAATGGGATAAATAATGCAGCATCTGTTAATTTGTAAGAAATTAGGTGAAATCCCTCAAAAAGGAAAAGATGTGTAGAGAGACTAAAAATTGTGCTCCGATAGCCACCCCTCCGTGTGGGGAGGCAGGCTATCAACATGGGAAGGAGAGCCCTCAAACATCTCACTGATCCAAGGAGGGGGGGCACTGCAGGAATAAAGTGTCATAGTACATCATGGCATGGAATCACACCATAGGGTAGCATCACACATCACACACCATGGCACATACTGGACAGTTTTTGTGGATTAATTTTCTTCTCACCTTCTTCCAAGAGCCAAAGCGTTTTCATTTATTCCATCGACATAGACGTTCGCGGGCTTGCTTTTTACGACATGAGTTGTAGTTTTGAATGGCATCACAGCATTCATTTTACCATTTGATGCACTGGAAAAAAAGGGGAAAAAATACAAGCTTGGTGAAATTGTGTAAAAATAAAAAGAAAAAAAAAACAAATTTGCTTGTGTCAACATTTCTCAGTCGATGTAGCTGTGTGTGGCTTGTTTTTTTGTGGAACAGATACGATGTTTTGATTGCTCCTGATTGAATTTTTTCATGAAGTTACTTCGACAAAGAAAAAAAAAAGCAATTCATGCGTTTAAATTATTCTTTTTATCATAGCATTTATGGATTGGGTTAATTATCTTTATATTTTGATCGGTCAGACTGTTGTGGAGTATATGACAAATTCTCCCCTCTGAGCTGTGGATCTCTGCGGCTCCTCTAGTGACCGTGGGCCTCTTAGCTGCTTCTCTAATTAGTGCTCTCCTTGTGGGATGTCAGTGTACGTGGACGGCCATGTCTTGGTTGGTTTGCAGGTGTGTCATACTCCTTCCATTTTAGATGATAGATTGAACAGTGTTCCATGAGATTTTCAGAGCTTGGGCTATTTTATTTTATAACCTAACCCCGCTTTACTCTTCTCCACAACTTTATCCGTGACCTGTCTGGTGGGCTCCTAGTTTTTCATGATGCTGTTTGATTTTTTTATTTTTTAATGGGGAAGATTGGGGTGATCCAAACTCTTATATTTTTTTTTAAATATTTTTTATTTGCTTGTGGATTTCCGTACTTTGATGAAGAGTGCACTATTGGCGAGACGCCTCACCACTGTGCTCCTGCCGAATTTCCACAATCGCTCCTCTATCTTACACGCCTCTTCTAAATGCAATCCATGTATCCGATGAAGGTCTAAGTTATTGACTGACACGTTATAAGTGCAATTACCATGCATATCGATTTTCTAACAAATACCATCTTAATTCCGCTAAGGACTGTCTAGTTCTTCATATCTATGGTTTTGATTCATGCTGATTGGCAGCCGGCTCCCTGCTGCCTAACTGCGGGGAGCCGCCTATCAGTTAGCATGATGTCGGCAGTCACGCCCTGTTGACAGCAGACCGGAAGAAGAGCTGTTCTGTTGATGTGGAGCAGCAGAACTGGCAGCAGACTGTTCTGAGCCAACGCAGGTAGTTAGCAGCAATTGCCTGCCTATTCGTTTTTAGGCCCATAGTAAAATAAAAATAGTTTTGGATAACCCTTTTGTATCTGAACTTTTGTCCTATCAAAGTAAAAATAAAGGGTACAATTATGAAGCACAAATGACTTTGGTGAAACAATAGGAATCTCGACTTTTGCTTCATTATATAAAAAAGACCCAGCAAAGGGGAGTGTGACATATAGCAAAGGGCTCATTACTCATCTCTAAAATAGGCTACCCTAATAAAAAGGACGATTAACTCCGATCTTTTGCCACTGTATCCAGGCCCCAAATGCTCACATATTGCGCCATCACACAGAAACATTTTGGTTATAATTATATGCGCTGAGTTCAGGCTGTTAGAGTGCTGTTACGTGTTATGAAACCACTCAGCACCCAGAATATGTTGTGCAGTTATATGTATGTATAATAGGTTCCATGTGAGATGCATGCCCCTAATGCATCAGCCCACAGGCTGCGCCCCTGGGCAGAGGGGACACGATATTCCCCTTTTGTCTGCCCCCCACCTTTGTAATTCCCACAGTAAATATTGGCAGGCTCTGGCCACCTGCAGCTATTGTAATGTATGTATGGCCTGCCGCTTTTCTATTGGCCTGCCCTTTGTATCTGTGTGATATACTCTGTGTCCTGTGAGTAAAGTGTTGTCAGACTGGAAATACGTGGAGAAGCAGTGATCTTTTATATGTGTCCATGTGACCAAGCAATTCCAGCCAGCGTCCTTCATTCAGACTCCAGGCAAAGCAGAGTGGAGCTCCTGAAACACGGGGTGATACTGAAAGAGGTACCCCAGCTTGGTAAACCCCGTTACACGGGTGGCAGACAGCGGGATATGATACCCCTTCTAGAGGAGGAAAGGAATTAATGGAAAACAACTACAAGAAGTTAAAGAGGTCTACATTAAAAGATCTGGTGGAAGCCCGAGGATTGATCGCCAGCAACAAAACAAAAGCGGATTTGATAGCAGCCATCATGGAACACGACAGTGCAGCGCCCCCCAATGTGAACATGGAGGAGACTGAATTCCAGAAGGAGGTAAAGAACAGACTGGCGTTCTATGGCCCAAACCCTGCAGTAGAGATCATACGAGAGGTGATGGCTGATGTGCGTACTGATCTGAAGGAAAAGATGGCCGAGCGAACCAGGATAGAGCTAGCCAAGATGGAGATGGCAGAGCGGACCAAAGTGGAACTGGCCAAGATGGAGATGGCAGAGCGGAGAGAGGAGAGTCAGCGAGCAGGAGGAGCTCTGGCCTTCGACCAGGTACCTTCAACGGTAAGCCACAAAAAGATCCAGTATAATGCCTTCCGACAGTTGGGGGAGGCAGAGGAAGACATTGATGGCTGGACTTTGAGCGGCAGTGTGTCCTTCATCAAGTGAAGCCGGAGGAACGGGTTCAGATTTTGGCCAGCAAGCTGACAGGCCGGGCAGTGGACGCCTATTGCGCGGTACCTGATGAGGACTGTATGGACTATGAGCGGATCAAAAAAGTGATCTTGGCCCGGTATGCGCTGACACCAAATACCGCCAAAAATTCAGCGGACTTATAAAACGCGTAACCGATACCACGCTGAATGGGCCTGTAAATTACGGCGGTCACTGCTACAGTGGGTGCAAAGGAGCCAAGCAACCACTAAGGAGGACGTCCTCCAGCTCTTCTTGTTAGAACGATTCTTTAATGGACTAACCCCCGAGACACAGGAATGGCTTCGGACAGGCGGCCAACGACTCTTGAGGAAGCCGCTCGTCTGGCCGATGAACATCATGATGCCAGGAGGCCTCAGTTGTCCGGATCAAAGATGGTCACTATGGGTCCGCCCATGGACCTGGAGGGCCCCAAACCACCGAAGATTGTAGGGGGACCAGCTAGAAACCCGGCCTACTACAGTCCCCCTGGGGCACGATGCCATACCTGCCGTCAGCTGGGCCACCTGCAAAGACAATGTCCCAACCGGACTCAGCATACCCAGTGGCCAAAGGCGGGAACAGCTACCTTCAGCCGGGCTGCTGTACACTGCTACCAAGGCGAAGCTGACCCGTCATTGGGGGCTACGACTAACCAAGGGGTGGAAGAGATGGAGGAAGTGCTGCATGAAGTAGACCCCGTGCAGGCAGCCCGGGCAGATAATCGACAACAGCATCGACAGGTCGTGTGGGTTAATGGGAAACGTATGCAGGGACTAAGAGATTCCGAGGCAACTTTGACCCTTGTGAAGCCTCATCTCGTCCGGGACCAAGAGAAGACGGACCGGACAGTGGCAGTCCGTGTAGCAGGGGGAGCTATACATCGACTGCCCACTGCCAGGATTCACCTGAACTGGGGAGTCGAGGATGGCCTTGTTGAGGTCGGCTTGATGGAGGATTTGCCTGCAGACGTCTTGCTGGGAAATGACTTGGGGCCCATGTTGTCTGCCTTCTCGGTTGCCCCTCTTGCTGAGACATATCCTGTGACCACCCGGAGACAAGTTCGAGCTGCGGAGGTGGAATCACACTCAGAGGAGGCCCAGGTAAGACATCCCAGCCCTACACGTATTCCCATAGCCAGACACATTTCTTGGGCCACCCCAGATGAGTTTAAGAGGGAGTTACTTGAGGACCCTTCATTGGAGGGATATAGTGGGAAGGCACAGGAGGGGAGAGGGGTACTGGAAGGGGAACAGTTTGAATGGAAGCAGGGACTCCTCTACCGGATCACAGAGCAGCACCACACAGGGACGAGCCCCACTATAAAACGACAGCTGGTAGTTCCCAAGAAGTATAGGCAGGAGTTACTGCGAATCTCTCATGACATACCCTTGGCCGGGCACTTCGGAGTCAGTCGCACCAGGGATCGTCTGACACAAAACTTCTTTTGGCCGGTGGTAACCTATGATGTTCGTGAGTACTGCCAGACCTGTGACAGTTGCCAGCACATTGGCAAGAGGGGAGATCGATGCAAGGCCAAATTACTCCCCCTCCCCATTGTGGAGGAACCATTTAGCCGAGTAGCGGTTGATCTGATAGGGCCGTTAGCCAAACCCAGTCCGTCAGGGAAAAGGTATATATTGACAGTGGTAGATTATGCCACACGGTATCCAGTGGCGGTTGCGTTACCTAACATACTGGCAGAGACGGTAGAGGCCACTCTGCTCCAGGTTTTCTCCCGGGTTGGATTTCCCCGGGAGATTATCTCGGACCAGGGTACCTAGTTTACAGCAGAGGAGACCAACCAACTGTGGAAGCTGTGCGGCGTAAAGTCCATTAGAAGCGCCCCATACCACCCGCAAACCAATGGGTTGTGTGAACGCTTTAACGGGACGTTAAAACAACTCATTGGGACTTTTACCAGGACCTACAGGGACTGGGAGAAATTCTTGCCACACCTCCTGTCAGTGGCGTAGGAAGGGGGGTGCGGTCCGCCCCGGGCGGCACAATGCGGGGGGCGGCCGGCGCTGCAGGAGAAGAAAAAAAAAAAAAAAAAGACGCCCCTTTAAATCTTCGGGCGGCGCCATCCGCCGCCACGACCAGGGCCAGCTCCCCCACCCCCGCCCCCCGCTCTAATACTCACCTCTCCTGGTTCCTGCGGTTTCAGCGTCCTCTGACTCTGCGACGTCTCTGAGCAGAGGGCGCGATGACGTCACTACTGTGCGCGCCGCTCAGCCTCTCTGTCCTGAGCGTCGCAGAGCCGGAGAGACGCTGACTGACTGCACCGCACCGGACCTGCGCTAGGAACGGGAGAGGTGAGGATTTTACTTTTTTTTTTTCTTTATGTCTGACTGTCTGGGGGCAATGCTGGACACACTGGGGCAATACTGGAGACCATGGGGCAGATTGCTGGACACACTGGGGCAATACTGGAGACCATGGGGCAGAATGCTGGACACACTGGGGCAATACTGGAGACCATGGGGCAGATTGCTGGACACACTGGGGCAATACTGGAGACCATGGGGCAGAATGCTGGACACACTGGGGCAATACTGGAGACCATGGGGCAGATTGCAGGACACACTGGGGCAATACTGGAGACCATGGGGCAGAATGCTGGACACACTGGGGCAATACTGGAGACCATGGGGCAGATTGCTGGACACACTGGGGCAATACTGGAGACCATGGGGCAGAATGCTGGACACACTGGGGCAATACAGGAGACCATGGGGCAGAATGCTGGACACACTGGGGCAATACAGGAGACCATGGGGCAGATTGCTGGACACACTGGGGCAATACTGGAGACCATGGGGCAGAATGCTGGACACACTGGGGCAATACTGGAGACCATGGGGCAGAATGCTGGACACACTGGGGCAATACAGGAGACCATGGGGCAGAATGCTGGACACACTGGGGCAATACAGGAGACCATGGGGCAGATTGCTGGACACACTGGGGCAATACAGGAGACCATGGGGCAGATTGCTGGACACACTGGGGCAATACTGGAGACCATGGGGCAGATTGCTGGACACACTGGGGAAATACTGGAGACCATGGGGCAGAATGCTGGACACACTGGGGCAATACAGGAGACCATGGGGCAGAATGCTGGACACACTGGGGCAATACAGGAGACCATGGGGCAGATTGCTGGACACACTGGGGCAATACAGGAGACCATGGGGCAGATTGCTGGACACACTAGGGCAATACAGGAGACTATGGGGCAGATTGCTGGACACACTGGGGCAATACTGGAGACCATGGGGCAGAATGCTGGACACACTGGGGCAATACTGGAGACCATGGGGCAGAATGCTGGACACACTGAATACTGGAGACAATGGGGCAGATTTCAGGACACATTGAGGCAATGCTGGAGACCCTGGGGCAGACTTCTGGACATACTGGGGCAATACTGGAGACCATGGGGCAGATTGCTGGACACACTGGGGCAATACTGGAGACCATGGGGCAGAATGCTGGACACACTGGGGCAATACTGGAGACCATGGGGCAGAATGCTGGACACACTGGGGCAATACAGGAGACTATGGGGCAGATTGCTGGACACACTGAATACTGGAGACCATGGGGCAGATTTCAGGACACATTGAGGGAATGCTGGAGACCCTGGGGCAGACTTCTGGACATACTGGGGCAATACAGGAGACCATGGGGCAGATTGCTGGACACACCGGGGCAATACTGGAGACCATGGGGCAGAATGCTGGACACACTGGGGCAATACAGGAGACCATGATGCAGATTGCTGGACACACTGGGGCAATACTGGAGACCCTGGGGCAGATTTCTGGACACATTGAGGCAATGCTGGAGACCCGGGGCAGAATGCTGGACACACTGGGGCAATACTGGAGACCATGGGGCAGAATGCTGGACACACTGGGGCAATACAGGAGACCATGGGGCAGAATGCTGGACACACTGGGGCAATACAGGAGACCATGGGGCAGATTGCTGGACACACTGAGGCAATACAGGAGACCATGGGGCAGATTGCTGGACACACTGGGGCAATACTGGAGACCATGGGGCAGATTGCTGGACACACTGGGGAAATACTGGAGACCATGGGGCAGAATGCTGGACACACTGGGGCAATACAGGAGACCATGGGGCAGAATGCTGGACACACTGGGGCAATACAGGAGACCATGGGGCAGATTGCTGGACACACTGGGGCAATACAGGAGACCATGGGGCAGATTGCTGGACACACTGGGGCAATACAGGAGACTATGGGGCAGATTGCTGGACACACTGGGGCAATACTGGAGACCATGGGGCAGAATGCTGGACACACTGGGGCAATACTGGAGACCATGGGGCAGAATGCTGGACACACTGAATACTGGAGACAATGGGGCAGATTTCAGGACACATTGAGGCAATGCTGGAGACCCTGGGGCAGACTTCTGGACATACTGGGGCAATACTGGAGACCATGGGGCAGATTGCTGGACACACTGGGGCAATACTGGAGACCATGGGGCAGAATGCTGGACACACTGGGGCAATACTGGAGACCATGGGGCAGAATGCTGGACACACTGGGGCAATACAGGAGACTATGGGGCAGATTGCTGGACACACTGAATACTGGAGACCATGGGGCAGATTTCAGGACACATTGAGGGAATGCTGGAGACCCTGGGGCAGACTTCTGGACATACTGGGGCAATACAGGAGACCATGGGGCAGATTGCTGGACACACCGGGGCAATACTGGAGACCATGGGGCAGAATGCTGGACACACTGGGGCAATACAGGAGACCATGATGCAGATTGCTGGACACACTGGGGCAATACTGGAGACCCTGGGGCAGATTTCTGGACACATTGAGGCAATGCTGGAGACCCTGGGGCAGACTTCTGGACACACTGGGGCAATGCTAGACACTGGGGCAGATTTCTGGACACACTGGGGGTAATATGCTGGACATACTGGGGCAATGCTGGACACTGGGGGTAATATGCTGGACACACTGGGGCAGACTGCTGGACACACTGGGGAAAGGCTGGACACTGGGGCAGATTGCTGGACACACTGGGGGCAGTGCTGGACATACTGGGGCAGATTGCTGGACACACTGGGGGTAATATGCTGGACACACTGGGGCAGATTGCTGGACAACATGGGGGTAATATGCTGGACACACTGGGGCAGATTGCTGGACAACATGGGGGTAATATGCTGGACACACTGGGGGCAGGACTTGAGGCATGGGCAGAATGTAGATACGGGGCATGATTGGAGACACGGGGCAGGATTGGATCATGGGGCAGGATGGATACGATGGAGGCTGGTGGGGCAGGATGGGGAGATCATATGGGGTAGAATGGATACTCATGAGGGCAGGATGCGAGAACATATGGCTGGAGCCAGGAATGAGATAAACGGGGCCAGGGTGGGGAATAGTGTTACCATAGGGGATAATTAAGGGATATTATTACTGCAGTGATGTATTTATTTTATTTTTTGAGTATACTGTTTTAAATGGGGGGCAGGCCTGTTACTGTGCAGAGTGACACTATATCACCTTTTTTTCTTCATGTGATGTAATGTAGAAGTTGTGAAAAATTAAGTAATGTGTTCTGCAAGCGGAGCTCGAGATAACTGTGTTATTTCCTGCAGAAACGAGTCCTGGCTGGAAGGAATGATGGCGGTCTGTGCTGGATGAAAGATGAAGGACTTCACCTAGAGACGTCACTGGTGAGTCAGTGTTACCTATACACTGACACTATACACTGTATACTATATAGAGGTCCTGTGTATAATGTCACCAGTGATCTCTGTATTACCTCTACACAGACACTGCATACTAAGTACAGATCTCCTGTGAATACTGGCACTTATGGTGATAGTATTGTGTTTTTTTTTTTTATTACTGATCAGTATTGTAGTATTCAGTCACTATGTGGTGGTAATATGTGGTCTGGAAATGGTGTTGTGGTATTTGTCCCTTGTATGTAGTATTATTCGGTCACTATGTGGCCTGGTCATGGTGTGGTGGTATTAAGTCACAGGTGTGGCATGTGGGGGTGACACCATTAGGCCCAGTTTAAGTTCTACAAAACAGGAAAACCATTTTTGGTAACCTTTGTGTGTATTGAGCCGGGGGGGGGGGGGGGGGGGCGCCAAACTCGGGAACAGCCCCGGGCGGCAAAAGCTCTAGCTACGCCTCTGCCTCCTGTTTGCCTATCGGGAGGTGCCCCAAGAATCCACGGGGTCCTCCCCGTTCGAGCTAGTATACGGGAGACGGGTAAGGGGACCCCTAGACTTAGTGCTAGAACATTGGGAAGGGGAGGGCCTCA
Source organism: Ranitomeya imitator (assembly GCF_032444005.1). Taxonomy (NCBI): domain Eukaryota; kingdom Metazoa; phylum Chordata; class Amphibia; order Anura; family Dendrobatidae; genus Ranitomeya; species Ranitomeya imitator. The sequence goes on along the minus strand of NC_091285.1, from coordinate 670,711,148 downwards.
TAGAAAGGGTACCTATTGTACCCTATGTGCTGGAATTCTGGGACCGCTTACAGGAGCTGACTCAGGCTGTACATGAGAACATGCAGGCGACCCAGCGGCGCCAGCGCGTATGGTTCGATCGGAGGGCCAGAGAGCACACCTTGGAAACAGGACAGAAGGTCCTGGTGTTAGAGCGCACTAGGCAGAACAAGTTCCAAGCTGCATGGCAGGGGCCCTACCAGGTTGTGGGGAAAATAGCCGACACAACCTATAATGTGGCCGATTGTGATGACCCCAGGGTTATCCGCATGTTCCACGTGAATATGCTGAAGCCCTACTGGGAGCACCCTGAAGAGGTAGTGGCCATCTGTGCACCTGAAGCAGAGGATTTAGCCGGACATCCCTTGCCGGATGTCTTAGGGGAAAGGACTCAGTCTAAAACATGGGACCAGGTACACTTGGGTGAAGACCTAGGCCCCCGGGAGAGACAGCAGGCGGAGGAGTTGTTGAGGCAGCGACAGAGGATGTTTTCGGGGAGACCAGGGTACACTCGCCTGGCACAACATAAGGTTGAGACCCAGGATCAGACCCCGCTGCGACAAAACCCCTTCCGCGTCCCTGAGTCTGTACGAGAGGGGATGCGACGAGATACAAGAGATGTTGCGTTTAGTGGTCATCGAAGAGTCAGATAGTCCCTGGGTATCCCCCGTAGTGTTAGTGCCCAAGAAGGATGGGACTACACGGTTTTTTGTAGACTATCGTAAGCTCAATGAGAAAACAGTGACAGATGCATATCCCATGCCGCATGTGGATGACTTGTTAGACCGGCTGTCGGTGGCAAAGTATTTGACCACCATTGATCTATGCAAAGGCTACTGGCAGATTTCCCTTAGTCCTGACGCTATTCCCAAGTCGGCATTTGTCACCCCGTTCGGCTTATTCCAGTTTCAAGTTATGCCATTCGGGATGAAGAATGCCCCGGCGACCTTCCAGAGGCTGGCTGACCGCTTCTGGATGGTCTCCAGGACTATGCTTGTGCCTACCTGGACGATATCGCCATCTACAGTGCGACATGGGAAGAGCATCTAAATCACCTAGAGACAGTATTGGACAGGATCCACAAGGCCGGAATCACCCTGAACCCAAACAAGTGTCACGTGGGCAAATCAGAGGTTCAGTATTTAGGGCATTGACGTGGGAAGTGGGAAACCGCGACCAGAACCAGCCAAGATTGAGGGCATAGCCAAATGGCCCACCCCACGCACTAAAACCCAGGTCATGGCGTTTCTAGGGACAACGGGTTATTACAGGAATTTCTTTCCCAATTACAGCAGCATAGCCAAGCCCCTCACTGATCTGACCCGTAAGAACCAACCCCGCTAGGTAACCTGGACCCCAGAGTGTGAATAAGCCTTCCGCCAACTTAAGGACACCCTCACCAATACCCCTGTATTGGCCGCACCCGATCCAACTAAACGTTTCCTTGTTCACACAGACGCTTCTATGTTTGGATTGGGGGCAGTACTGAGCCAAGTCGGGCCGGACGGCCAAAAAACACCCGGTAGCTTACCTGAGTCGGAAACTACTGCCCCGTGAAGTAAGCTATGCGGCCATTGAGAAGGAGTGCCTGGCGGTAGTATGGGCACTCAAAAAGTTGCAACCATATTTGTATGGATGACAGTTTTCCCTCCTAATGGACCATAATCCCCTAGTCTGGCTTAATCGGGTCTCCGGAGATAACGCCAGATTGCTGCGGTGGAGTTTAGCCCTACAACCTCTGGACTTCACATCCACTACAGACCCGGCAAACAAAACGGTAACGCCGATGGACGAAGTCGACAAACAGAACTTGTACCAACCCCATAAACTTCAGTCATCCCCAAACTGATCCGTTAAGGATCAGATTGTGTATGCCAATCGCGTCGCTGAAAAGGGGAGCCGTGTTACAGAACCACTCAGCACCCAGAATATGTTGTGCAGTTATATGTATGTATAATAGGTTCCATGTGAGATGCACGTCCCTAATGCATCAGCCCACAGGCTGCGCCCCTGGGCAGAAGGGACACAATATTTCCCTTTTGTCCGCCACCACCTTTGTAATTCCCATAGTAAATATCGGCAGGCTCCAGCCACCTGCGGCTATTGTAATGTATGTCTGGCCTGCTGCTTTTCTATTGGCCTGCCATCTGTATCTGTGTGATATATTCTGTGTCCTGTGAGTAAAGTGGAAATACGTGGAGAAGCAGTGATCTTTTATATGCGCCCATGTAACCAAGCAATTCCAGCCAGCGTCCTTCATTCAGACTCCAGCCAAAGCAGAGTGGACCTCCTGAAACACGGGGTGGTACTGAAAGAGGTACCCCAGCTTGGTAGACCCCGTTACACGCGCGATCGACAATATTGAATTCATTCGACACTTGTTTCCCGGCCTCTTACAGCGGGTGAGGAAGAATGATGGGAACAGAACGATCACTAGCAGATCAATCTGTCCCCATACAGTATTATGTTATCAGCAGCACGTCTTCAGTTTTCACCGGGCGATGTGCTGCTGAGAACAAGGATTTTTGTTCCGGCAAAAACAATCCAATAACTCGATGAATATGCAGCATTTTGCTTGTTTAGTATAATGCACTCTCCATAGTCCTCCATATAGTATAATGTATTCCCCATAGTCCTCCATATAATATAATACACTCCCCATAGTCCTCTATATAGTATAATGCTCTCCCCATAGTCCTCCATATAGTATAATACACTCCTCATAGTTCTTTATATAGTACTAGATGGAGGCCCAATGCTATCGCATTTGGGGGGCGGTAGTGCCACGATGGGGGCAGGCATGCGGCGCTGTTGTTGTCTAATGGCATCCTGTGATAATCTAATGACTTTTGCATCAGGGGACTCATATGCTTGACGCCTACACTTATATGCATTGTTTTTGTCCCAGCGATGCTGTTGCTTTTCAAGAGCCTCATTTGCCCGTTGTTGTCTTTGTTGTTGTGCCTTTGCTGCTTTCCATTCATTGTCATTGGCATACTTTTTAGGAGGAGCCATGTTGGCATTGATATTTGCTTTTTAATGGTCTCTTCCCATGAGCAAAAGTTCATTTAAAAAATTGTTTGTCTGACCTTGTACAGAACATACCACCGCTCCTGGGCAGAGGAGGATGCAAAAGACAATACTGGCATTACAGCAGGAGATCGCAGAGGATTTGTGAGGTAAAATGTTTTTAAAAACAGTCAGTAAAATATTTTACTTCACAAAATGAATCCACTGTGATCCCCTGCTGTAATGTCAGTATTATCTTTTGCTTACTCCCCTGCCCAGGTGATGTAATATGCTCTGTACACGGTCAGAAACAGTCAATTTTTAAAATAAACTTTCGTTCATGGGAAAAACCCCTTTAATGTTACCGGCTTCCTCTGCCTGTAAACACGTCGTGGATCTGCTGCCAGGATCAGCCGGATGATTCACTGCACCTGCGCATTATTCACGCAGGCGCAGTAAATCAGACCGCCACCATCTTTGTGCAGACAGATTGCGGCGGTCACATTAAAACTACGCATGCGCTCCTCCTGTAGAAAGATGGCGGCAGTCAGTGAATCATTCGGCTGATCCCGGCGGCGGCATGTTTGCGACAGTGTTCCGCTGGTGGTACCGAGTAAGAGGGTGCGTGAGTGTGTGTGTGGTGCGTACAGACTATGTGTGTGTGTGTGGTATGACGGTGTTCTGTTGGTGGTACCGCACAATAGGTTGTTACCAGCAGTAGTTTCAATATTGAGACACCCATCACTTGGGTGTCCCAATATGGCGGTCGGTGAACTTCCTCAGCTTGGAATTCTGGGGTACGGTGACATCTGGACAGAACAGGAAATGAAAACATTACAAGGCAATTATATAAATAGATAATAGACTCCCCATAGTCCTCAATATCATATAATACACTCCCCATAGTCCTTCATATAGTATAATGCACAACTCATAGTCCTCCATATAATATAGTACACTCCTCATAGTCCTTTATATAGTATAACACACTCTCCATAGTTCTCAATATAGTATAATGCATCCCATTCTCCTCCAAATTGTATAATCTACTACCCATAGACTTCCATATACAGTAGTATAATACACTAGCCATAGTCCTCCATAGAGTATAATGCACAGCCCATAGTCCTCAATATAGCAGAATACACCCCCATAGTCCTCCATATAGTACAATGCACTCCCCATAGTATAATGCTTCCCATAGTCCTTCATATAGTATAATGCATTCCTCATAGTCCTCCATACGGTATAATGCATTCCCTATACTGTAGTTCTCCGAGTCGCCCTAGAGAGTATAATGCTGCCTCACATAGTATAATGCCGCCCTACAGAGTATAATTCCATCCCATAGAGTACAACGCCACCCCAGAGTATAACTCCATCCCATAGAGTATAATATCGCTCCATAGAGTATAATGCAGCCCCACGGAGTATAATACAGCCCCCCTAGAGTATAATGCGGTCCCATAGAGTATAATGTGGCTGCATAGAGAATTCAGTCCCATAAAGTATAACGCATAAGAAATTATATTTTTAAGTGGGCACCATCACACAATACTAGAATGGTCTAGTGGGATCACTGCCATGCATGTAAGAAGTAACATACCATTAATTTTAAAGAAGAATAAAGGTACATGCAAATAAAAGTAGGATCACCACAAAGGTTTAGGCAAAAATACAAAAAGTTTATTTTCCACACCAAAGACACTACACAAAATTTAAAAACATCTAAAAGCCGTTCCACACTGGAACATACATGTTAGATCCAATTCAAAACATAGTATTCATTTCTGATATACATATATATATATAGTACCCGGCTATGATCAGATTTGCACCAAAAAGAAATATATATATGCTGCAGATATAATTTAGTCCAATATATTCAGTATATGAGGCCCATATGGTAGCGACAATGTGAACAGTATATACAGCAGGTATGTGCAAAGGTGAACCAGTAATAAATGGTTCATATACAATAAATAAAGCCCATATGGGAATAATAGTATAAATAGTATATACAAAAAATGTGTGCACTCTGTATACAGACAATAGAAGATTTTTTTATATGGTAACAGCGGTATGGGCAATATATGCGATGGACATGCACTCGGCGTACAAACAGCAAATTTTTACATACGGTCTATAGAACTCCTATGATAACAGTGTAGACAATATCAATATATATACACTCTATGCGTGGACCATAAAGGGTTTAGACTTGGTCTACAAGAATGCATGTGCTAGAAAATGACACTCTATATCATCAACATGTGTAGCTTAACATAGTGCATAAATAGATGACCCACATTGAATGCCCTCAATACTTCACCCCAACCAGTCCAATGGTCCACTACTGTCGCCTTCTGGTCCTAAAAGCAGCGGTGCAGCCAGGAAACAAAGATTGGAGGACCCACGCGTTCCGACACACAAGGTGTCTTTTTCAAGGTGAGTGTGGCTTTTAGATGAGGAAAGGTGAGGAAGCTTTTAGATGTTTTTAAATTGTGTTTAGTGTCTTTGGTGTGGAAAATAAACTTTTTGTATTTTTGCCTAAACCTTTGTGGTGATAAAGTATAATGCAGCACCTATAAAGTATAATGCAGCTCCCATACAGTATAATGCAGCCCTCATACAGTATAATGCAGCACCTATAAAGTATAATGCAGCTCCCATACAGTATAATGCGGTCCCATAGAGTATAATGCAGCCTCCCTGGAGTATAATGCGGTCCCATAGAGTATAATGAGGCTGCATAGAGAATTCAGTCCCATAAAGTATAATGCAGCCCCCATACAGTATAATGCAGGCCCCACAGAGTATAATGCAGCCTCCCTGGAGTATAATGCGGTCTCATAGAGTATAATGCACTGATTTAAAAAAACAAACATACTCACCTATCTCAATTCCCCCACTGCTCCGGTGTCTGCAGTGCGTCTCCTCAGCGGTGTAGCTTGTGATGAAGTGACTTCATTGAGCCCGCTGCATCAGACAGAGAAGGAATGATGGGAGAAGGAACGTCGCCTGATACAGTTGAATGTGGGGTGGGGGGCACAGCCAACACTGGCCCCCCTTCCTCATGGGCCCCATAGCGACCAGCCACTGGCTGGGGGCCCCTGGAAGAGTGAAGGCCCTAGGCAGATACCTAGTTTGCCTGCCCCTAATGTCAGCCGTAACTGTATCACGATGTGACCAGTTTAGCATGTACGGTATATACGGGGAAAGGTCCTCTTTAGATGCCACCTCTCATAACGGAAGACATTTTTATATGTTTTGAGTGCCTCTGAATAGGGTTTGTGTGTAGGTGATCCCCTCCCACCTGTTCAGTAGCCCAGATTGTTAGCCATCCCATGCCCTTCATCTGGTCGTGCTAGTAACGTTCCCAGCATTATGGGGGCGCAGCGTCAGCCATCAGTGGAGCCATATCGGAAGTCCAGCCTTCAGACAGCTGTTTCAGCTAGACGTGGCGGTGTTGCAGTAACATCTCAGCATCTTTGTGTCGCTTTTTATTTTATTGCTGCAGCATTATCATCATCGTCGTCATCCTGGAGCCGCTGCAGTGTTGAAAGCTTTATTATGCTTTTCCTCTCGCGTTATTAGCACATTGTACTTGTATTGATAAGATCACGCGGTGTTAATGCGGCATTAATCCAATATTAACGCAGTCTCTGGTTTATATTATCAGCTGAGCAAAATGGCTTTATTGAGAGCGTGACAGTAGTAACGGTGGCTGAACACGACGGTGTCAGTGTGTGAGCGCAGCGGCTGCGCTGTGCGGGGTGGCAGCGAACGCTGTTTCCCCACCTTCATACTTAGTGTAATCCATGGCGAGTTGTTCATCTCCCCAGGGGGCCGCTGTTAGCACCGTGCCAGGTCTCAGCTGGGTCCTCACTGCTTAAATATTTCATAAATGAGGACGACGAGATCTGACGCGGAAGGTTGTTTGATAATAACACTAATGAGAAGAATGCAGCACAGTGCCACCATGTCACTGGATCACACGCTCATCATTACAGCGCTCGGTGTATGTCACTGTGTGTGTGCAGGTCTCTGTGTAGGCTCCGTCTATACAAACACAGCTTAGAGTAGCAGAAGGAAAGGAGTCACCCGACACTGCCTCACCAACAATCAAAGGAAATCTGTTACTAAGCCACCAAACCTCAGATGTTGTAGAGACCCTGATTCCAGCGACATGTCACTTACTGGGCTGCCACTAGTAGGCCTCATTGGGTCCGCCATATTCAGCAGCTCTGCATAACCTCTCCCCCCACCTCTTATAAGCAGCTTTCTGCCTATGCACAGTGTACACAGAAGGCAGCCAATCAGTGCTGTGAGCGGGGTTACACAGAGCTCAGCTTTCAGAGACCTGACGACAACCAGCAGCTCAGTAAGTGACACATTGCTGGAATCAGACTACATCAGGCTGCTCTTAGATGTGACAGCAAAAACCTGGTGACAGATTCCCTTTAAAAAAAAAGTTTTATTAGTGCTATTAACAATATAGGATATATATATATATGTTATTAACATATAACTTTTATTCTAGATACTACTAAAATCCAATTACACATTTAATACTTAAAAAGAACAGATAGAGGAACAGAACGTAAATGTCTCCATATGAAATATGAATATAACTGGAGATGGACAGTGTACAGTTCTCCAATGTGGGATAGGTGAACGGCCGGCGCGACCACTGGAGCTTTCAGTACATGGTCGAACGGTAAGCCTGTCACTGACCGTACTAATTTAACACCCATAGAACAGCTATAATGATGAGGATAATATCAGAGATCGACCCTGGTGTTGAGTCCTAGTAATGCGAGTGTTCATGTAATGTGTGCACAATTGTCACCAGACTTCAGGAGACCACAATGGCGGGTTTACAATATTAGTACAGAAATAGGATAAAAATGGAACCTCCTCCCCCATTGATGGTACATTGCTGGTGGTCTGTACCTTGAAGCCATCAGATTCTGCCCCTAAGGCCGGTTTCACACGTCAGTGGCTCCGATACGTGAGGTGACAGTTTCCTCACGTACCGGAGACACTGACACAGGTAGACACATTGAAATCAATGTGTCTCTGCACATGTCAGCGTGTTTTCACGGACCGTGTGTCCGTGTGCAAAACACGGAGACATGTCAGTGTTCGTGGGAGCGCACGTATTACACGGACCCATTAAAGTCAATGGGTCCGTGTAAAACACGTACCGCACACGGACGCTGTCATCAGTGTTTGGGATCAGCGTGTCGTCAGTGTTTGGGATCAGCGTGTCGTCAGTGTTTGGGATCAGTGTGTCATCAGTGTTTGGGATCAGCGTGTCATCAGTGTTTGGGATCAGCGTGTCATCAGTGTTTGGGATCAGCATGCCATCAGTGTTTGGGATCAGCATGTCGTCCGTGTTTGGGATCAGCGTCTCATCAGTGTTTGGGATCAGCATGTCATCAGTGTTTGGGATCAGCGTGTCGTCAGTGTTTGGGATCAGCATGTCATCATGTTTAGAATCAGCGTGTCATCAGTGTTTGGGATCAGCGTGTCGTCAGTGTTTGGGATCAGCCTGTCATCAGTGTTTGGGATCAGCGTGTCGTCAGTGTTTGGGATCAGCGTGTCATCAGTGTTTGGGATCTTCGTGTCATCAGTGTTTGGGATCAGTGTGTCGTCAGTGTTTGGGATCAGCGAGTCATCAGTGTTTGGGTCTTCCTGTTATCAGTGTTTGGGATCAGCGTGTCATCAGTCTTTGGGATCAGCGTGTCATCAGTGTTTGGGATCAGTATGTCATCAGTGTTTGGGATCTTCGTGTTATCAGTGTTTGGGATCAGCGTGTCATCAGTGTTTGGGATCAGCGTGTTATCAGTGTTTAGGATCAGCGTGTCATCAGTGTTTGGGATCTCCATATTATCAGTGTTTGGGATTTTCGTGTCATCAGTGTTTGGGATCTTCGTGTTATCAGTGTTTGGGATCAGTGTGTTATCAATGTTTGGGATCAGTGTGTCATCAGTGTTTGTGCCGCCCATTACAGTGAATATGCGGCTCCACCCCTATGGGAGGTGGAGCCGCATATTCATGACTGTAATTGGCGGCCCCACGTGACCGCTCATACAGGAGAAGCTGCGGCGAGGACAGGACGCTGCGAGGGAGCCGGGTGAGTATTTTATTAACAGCGGGCGGGCGCACAGGTGGTGGGAGGGGGGTGGGGACAGAGATCTTTATTTTAAACACGAAAAAAAAAAAAAAAAGGATTTTTCATATTTTCTCGCCAGCGAAGATAACACGAAGATCCAAAACACTGATGACATGCTGATCCCAAACACTGATAACAGGAAGACCCAAACACTGACGACACGCTGATCCCAAACACTGACGACACGCTGATCCCAAACACTGACGACACGCTGATCCCAAACACTGACGACACGCTGATCCCAAACACTGATGACACGCTGATCCCAAACACTGACGACACGCTGATCCCAAACACTGACGACACGCTGATCCCAAACACTGATGACACGCTGATCCCAAACACTGATGACACGCTGATCCCAAACACTGATGACACACTGATCCCAAACACTGATGACACACTGATGCCAAACACTGACGACACACTGATCCCAAACACTGATGACACACTGATGCCAAACACTGACGACACGCTGATCCCAAACACTGAAGATACACTGATCCCAAAAACTGATGACACGTTGATCCTAAACACTGATGACACGCTGATCCCAAACACTGACGACACACTGATCCCAAACACTGATGACACACTGACACCAAACACTAATGACACGAAGATCCCAAACATTGATGACGCACTGATCCCAAACACTGACGACACCCTAATCCCAAGCACTGACATGCCTGGTCTTCTACAGCCACAAAAAGAGCCAATACAAGTCTATGGGTCCTTAAAAAAACACATACACACTGCTACAAAACACTGATGACACACTGATCCCAAACACTGATGACACGCTGATCCCAAACACTGATAACACGAAGATCCCAAACACTAATGACATGCTGATCCCAAACACTGATAACAGGAAGAACCAAACACTGATGACACGCTGATCCCAAACACTGGCGACACAGTGATCCCAAACACTGATGACACGCTGATCCCAAACACTGATAACACGAAGATCCCAAACACTGATGACACGCTGATCTCAAACACTGATGAAATGCTGATCCCAAACACTGATAACAGGAAGACCCAAACACTGACGACACGCTGATCCCAAACACTGACGACACGATAATCCCAAACACTGACGACACGCTAATCCCAAACACTGATGACACGCTGATCCCAAACACTGATGACACGCTGATCCCAAAAACTGACGACACACTGATCCCAAACACTGACGACACGTTGATCCCAAACACTGACAATACCCTGATCCCAAACACTGACGACACGCTGATCCCAAACACTGATGACACACTGATCCCAAACACTGACGACACGCTGATCCCAAACACTGACGACATGCTGATCCCAAACACTGATGACACGCTGACACCAAACACTGATGAGACGCTGATCCCAAACACTGACGACACGCTGATCCCAAACACTGACGACACGCTGATCCCAAACACTGACGACACGCTGATCCCAAACACTGATGACCCGTTGATCCCAAACACTGAGGACGCGCTGATCCCAAACACTGATGACACGCTGATCCCAAACACTGACGACACCCTGATCCCAAACACTGACATGCCTGGTCTTCTACAGCCACAAAAAGAGCCAATACAAGTCTATGGGTCCTTAAAAAACACATACACACTGCTACAAAACACTGATGACACACTGATCCCAAACACTGATGATACACTGATCCCAAACACTGACGACACACTGATCCCAAACACTGATGACACCCTGATCCCAAACACTGACATGCCTGGTCTTCTACAGCCACAAAAAGTCAATGCAAGTCTATGGGTCCTTGAAAAACACGTACACACTGCTACAAAACACTGATGACACACTGACACCAAACACTGATGACACGCTGATCCCAAACAGTGATGACACGCTGATCCCAAACACTGACGGCGCGCTGATCCCAAACACTGACAACGCGCTGATCCCAAACACTGATGACACACTGATCCCAAACACTGATGACACACTGATCCCAAACACTGATGACACACTGATCCCAAACACTGACGACACGCAGATCCCAAACACTGATGACACCGTGATCCCAAACACTGACATGCCCGTTCTTCTACAGCCACAACAAGAGTCAATGCAAGTCTATGGGTCCTTGAAAAACACGTACACACTGCTACAAAACACTGAGGACACACTGATCCCAAATACTGATTCCACACACTGATAAAACACTGATCTCAAACACTGATGACAGGCTGATCACATACACTGATGACACGCTGATCCCAAACACTGACGACACGCTGATCCCCAACATTGACGACACACTGATCCCAAACACTGACGACACGCTGATCCCAAACACTGATGACACGCTGATCTCAAACACTGATGACACGCTGATCCCAAACACTGATGACACGCTGATCCCAAACACTGACGACACGCTGATCCCAAACACTGATGACACGCTGATCCTAAACACTGATGACGCGCTGATCCCAAACACTGATGACCCGTTGATCCCAAACACTGAGGACGCGCTGATCCCAAACACTGATGACACGCTGATCCACAACACTGATGACACACTGATCCCAAACACTAACATGCTCGGTTTTCTACAGCCACAAAAAGAGTCAATACAAGTCTATGGGTCCTTAAAAAACACGTACACACTGCTACAAAACACTGATGACACCCTGATCCCAAACACTGACATGCTTGTTCTTCTACAGCCACAAAAAGAGTCAATGCAAGTCTATGAGTCCTTGAAAAACACGTACACACTGCTACAAAACACTGATGACACACTGACACCAAACATTGACAACACACTGATCCCAAACACCGATGACGGGCTGATCCCAAACACTGATGACGCGCTGATACCAAACACTGATGACACACTGATCCCAAACACTGACGACACACTGATCCCAAACACTGACGACACGCAGATCCCAAACACTGATGACACCCTGATCCCAAACACTGACATGCCCATTCTTCTACAGCCACAAAAAGAGTCAATGCAAGTCTATGGGTCCTTGAAAAATACGTACACACTGCTACAAAACACTGATGACACACTGACACCAAACATTGATGACACACTGATCCCAAACTCTGATGACACACTGATCCCAAACACTGACGACACGCTGATCCCAAACACAAATGACACCCTGATCTCAAACACTGCTGACACCAAACACTGATGACACGCTGACACCAAACACTGATGACAAACTGATCCCAAACACTGATGACACCCTTATCCCAACATTGATGACACGCTGACTCCAAACACTGATGACATGCTGACACCAAACACTGATGACACCCTGATCCCAAACACTGATGACACGCTGACACCAAGCACTGATGACACACTGATCCCAAACACTGATGACACCCTGATCCCAAACTTTGATGACACCCTGATCCCAAACACTGATGACACCCTGATCCCAAACACTAATGACACCCTGATCCCAAACACTGATGACACACTGATACCAAACACTGATGATGCACTGATCCCAAACACGGATGACACATGTGATGCAGTGACCACTGTGGCAGCTAGGGGGCGCTGTGTGTGCTCCTTGGGATGTGCATGGAGGCATATCTGTTGTTATAATGGTGGTGAAACAGTGATTGGCAGAATTGTGAGTGGCCGATATGTGTCGCAGAGGGAGTCTGCGTGGTAAGTCTGATGCAATGTTGTTGTTCTGGGACCTGTAGTCCCTCAAGAGTGTGTATATGTATGGTGTAGTTGTAAGGGAGACTTACTAGGCTAGCTATGTGAGATGGGCGGGACAAACTAGCCACACATCCACACTCCCACCCAGGGGAGTTTTTAAGGGTATATAATGTGACCAGGGTGTGGGTCACATGTTCCTGTGTGGTTCCAGTGGAAGGTCCTGGAGAGCCTATGTGTTGGATCTCCTGGGAGTAGGAATCCTGAAGAGCACATGGTGGGACTTTGGACCTGGTGGCCTGGGGTGTTGGACAGAGGTCCTGAATAGCACCTGGACAGGTCACATACTTGTGTGTTGGGAGTCCCTGGGAGTAGGACCGGATCCCTGAATAGCACACTGAACAACCTGTGTTGGATTTCCAGGGAGTAGGAGTCCTGAAGAGCACATGGTGGGGCTTTGGACTTGCTAGTAGCCTGGGGTGTTGGACTGACGTCCTGAATAGCACCTGGACAGGTTGTATGCCTGGGGTATTGGACTGACGTCCTGAATAGCACCTGGACAGGTTGTATGCCTGGGGTATTGGACTGACGTCCTGAATAGCACCTGGACAGGTTATATGCCTGTGGTATTGGTCTGACGTCCTGAATAGCACCTGGACAGGTTATATGCCTGGGGTGTTGGACGAGGTCCTGAATAGTACCTGGGAAGGTCATATGCCTGGGGTGTTGGACGAGGTCCTGAATAGCACCTGGACAGGTCACATGTGCGGTTCATGTGAGGAGGAGATGCCAGTGTGTTGGATTTCCTGGGAGTAGGAATCCTGACTAGCACACTGGGCAACCTGTGTTGGAAGACCTGGGAGGAGGCTTCCTGAAGAGCACATGCTGGGGTGTTGGGAGGTTCTGGGAGTAGGACCGGATCCCTGAATAGCGCACAGTAAGACTCTGATTCTGGACTGTCTATGTTGGAAGCTACGGTCCTTCGGTGGGTCTGGACTGACTAGGATATGCCGCCCAGGCAAGTTGGTGATCCCTGTGAGGCAGCTTTCCCCGAGGAGAGGACTGATGAGGAGTCAGCAGGTGGAGCAGGAGCTCCCATAAGGTACCATTGACTGTTGGTGCTTGTGATGTTCCATGAACTGTGTGGTCTCCCACGGTGACTGAACGGAGTGAGGTTCGGCGGTGTTTAGAGATCGCGACCCAATGTCATATGTGCTGTATGTGACTTGGGACATTGGTGAAGTGTACGGCGTACAGACACCCATGGTAACTGGGCGAAGTCAGAGGTCCAGCATGTTTAGTGTCTGTGAGACAAAGCCGTAAATGAAGTATTTAAGATAAAGCTGCAAGTTAATATCACCAGTTGGTGCTTGATGTGTTATGAAATGTAAATGTGAACTGTGCATAACCCGGTTTATGACACTGTAATAAACTGTATAGACTGTGTTTAAGCGAAAAATCGAGCCTGACTACGTTAATCCCGTGCCAAGCGAGTGTCCCCCAATACACTCAGTAAGAGCAATCTTACACACACTGATCTCAGACACTGATGAGCAGCTGGTTTGTATCTCCTCTGTTTGGTCATCACAGGCTTGTACAAGTGATATGTACACTGCTCAGAAAAATAAAGGGAACACTAAAATCCAACATCCTAGATATCACTGAATGAAATATTCCAGTTGCAAATCTTTATTCATTACATAGTGGAATGTGTTGAGAACAATAAAACCTAAAAATGATCAACGTAAATCACAATATCCCACGGAGGTCTGGAGTTGGAATGATGCTCAAAATCAAAGTGGAAAATGAAGTTACAGGCTGATCCAACTTCAGTGGAATTGCCTCAAGACAAGGAAATGATGCTTAGTAGTTTGTGTGGCCTCCACATGCCTGTATGACCTCCCTACAATGCCTGGGCATGCTCCTAATAAGGCGGTGGATGGCCTCCTGAGGGATCTCCTCCCAGACCTGGACTAAAGCATCCGCCAACTCCTGGACACTCTGTCGTGCAACGTGATGTTGGTGGATGGAGTGAGACATGATGTCCCAGATGTGTTCAATCAGATTCAGGTCTGGGGAATGGGCGGGCCAGTCCATAGCTTAAATGCCTTCATCTTGCAGGAACTGCTGACACACTCCAGCCACATGAGGTCTGGCATTGCCCTGCAGTAGGAGGAACCCAGGGCCAACCGCACCAGCATATGGTCTCACAAAGGGTCTGAGGATCTCATCTCGGTACCTAATGGCAGTCAGACTACCTCTGGCGAGCACATGGAGGGCTGTGCGGCCCTCCAAAGAAATTCCACCTCACACCATTACTGACCCACTGCTAAACCGGTCATGCTGAAGGATGTTGCAGGCAGCAGATCGCTCTCTGTTGTGAATTCTGCTCTTGGGCTCCCTCCGGTGGTTATGAGTGGTAGTGCTGCTGTCTTCGGATCGCAGCATTTATCAGGTGTGTTCACTTTTTGCAATTTGGACTCAGCTATTTAGTCCTGCTTGATCCTTTAGTCAGTGCCAGTTGTCCATTGTTTTTGGAGGATTCACATCTCTTACTGGTCTCTCCTGTTTGCTGAGCTTTTCAACAAAGATAAGTCCTGGCTTTGTTTTTGCTGTCCACATGCTGTGGGCCTTATAGTTCAGTGCATTTTCATGTTTTGTCTTGTCCAGCTTTGTCTGTGAAGGATTTTTTGCAGCCTTGCTATTTCTCTGGAGATGCAGATATAACCTCCATGTCTTTAGTCAGATGTGGTGATTTGTATTTTCCTTGGTGGATATTTTCTAGTGTTTTAATACTGACCGCATAGTACTCTGTCCTATTCTTTCTTTTTAGCTAGTATGGCCTCCTATGCCAAATCCTGATTTCATGTCTGCGTATGTTATTTCCCTCTCCTCTCACATTCAATATTTGTGGGGGGCTGTCTATCCTTTGGGAATTTTCTCTGAGGCAAGATAGTTTTCCCGTTTCTGTCTTTAGGGGAAGTTAGTTCTTAGGCTGTGTCGAGGGGTCTAGGGAGTGTTAGGTACCCCCCACGGCTACTTCTAGTTGCGCTGCTAAGTTCAGGATTTCCGGTCAGTACAGGTACCACCTTCTCCAGAGTACGTCTCATGCTGCTCCTAGGCCACCAGATCATAACAGCTCTCCACAGCATCTCCAGACTCTGTCACATCTGTCACATGTGCTCAGTGTGAACCTGCTTTCATCTGTGAAGAGCACAGGGTGCCAGTGGCGAATTTGTCAATCCTGGTGCTCTGTGGCAAATGCCAATCATCCTGCACGGTGTTGGGCTGTGAGCACAACCCCTATCTGGATGTCGGGCACTCAGACCATCCTCATGGAGTTGGTTTCTAACCGTTTGTGCAGACACATGCACATTTGTGGCCTGCTGGAGGTCATTTTGCAGGGCTCTGGCAGTGCTCCTCCTGTTCCTCCTTGCACAAAGGCTGAGGTAGCGGTCCTGCTCATGGGTTGTTACCCTCCTATGACCCCCTCCACATCTCCTGGTGTACTGGCCTGTCTCCCGGTAGTGCCTCCAGACGCTACGCTGAGAGACACAACAAACCTTCTTGCCACATCTCGCATTGATGTGCCATCCTGGATGAGCTGGACTACCTGAGCCACTTGTGTGGGTTGTAGAGTCCGTCTCATGCTACCACGAGTGTGAAAGCACAACCAACATTCAAAAGTGACCAAAACATCAGCCAGAAAGCATTGGTACTGAGATGTGGTCTGTAGTCCCCACCTGCAGAAGCACTCCTTTATTGAGGGTGCCTTGATAATTGCCAATAATTTCCATCTGTTGTCTATTCCATTTGCACAACAGCATGTGAAATTGGTTGTCAATCAGTGTTGCTTCCTAAGTGGACAGTTTGATTTCACAGAAGTTTGATTTACTGGGAGTTATATTCTGTTGTTTAAGTGTTCCCTTTATTTTTTGAGCAGTGTATATAGTGAATATATTCACACACCGTCTGTATGTTTCTCTCTCTGGCGCTGCGCCAGGCGAACAGATAGAGGAGGGGGTGGAATTTGGAATTCAGGTGCTTGCAAATTCCTTGTTGTCTATGGGATTCATTCATATTTTGTATTTTAATCACCCGTCTGCTGGGAGAGCCAGCTCACTAGGCGACAAGATGTCCTCGCTGTCAGCAGACGCAGTCACATGGTGGGCTTGGCAATAACGTGTGATTGTGTTGTGACATGTTGTGACAGTGCACATATTCTCCCCGAACAATGTTTGACTCTACTCTGTTGCAATGTGAGTGTGAGGAAAAGCTGCTGAATGCTGCGGGATTACTCCAGCCCCGGCTTATGGGGAATGAATGAGTGGAGGCCGCTCGTCTCCTGTCACACAGCACAATCGGGCATTGAAGGATAATATAATGAGACAGGGTGGACACTGTACAGTTGTGTGAAAAAGTGTTTGCCCCTTTCTGATTTCCTATTTTTTGTATGTTTGTCACCCTTAAATCTTTCTGATCACCAATAAAATGTACCGTATATACTCGAGTATAAGCCGACCCGAGTATAAGCCGACCCCCCTAATTTTGCCACAAAAAACTGGGAAAACTTATTGACTCGAGTATAAGCCTAGGGTGGAAATGCAGCATTTACCGGTGAATTTCAAAAATAAAAATAGATCATTATTTCCCCATAGCTGTGCCATATAGTGCTCTACACCATTCATATTTCCCCATAGCTGTGCCCCATATAGTGCTCTGCACCGTTCACTGTGCCCCCTAGCTGTGCCATATACAGTGCTCTGCACCGTTCACTGTGCCCCATAGCTGTGCCATATACAGTGCTCTGCACCGTTCACTGTGCCCCCTAGCTGTGCCTTATACGGTGCTCTGCACCGTTCACTGTGCCCCCTAGCTGTGCCATATACAGTGCTCTGCACCGTTCACTGTGCCCCATAGCTGTGCCATATACAGTGCTCTGCACCGTTCATTGTGCCCCCTAGCTGTGCCTTATACGGTGCTCTGCACCGTTCACTGTGCCCCCTAGCTGTGCCTTATACGGTGCTCTGCACCGTTCATTGTGCCCCCTAGCTGTGCCTTATACGGTGCTCTGCACCGTTCATTGTGCCCCCTAGCTGTGCCTTATACGGTGCTCTGCACCGTTCATTGTGCCCCCTAGCTGTGCCTTATACGGTGCTCTGCACCGTTCATTGTGCCCCCTAGCTGTGCCTTATACGGTGCTCTGCACCGTTCATTGTGCCCCCTAGCTGTGCCTTATACGGTGCTCTGCACCGTTCACTGTGCCCCATAGCTGTGCCTTATACGGTGCTCTGCACCGTTCATTGTGCCCCCTAGCTGTGCCTTATACGGTGCTCTGCACCGTTCATTGTGCCCCCTAGCTGTGCCTTATACGGTGCTCTGCACCGTTCACTGTGCCCCATAGCTGTGCTGTGCCATATACGGTGCTCTGCACCGTTCATTGTGCCCCCTAGCTGTGCCTTATACGGTGCTCTGCACCGTTCATTGTGCCCCATAGCTGTGCCTTATACGGTGCTCTGCACCGTTCATTGTGCCCCCTAGCTGTGCCTTATACGGTGCTCTGCACTGTTCACTGTGCCCCATAGCTGTGCCTTATACGGTGCTCTGCACCGTTCATTGTGCCCCCTAGCTGTGCCTTATACGGTGCTCTGCACCGTTCACTGTGCCCCATAGATGCTCCACATTAATCTGTGCTGCCGCTGCTACTGCTGCAATAAAAAAAAAAAAACACATACTCACCTCCCTTGATTGCAGCTCCCAGCGTCTCGTTCCGGCGCCTCCATCTTCCCGGCGTCTCTGCTCTGACTGATCAGGCAGAGGGCGCCGCGCACACTATATGCGTCATCGCGCCCTCTGCCTGATCAGTCAGAGAGCGCAGACGCCGGGAAGATGGAGGCGCCGGCCGGGAAGATGGATCGGCGCCCGGCGGCTGGAACGAGGACAGGTGAATATAACATACTCACCTAGTCCTGGCGATCCTCGCGCTGTCCCTCTGCCTGGTCTTCGGTGCCGCAGCTCTTCCTGTCAGCGGTCACCGGCACCGCTGATTAGAGAAATGAATAAGCGGCTCCGCCCCTATGGGAGGTGGAGCCGCTTATTCATTTCTGTAATGAGCGGTCCCACGTGACCGCTGAAGAGAGGAAGAAGCTGCAGCGCCGAAGCCCGTGGGACGGCAGGGACAGCGCGAGGATCGCTGGGACTAGGTAAGTATACCCCAGCGCCCTCAGCCCCTCACCTGCCGACCCCACCGCTACCGTGACTCGAGTATAAGCCGAGGGGGGCACTTTCAGCCCTAAAATTTGGGCTGAAAATCTCGGCTTATACTCGAGTATATACGGTAAATATTAGACAAAGATGACGCAAGGAATCACAAAATGCAGATTATAAATGAAGGTCTTTATTATTAAGGAAAAAATAAATCCAAACCTTCAGGGTCATGTGTGAAAAAGTGATAGCCCCCTAAACCTAATAACTGGTCGGGCCACAATTAGCAGCAACAACTGCAACCAAGCGTTTGTGATAACTGGCAGTGAGTTTTTTACAACGCTCTGTAGGAATTTTAACCACTCATCTTTGCAGAATTGTCATAATTCAGCCACATTGGAGGGTTTCCGAGCATGAGCCGCGTTTTTAAGGTCATGTCACAATATCTCAAATGGATTAAGGTCAGGACTTAGCCACTCCAAAGTCTTAATTTTGTTTTTCTTAAGTCATTCAGAGGTGGACTTGCTGGTGAGTTTTGGATCATTGTCCTGCTGCAAAACCCAAGTGTACTTCAGCTTGAGGTCACGAACAGATGGCCGGACATTCTCCTTCAGGATTTCTTGGTAGGCAGCAGAATTCATGGTTCCATTTGCCACACAGCAAGTCTCCCAGATCTTGAAGCAGCAAAACAGCCCCAGACCGTCACACTATACCTCTATATTTTACTGTTGGTATAATGTTCTGTTTATGAAATACTTCTATGCCAGATGTAATGGGACATACACCTTCCAAAAAGTTCAACTTTTGTTTCATCATTCCACAGAGTAGTAGTGTGGATCATGAAGATGTTTTCTGGCAAAACTGAGATGAGCCTTTATGTTCTTATTGCTCAGCAGTGGTTTTCGTCTTGGAACTCTGCCATGCAGGCCATTTTTACCCAGTCTCTTATGGTAGAGTCATGAACACTTATCTTAACTGAGGCAAGTAAGGCCTTCAGTTCTTTGGATGTTGTCATGGGGGCTTTTGTGACTTCTTGGATTAGTCGTCGCTGCGCTCTTGGGGTAATTTTGGTTGGCCGGCCACTCGCGGGAAGGTTCACCACTGTTCCATGTTTTCGCTATTTGTGGAAAATGTCTCTCTCTGTGGTTCACATGAGTCCTAAAGCTTTAGATATGGCTTTATAACCTTTTCCAGATTGATAGATCTCAATTACTTTGTTTCTCTTTTGTTCCAAAATTGCTTTGGATAGCGACATGATCTCTAGCTTTTGGGGAACTTTTGGATTACTTCACTTTGCCAGGCAGGTTCTATTCAAGTGATTTCTTGATTGAGAACAGGTGTGCCAGTAATCAGGCCTGGGAGTGGCTAAGGAATATGAACTCAGCTTCTCAAAGATGTGATAAACCACAGTTCATTTATGTTTTTAGCGATGAGGCCATCACTTTTTCTCACAGGGCCCTGTAGGCTTGGATTTCTTTTTCCCTTAATAAATAAAGACCTTCATTTAAAAACTGCACTTTGTGATTATTTGTGTTATCTTTGTCTTTATTATTAGATAGGTACAGCTGGTATATCCTAGGCATCTCATGTATATAACTATATATGTACAGTTGATATAACCTGGGCATCTTCTGTATATAATTATATGTGTACAGTTGGTGTAACCTGGGCATCTTTTTTATATAATGATATATGTACAGCTGGTATAACCTGTGCATCTTCTGTACATAATTATATGTGTACAGCTGGTGTAACCTGGGCATCTTCTGTATATAATTATATGTGTACAGCTGGTATAACCTGGGTATCTCCTGTATATAACTATATATGTACAGCTGGTATAAGCTGGGCATCTTCTGTATATAATTACATGTACAGCTGGTATAACCTGGGCAACTTCTGTATATGATTATATATGTACAGCTGGTATAACCTGGGTATCTCCTGTATATAGTTATCTATGTACAGCTGGTATAAACTGGGCATCTCCTGCATATAATTATAAATTATATATGTACAGCTGGTATAACCTGGGCATCTTCTGTATATAATTATATGTGTACAGCTGGTGTAACCTGGGCATCTTCTGTATATAATTATATGTGTACAGCTGGTATAACCTGGACATCTTTTTTATATAATGATATATGTACAGCTGGTATAACCTGGGCATCTTCTGGATATAATTATATGTGTACAGTTGGTGTAACCTGGGCATCTTTTTTATATAATGATATATGTACAGCTGGTATAACCTGTGCATCTTCTGTACATAATTATATGTGTACAGCTGGTGTAACCTGGGCATCTTCTGTATATAATTATATGTGTACAGCTGGTATAACCTGGACATCTTTTTTATATAATGATATATGTACAGCTGGTATAATCTGGGCATCTTCTGTATATAATTATATATGTATAGCTGGAATAACCTGGGCATCTTCTATGTTACAACCCATTTATCCATGATGAGTGTAAGCTCCTGGGTATAGATAACTTGCTGGGTAACCGGACTATTCTGTGCTCACTTTAGTCCATTGTTTCCTTAATTACAAGCTTTACTCCTTTTGAATACATGATTTTAGCAACCATTATAGCGAATTGCATTGTTTTGGCAATGGAGCAGCATCTGCCAGAAGGAGACAAGACACCGATGTCCGAGCGCCTGGTGAGAGATTTACATTTTATTAAGGTGGGGGAGGGGTGATATTGAGTCATCTACAAAGTGATATTTAGAGCGTACTTAAACTATAAGAATGAAAAATGGATTTGTCATTGTTACGAAATGTACAGGAAGTAATCAGCAGATTGATGTAAATAAGAAATATAGAAATGCAGCCAGTTTTTTTTTTTCATAACTGCTTGTATGTGGGGCTAATCATCACTTTTGTAACTGAGTTTCATTAAAAATGTTAGACAATTTAGTTTTTACAGGCTCTTTTGTTTCCCAGACATTCAACTGTGATGTGGTCTGTGGTCTTACGTCAGTTAAGAGGAGCTCAGAAAGAGACAGAAGAGTTACAAACTCCCCATCAGACCATCGTAGTGAGCCGACTGACTGATTCTCAGTTAACTCATTCTGTAGCCAGCAATAGACAGTGCAACACAGAGGCTGTAGAAAGCAAAAAAATGCTACTTTTTTTTTAATGAAACCATATTGCAAAAATGATTTTTAGCCCCAATTAAATGGGTTTAAAATAATTGTCACCAACCCATGTAGTGCACTGTAAGTAGATGAGATACCCAAAGATGCTCTCTAAGAGCAGAAGCACGAAAAAAAAAAAACCAACCTATAAAGTTCTACCTGCGGTCACCACTAGGGGAGCTCCTGAGTGTACATGGACACTACCATGCTCCCCCTAGTGGCGACCCAGTAGTTACATCTATGTCTAGGCAGGTCTAACAAAGCTCCGAACTCCTCAGATACATCAACTTTATCATTAACTACTGCTTGAATAGTGATGAAATGTTGATACAGTCAAATGTAATAAAAAGAGAATTTTTGCAATTTTACACGGAGGGTGTTAATGTTTCAGAAGTTCTAGCCCCAGTTTGTTAGTGATGAGACACGGCGTCATGTCTGCGAATGTAATAACACCGTGCTGCTTTCTTCCCAGGACGATACAGAACCGTACTTCATTGGGATATTCTGCTTTGAAACGGGAATTAAGATCATTGCACTGGGATTTGCATTTCATAAAGGATCCTATCTACGCAATGGCTGGAACATGATGGACTTTGTGGTTGTTCTCACTGGGTAGGTGTCCTCTCAAGAAAACATATAATGGCAAATGTACAAATCCAGAGTAATAGAAGTATAATGCAAAAATGTATCACAGTGACTCATGTATAAGGACAGGTCTGTGTATTACGAGGAGGAGAGGTCGTGGGTCTGATGTCTGTATATTAGGAGGAGAGGTCTGTGTGTCCTGATGTCTGTGCATTAGGAGGAGGAGACGTCTGTGTGATCTGATGCCTGTATATTAGGAGGAGAGGTCTGTGTGACCTGGTGTCTGTGTATTAGGAGGAGAGGTCTGTGTGACCTGGTGTCTGTATATTAGGAGGAGAGGTCTGTGTGACCTGGTGTCTGTGTATTAGGAGGAGAGGTCTGTGTGACCTGATGTCTGTGTATAAGGCCTGTCCCACACTTCCAGACAATTCTGGTCCCGGAAAAATCGGTACCGGAGTTATCCGTGTCCGTGTGCTCACGTGGCACATCAGTGTGGCACACGTGCGGCAGCCGTGTGCCGTCCGTGTGCCGACTGGGTACCACACGCACCGTGCAGGTGACAGCGCTAGAGTTAAGCGCTGTCCCCTGCTTTGGGTGCTGAATCCAGAATTCATTCCTTCTTCCCAGCAGCGTTCGCTGGAGAGAAGGAATGAAAAATAATTTTTTAGTTGTTAAAATAAAGTTCCCGGTAATCTTCCCCCTCTCACCCCCTGTGCGCCCGCCCGCTGGCATTAAAATACTTACCCAGCTCCCAAGCTGCTTCCTCTCAGCGTCGCAGCTCTTCCTGTATGAGCGGTCATGTGGTGCCGCTTATTACAGTGATGAATATGCGGCTCCACCCCTATGGGAGGTGGAGCCGCATATTCATCACTGTAATAAGTGGCACCATGTGACCGCTCACACAGGAAGAGCTGCGACGCTGAGAGGAAGCGCCGAGGGAGCTGGGTAAGTATTTTAATGCCAGCGGGCGGGCGCACAGGGAGTGGGAGGGGGGAGATTACCGGGAACTTTATTTTAACAACAACAACAAAAAAAAATGATTTTTCATTCCTTCTCTCCAGCGAACGCTGCTGGAGAGAAGAAATGAATGGGGCTTCAGCACCACAAGCTGGGGGGACAGCGCTTACTGTAGCGCTGTCTCCTGCACAGCACACGGACTGCACACGGACAGCATCCGTGTGCGGTACGTGTTTTACACGGACCCATTGACTTTAATGGTTCCGTGGGATCCGTGCGTTCCCACAAACACTGACATGTCTCCGTGTTTTTCAACGGACACACAGTCCATGAAAACACGCTGACGTGCAGAGACACATTGATTTTAATGTGTCTACGTGAGTCAGTGTCTCCGTTACGTGAGGAAACTGTCCCCTCACGTACCGGAGCCACTGACGTGTGAAACCGGCCTTAGGAGGAGAGGTCTGTGTGTCCTGATGCCTGTATATTAGGAGGAGAGGTCTGTGTGACCTGATGTCTGTGTATTAGGAGGAGAGGTCTATGTGTCCTGATGTCTGTATATTAGGAGGAGAGGTCTGTGTGTCCTGATGTCTGTGTATTAGGAGGAGGAGAGGTCTGTGTGTCCTGATGTCTGTGTATTAGGAGGAGAGATCTGTGTGTCCTGAGGTTTTTGTATTAGAAGGAGGAGAGGTCTGTGTGTCCTGAGGTCTGTGTTGTCATGATCCCAATGGCAGGGGATCACAAAAAGGACAAGCACAGATACAAACAAGCTCTAGGGCGATGGAACCTGAGCTGACCGCGACCCTGAACCTAACACACAAATAAAAGTAGCCGGGGAACGTGCCTACGATGATCCTAGACGTCTCGCTCCAGCCGAAGATCTAACTTCCCCTATCAGAAGAAACACAGACCTCTCTTGCCTCCAGAGAAATACCCCACAGCAAATAGCAGCCCCCCACATATAACGACGGTGAAATGAGAGGAAAGCACATACGTAGTATGAAAACAGTTTCAGCAAAATGAGGCCCGCTAAAGCTAGATAGCAGAGGATACAAAAGTGAACTGCGCGGTCAGCGAAAAACCCTTCAAAAAACCATCCTGAAATTACTTGAACTCATGTGCCAACTCATGGTACATGAAAAGCAATTTCAGCCCACTAGAGCAACCAGCAGCAGAGAATCACATATCTGCAGGCTGGACTAAAAACCAAATAAAGCAAAACACAAAACAGGAAAATCCAAACTTAGCTTGTCCAGAAGGTTCTAGGAGCAGGGAGCAGAGGTAACAAGACACACTGGATACATTGATAACCGGCGAGGAAATGCCAGCAAAGCCAGGTTAAATAGGAAACTCCCATATGCTGATGGAACAGGTGAAACCCAGAAACCCAGGAAAGACAAGTCACCCAGTACCATCAGTAACCACCAGAGGGAGCCCAAAAACAGAACTCACAACAGTACCCCCCCCTTGAGGAGGGGTCACCGAACCCTCACGAGAACCACCAGGGCGACCAGGATGAGCCCTATGAAAAGCGCGAACCAAATCATCAGCATGAACATCCGAGGCAACCACCCAAGAATTATCCTCCTGATGAACGGGAGTCATACGCATGGTCACTTGTGTCCAGTACTGAGGTTTATTCATAGCCAAAGGTGTAGAGTCAATTCCCTTCAAAGGAATAGGGACTTCCAGAGGCTCCAGACTAAACCCACAGCGATTGGCAAATGACCAATCCATAAGACTCAGGGCAGCGCCTGAATCCACATAGGCATCGACGGAAATGGATGATAATGAACAAATCAGAGTCACAGACAGAATGAACTTAGACTGTAAAGTACTAATGGCAACAGACTTATCAACCTTTTTTGTGCGTTTAGAGCATGCTGATATAACATGAGCTGAATCACCACAATAAAAGCACAACCCTTTTTTCCGCCTATACTTTTGCCGTTCACTTCTGGACTGAATTCTATCACATTGCATTATCTCAGGTGACGGTTCAGACGACACCGCCAAATGATGCACAGGTTTGCGCTCCCATAAACGCCGATCAATCTGAACAGCCATAGTCATAGACTCATTCAGACCAGCAGGCGCAGGGAACCCCACCATAACATCTTTAATGGCCTCAGAAAGGCCATCTCTAAACTTTGCAGCCAGAGCGCACTCATTCCACTGAGTAAGTACCGACCACTTCCGAAATTTTTGACAATAAATTTCTGCTTCATCTTGCCCCTGAGAGAGGGCCAACAAAGCTTTTTCAGCCTGAATCTCTTGGTTAGGTTCCTCATAGAGCAAACCCAATGCCAGAAAAAACGCATCTGCATTAAGCAACGCAGGGTCCCCTGGTGCCAATGCAAATGCCCAATCCTGAGGGTCACCCCGCAGGAAAGATATAATTATCTTGACTTGCTGAGCAGGGTCTCCAGAGGAGCGAGATTTCAAAGAAAGAAACAACTTGCAATTGTTCCTAAAATTCAGAAAACGAGATCTATCTCCAGAAAAAAACTCTGGGACAGGAATTCTAGGTTCAAACATAGGAGCATGTACAACAAAATCCTGTATATTTTGAACCTTAGTGATTATTCAGGCTGGAAGCCAAACTCTGGACGTCCATGATAAACAGCTGAGATCAGAGCCATTCAAAGATTAAGAGGAGGAGGAAGTAGCCAGGCTGCAATAAGGCTAGGCAGCAAACTCTGAGGGGAAAAAAAAAAAAAAAAAACTTCCTCAGACTACTTATCCTCCTACTTCAGCCAATACAATTAACACTTTGTTGGCCGGTTATACTGTCATGATCCCAATGGCAGGGGATCACAAAAAGGACAAGCACAGATACAAACAAGCTCTAGGGCGATGGAACCTGAGCTGACCGCGACCCTGAACCTAACACACAAATAAAAGTAGCCGGGGAACGTGCCTACGATGATCCTAGACGTCTCGCTCCAGCCGAAGATCTAACTTCCCCTATCAGAAGAAACACAGACCTCTCTTGCCTCCAGAGAAATACCCCACAGCAAATAGCAGCCCCCCACATATAACGACGGTGAAATGAGAGGAAAGCACATACGTAGTATGAAAACAGTTTCAGCAAAATGAGGCCCGCTAAAGCTAGATAGCAGAGGATACAAAAGTGAACTGCGCGGTCAGCGAAAAACCCTTCAAAAAAACATCCTGAAATTACTTGAACTCATGTGCCAACTCATGGTACATGAAAAGCAATTTCAGCCCACTAGAGCATCCAGCAGCAGAGAATCACATATCTGCAGGCTGGACTAAAAACCAAATAAAGCAAAACACAAAACAGGAAAATCCAAACTTAGCTTGTCCAGAAGGTTCTAGGAGCAGGGAGCAGAGGTAACAAGACACACTGGATACATTGATAACCGGCGAGGAAATGCCAGCAAAGCCAGGTTAAATAGGAAACTCCCATATGCTGATGGAACAGGTGAAACCCAGAAACCCAGGAAAGACAAGTCACCCAGTACCATCAGTAACCACCAGAGGGAGCCCAAAAACAGAACTCACAACACTGTGTATTAGGAGGAGAGGTCTGTGTGTCCTGATGTCTGTGTATTAGGAGGAGGAGAGGTCTGTGTGTTCTGAGGTCTGTGTATTAGGAGGAGGAGAGGTCTGTGTGTCCTGATGTCTGTGTATTAGGAGGAGGAGAGGTCTGTGTGTCCTGATGTCTGTGTATTAGGAGGAGGAGAGATCTGTGTGTCCTGATGGCTGTGTATTAGGAGGAGGAGAGGTCTGTGTGTCCTGATGTCTGTGTATTAGGAGGAGGAGAGATCTGCGTGTCCTGATATCTGTGTATTAGGAGGAGAGGTCTGTGTGTCCTGATATCTGTGTATTAAGAGGAGGAGAGGTCTGTGTGTCCTGATATCTGTGTATTAAGAGGAGGAGAGATCTGTGTGTCCTGATATCTGTGTATTAAGAGGAGGAGAGGTCTGTGTGTCCTGATGGCTGTGTATTAGGAGAAGGAGAGGTCTGTGTGTCCTGATGACTGTGTATTAGGAGGAGAGGTCTGTGTGTCTTGAAGTCTGTGTATTAGGAGGATGAGTACAGGACAGACATCAGGACACAGATATGTGGAGTTTCCTGCATGATTCCAGTTACTAAACTCTTATTTCATTGCTGTCCACACCCCACCGTGGTACATGACGAGCAGTGACATGTGGGGGTTATGCCCCTGACATTGGGGGAGTGCAGTGATCCTCGCTGCTTACTAGGGTTCCTACTGTCATGGATGCTGTGTCCTCTGCCATCTTGTAGGTTGTTCTGGAGCTCGGCCAGCTCGCCTCTTACGCTCCTTCTTGCACATTCGTGGATCTCAGGACATTTCTGCAGCACTGTAACTAGTTCAGGCTTTAAATAACTGTCCTCATTGTCTTGTCCCGGCTGTGGCATTCTGGGAAGTCAGTGCACCTGAGAATACATCCTATCTGTTCCCTTACAGCTGCCTGATTGGACTTTTCTTATTGTACCGGCTGATGTTGAACTCAATCCAGTCTTATCAAACATGCCACTGGCTTTTGGGGGAGGGGTGACAATTCTATATAAATCATGGAGGGATAAAAATGGCGTAAAGGTTGTAGGCAAAATGTCATACTCCATAAAATCTGGTCTGTCTTCATTGTTATTTTAAATTAAGTTATGCAATTCAAAATGTAGCGTTGCTTGAGAGTATGATGAGGAGGGATGGCATAGTAGAGAAAGTGTGGCGAGCTAATCTGAGAAGGCGAATAACAGCTAAATATAAGGGGTGCGGGTAGCTGGTCTCCATTTAGGCTTTTTTTATGATTCAAAACTCCAAATTAAACAAAAAAAAGTATTAAATAACATTTTGTCTGTCTGTAGCCACCACTAGAGGGAGCTCAGTAAGTTGCTGTGTATGCATTCAACCCAGGAATAAGGTAGTATGTAGGGAGCGCCACCTAGTGGTGGCAATAGCCGAAATTTTAGCTGAGAACAACTATGGCACCGATTCATCAGTTTGTGTTTTATTTTTTAAGTCATTTTCCATTTTTGTCCTGTGGCTTTTGTTGCCGTTTATTAGTGCCAAATTCTACGAAATGCCGCACTTGGTTAATGAATTTTGCGCAACGTAAAAGTCGGTCTTTATTTTTGCCTGGAACCTTTCTGGCGACTTCTTAGTGGCTCGTTTTACGAAATGCGGTAAAAAGTATGCAAAAATTTCTGATAGACATAAAATTGCTCTAGGGAATGTAGCGCATTTCATAGTTTTATGGCTGAAAGACACAAGACCATCAATAAGAAGGCAAAAACCCTGTGAACAGATGCGAGCTGCACCTTTCTGACTCCACATACAGCAATCAGACTAGTTCCCTGGATCAACGTCTCATCAGAGACTCTAGTGCCCATAATCTGTAATACTATTTTTTTAAGAAATATATCCAGGCCTCCTTGTACTTTTAGTGAAGTGACCAATACAACATCATGTGACAAAGTTCAAAAATTTCACAGCTCTTACGGTAAAGAATCCATAGCCCCACTGCTCTTACGGTAAAGAATCCATAGTATCACTGCTCACACAGAAAGGAATCCATAGTATCACTGCTCACACAGTAAAAAATCCATAGTATCACTGTTCACACAGAAAGGAATCCATAGTATCACTGCTCACACAGTAAAGAATCCATAGTATCACTGCTCGCACAGTAAGGAATTCATAGTCTCACTGCTCGCACAGTAAAGAATCCATAGTATCACTGCTTGCACAGTAAAGAATCCATACTATCACTGCTTGCACAGTAAAGAATCCATAGTATCACTGCTTGCACAGTAAAGAATCCATAGTATCACTGCTTGCACAGTAAAGAATCCATAGTATCACTGCTCGCACAGTAAGGAATCCATAGTATCACTGCTTGCACAGTAAAGAATCCATAGTATCACTGCTCACACAGTAAGGAATTCATAGTCTCGCTGCTCACACAGTAAAGAATCCATAGTATCACTGCTCACAAAGTAAGGAATTCATAGCCTCACTGCTCTTACGGTAAAGAATCCATAGCCTCACTGCTTGCACAGTAAAGAATCCATAGCCTCACAGCTCTTACGGTAAATAATCCATAGTATCACTGCTCGCACAGTAAAGAATCCATAGCCTCACAGCTGTTACTGTAAAGAATCCATAGTATCACTGCTTGCACAGTAAAGAATCCATAGTCTCACTGCTCGCACAGTAAAGAATCCATAGCCTCACTGCTCTTACAGTAAAGACTCCATAGTCTCACTGCTCTTACAGTAAAGAATTCATAGCCTCACTGCTCGCACAGTAAAGAATCTATAGTGTCACTACTCGCACAATAAAGAATCCATAGTCTCACTGCTTGCACACCAAAAGAGGCTTGATCCAGCACTTCAGCAATGACATAGTCTTATCAGAGGAAAATACCAATTTGGGGAATAGTTATAGATGGACATGTTTTGAAGTGAAAGACTTATAACCTAACACAATACGGACGGTGAGCGGGTTATATCCCTCTTTACCTCACTGCCCATTAGAAAAAAAATTGCTCCAAAATTTAGTGATGTTTCAGAAAAGTCGCGAACAATATACCAGGTAAAAACATCCGGAAACTTCAATTTCTGCCATAAGGGTGAACATGAAAATACAAAGACAAAGGCATATAAAATAGACTATAATGAACTCCTCCTCCTTTCCCTCCTTCTCTTTTTATCCTCTTCATGTTTTGCAGTCATTATATTATAGAGCATTGTGTACATACAATTGATCATTTTGCTCTTCTACCCAGATAATTCTTCTCTTTTTCATTATGTCTATGACATCACGTGATTAAAAACTGATGAGCTGAATCCTTCTAAGCTCAATGCAGAAACAGGAGGTCAATTTTACCTGTTGGAGTCATGAGTCACTGCAAAAGTCTATGGCAGGGGGGAGGAGGGAGCAGCTGGGTCAGGAGTTCAAGAAGGGAATGTTAAGTGCAGGGAAAAGAGACTTCCTGTTTCTACATAGAACAGAGAAAAGGGAATGATTTGTTGGGTAGAAAGGCAAAATGAGCAATTGCAAGTACACAGTGCTGTAATAATATGGTGACTGCAATGTATTAGGAGGATAAGAACTTTGGAAGGAGGAGTCTGTTTTTAAAAAAAAAAAAAGATATAACTGAAAAGAATCACATAAACAACATCCAAAAATAGACTAAAATGTGCAAATTCAATGAGTTGGCCCCTTCATCTGTGGCGGTGATTTGCAGTTTTCTAATAGACAACCTGACCTCTGCTATAAAAATAAATTAAAGGGGTTGTGCATTACTTTTATATTGATGGACCATATTTAAGATAGGACATCAATATCAGATTGGTGGGGGTGCAACCACAACAATCAGCTGTCTGGTACCGGAGGCTGCTAGATGTGATCAGCTGATGCATGAATACCTGGTTGCGGCCACCATACAGGCGATGGAGCTGTGCTGCTCTGCTCCACAACAGATCACATACTCAGTCATACTGGTTGGCCATCAACTTTCCCAACGAAGCTAGACAGTGACGAGATAGTTATCTGACTCCAAGAGTTTTCTAGGACACACCAATTATGGCCTCTTCTTAATGTACACCCCAAAAGTGTAATAGGGAAAGGTTTCCTATCCGATCAGCTACATGGACAGGGCTTCAGGTAACACAGCGCCACTTTTCTGGTCCTCAGACCCGCACATTGGTCCTCAGAATAGATCAACCATATTAGATGACACAAATCTCATATTTGTGTTGTCCTCTATCTGTGCTCTGTTACTCAGACAGTCCTCTAGATTAAATAGAAACCACCACGTTAGGCTTAACCCTTTTTCCAGCTTGTTTTTTTCCGCGGCAAGTTGTGGCTTGGATGTCGCCATTCATTTTGCCACAGTACTGAAAAAAAAATTCCAATTGGGATTAAAAAAATGTTTTTCAGGATTTGTTTTTATGTTGTTTGTTGTGCGGTAAAAATGGCGAGTGAACGGGATTGTTTAGGTCAGTACGATTAGGAGGATAGCAAGCTTGTATAATTGTTTTATTAAAATTTCACAGGTTTTTAAAAATATTCATAACTTTGTAATCAGGGCTGTGTAGTCGGTAAGCCAAACCTCCAACTCCGACTCCTCAATTCCCATGACTCCGACTCCACCAAAATGGCCTTTGACTCTCACTCTGACTCTACGACTCCAACTCCACAGCCCTGTCAGGGCTGTAGAGTCAGTAAGCCAAACCTCCGACTCCAACTCCTAAATTTCCATAACACCGACTCCAACTCCACCAAAATGGGCTCCAACTCTGACTCTGACTCCACGACGCCAACTCCACAGCCCTGCCAGGACTGTAGAGTCAGTAAGCCAAACCTCCGACTCCAACTCCTAAATTTCCATAACACCGACTCCAACTCCACCAAAATGGGCTCCAACTCTGACTCTGACTCCACGACGCCAACTCCAGAGCCCTGCCAGGGCTGTAGAGTCAGAAAGCCAAACCTTCGACTCCAACTCCTAAATTTCCATGACACCGACTTCAACTCCACCAAAATGGGCTCCGTTTCTGACTCTGACTCCACGACTCCGACTCCACAGCCCTGTTTATAATAAAATATTTTTGTTTGTGTCACCATTTTATGTGATCTGTAACATTTTATTTCTCCAGAGGTGGAGCAGCATGAGGGATACTAGTCTCTGTGTTGGACTGTCTATTGCTGGCTGCAGAATGAGTCAACTGAGAATCAGTTATTCAGCCTGCTATGATAGACTAATAGGACGTTTGTAACTCTCAAGTGCCTTTTTCTAAGCCCCATTGGCAGTGTTTTGCAAAAGTATTCACTCCCTTGGCTTTTTACCTATTTGGTTACATTACAACCTGTGTTTAAACATTTATGTAATTCGATTTGTGTGTCATGCATCATAACTTAATAGTCTAAGTTGTTGAAGTGAACTGAGAAAAATATAGGCATAAATTATATTTATGGGATCAAAATAACTAAAAAAATGTCATGTGCATATGTATTCGCCCCTTTTGCGATGAAGCCCCTAAAAATTTCTGGTACAAGTAATTCCCTTCATAAGTCCCATGCTTAATGACAGGACGTCCCCCTGTGCGCAATCTAAGTGTCACATGGCTGTCAGTATAATCACCTTACCTATTCTGAAAGGCCACAGAGGCTGCAACACTAAACAACCAGAGGCACCACTAACCAAACAACACAATTAACAAGAGGCACCACTAACCAAACAACACAATTAATTAACAAGAGGCAGCACTAACCAAACACCATGAAGACCAACGAGATCTCCAGACAAGTCAGGGACAAAGTTGCGGTGAAGTACAAGTCAAGGGTTGGGTTATAAAAATATCCCAATCTCTGATGATCCTCCAGAGCACCATCAAATCCATTATCATCAAATGGAAAGAACATGATATCACAACAAACCTGCCAAGAGAGGGCGCCCACCAAAACTCTCAGCCCGGGCAAGGAGGACATTAATCAGAGAGGCAGCACAGAGACCAAAGGTAAACCTGAAGGAGCTGCAGAGTTCCCGAGCAGAGACTGGAGTATCTGTCCATATGACCACAATAAGTCGCACACTCCATAGAGGTGATCTTTATGGAAAAGTGGGCAGAAAAAAGTCTGTACTTATACACAAAAACTGTAAGACTTGTTTAGAGTTCATCAAAAGACATGTGGGAGACTCCCCAGATGTATGGAGGAAGGCGCTGTGGTCAGATGAGACCAATATTGAACTTTTTGGCCACCAAGGTAAATCCTATGTCTGGTGCCAAACCAACATATCTAATCACCCCAAGAACACCATCCCCACAGTGTAACGTGGTGGCAGCATCATGCTGTGGTGATGTTTTTCAGCAGCAGGGATTGGGGAAATGGTCCAAGTCAAGGGGAAGATGGATGGTGTGAAATACAGGGATATTCTTGAGCAAAACCTTTTTCAGTCTGTTAGTGGTTTGAGACTGGGACGGAGGTTCACCTTCCAACAACAAAGTTACCCAAAGCATATTGCTAAAGCAACACTCAAGTAGTTTAAGGTGAAATGTGTAAATGTTTGGAGTGTCCTAAATTTGAAGACTGCTGTTTACCAGGGGAAACTATCTAAATTGAAGGAGCTGGACCAGTTTTGCCTTGAAGAATGCAGTATCCAAAGCGACTTGCAGCTGTAATTGCTGCAAAATGAGGCTCTACAAAAGTACTGACTTTAGGGGGATGAATAGTTATTCACAACCAAGTTATTTGTTGTTTGCTTCACAATAAAAAGAAAAACAAATATTCACAGTTGTATACATGTTCTATATATGAACTGATGCAAACACTCAAAAAAACTAGTAACATTCCAGGTTGTGAGGTTGCAAAACATGAAAAATGTCAAGGGGTGAATACTTTCGAAAGCCACTGTAGCTTATTTATGATCACAGACCACATCAAAATTGAATGTCCATTGAAAGTAAGAGCCTTTAACCTCTTCCCGACATGTGCAGCATATGTACAGCACTGCGGGAGCTGCGTTCCTGCAAACCGCCATATATATATATACTGCTTCACAACCACACTGAGCGCCATCGTGATCAAATTTGGGTGTCAGCTCTATATGAGAGCTGACACTCTACACCAATACCCACGATCAGTGCTAGCACCGATTGCGGGCGTTTAATCCCTCTGATACTGCTGTCAATAGTGACAGTGACATCGATGGGAATCGCAGAGGGAGGGAGCTACCTCTGTGCTCCCATCAGCACAATGCTATTGCGATCGCTTTGTGTTGATGGTCTTCATGGTGACATCAGACCGAAAGATGGCCATTCAGGTCAATCAGAGACGGTGGCCTGTTAGCTTCTGCTCAGAGAACGAGCTGACAAGCCTCCTCCCTGCCTGTGATGCACAGATCTAATACTCTGCAATACAAAAGCATTGAAAAGTATTAGATTAGGGATACGGGAAGGGAAAGTTGATTTCCCATCTTGGGACAATGTAAAAAAGTTGAAAAAAAGTTAATAAAAATATAAAAAGAAAAATCACAAAATAAAGAACAAAATAAATTAAAAATGATTAATCCAATAAATACATTTATTTATGTAAAAACAAAAATACACAATAAAAGTACACATTTGGTATCTCCACATCCAGAAAGACCTTACCTTTAAAACTGTCCCACTAATTAACCCCTTCATTGAAAACCTTAAAAAAAAAACAAAAAAAAACTATGCTTTATCACCATTCCGTCGAATAAGTGGAAAAAAATGCAATAAAAGATGAGTGTGATTAAAAATGGTACCTCTGAAAATGTCATCTTGTCCTGCAAAAAAATAAACCACCATGCAGCTCTGTCAGCAGAAAAATAAAAAAAGTTATAGCTCTCAGATAAAAGCGTTGCAAATATTATAATTTTTTCTATAAAATAGTTTTTGTGTCAAAGCACCACAAAACATAACGTCTTATTTTGCTTTAATTATTGTATTGTTAACGTTGTTACTTATGACTTTTGTGTTTGAAACTGTTAAACTGTAAAGCGCTGCGGAATATGTTGGCGCTATATAAATAAAGATTATTATTATTATTATTATAACAAATTATATAAATGTAGTATCGCTGTAATCGTACTGACCTGAAGAATAAAACTGCCTTTATTTTACTTCTCACTGAATGGCATAAAAAAAGAAACCAAAAAATAATTCTGGTATTGCTGGTTTTTGTTAATTATGCCTCCCAAAAAATGGAATAGAAAGCGATAAAAAAAAGTAATGTGCCCAAAAATGGTACCGATAAAATCATCAACTTGTCCCAAAGAAAGAAGCCGTCACATGACTGTCAGCCAAAATATGGAAAATTAAAGCAATCTAAATATGAGGATGCCAATATTTTGCAATAAAAAACATCTTTTAGTGTGTGACAGCAGCCAAACATAAACAACCGATATAAATCTGGTATCGCTGTAAGAAGAATAAAGTCGTCTAATCATTTATACTGCATGAGGAACGGCGTAAAAAATAAATAAAACCAATTCTTCACATGCTGTTGAGTTGTTCATTCTGCCTCCCAAAGATCGTAGTAAGGCTCGGAGCACATTTATCCTGTGCTCTAAACTGAGCGCTTACACTGTGGTTTCCTGTAAATCTCTGAAAACGTGATTCAGACAGCACCCCCGGTAGAAGATTCCCTATAATGAGGCAGATGGAGGAACTGTGGACACCGTCTTGCCTGTGATCCAGCTGTGTCTGTCTCTTTAGACGTACATAAAGACACAGTACGCCACAGTTTTGTGCACTTCTGAAAAGGACACTCTGAACTCAGTCTGGCCTCTTGTTTAGAGTTATCTCAAATTATCTTAAAATTTTGGTGGTAAAAATGTAATTATTTTTTTTCTTCACAGCCAGGTATAAAATTCTGTGACCCACTTGTGTCAATATGATCACTGCACCCCTAGATGAATTAATTGAGAGGGGTAGTCTTTAAAATGGAGTCACTTATGGGGGTGTTTCAACTGTTTCGGCACATCAGGGGCTCTCCAAACGCGACATGACACCTGCAAGACCATTCCATCAAAATCTGCTTTCCCAAATGTTGCTCCTTCCTTTCTGAGCCCTGCTGTGCACCCAAACGGTAGTTTTCCCCCAAATATGGGGTATCTGCATACTCCCTAGAAATTGCACAACAAATTTTGGGGTCAATTTACTCCTGTTATCCTTGTGAAATTAAAAAAATTGGGGTCAAAAGAAATTTTTTTTTTTCGTCTCAACGTTATATACTTCTGTGAAGCAACTGGGGGTTCAAAGTGCTCATCACATATCCAGATAAATTCCTTGAGGGGGGGTACTTGTGGGGGTTTCCACTGTTTAGGCACATTAAGGGCTCTCCAAATGCGACATGGTGTCTGCTAATGATTCCTTCACTTCACCCAAACAATAGTTTTACTCCCCATATTGGATATTGGCGTACCCAGGAGAAAATGCACAGCAAATTGTATGGTGCATTTTCTCCCGTTACTCTTGTGAAAATAAAAAAATTGGGGCTAAAAACATTTTTTTGAGGTAAAATGTGATTTTTTTTTATTTTCACAGCTCATTTTAAACTTCTGTGATGCACCAGGGTGTCTAAGGTGCTCACCACACATCTAGATATGTTTCTTGAGGGATCTAGTTTCCAAAATGGGGTCACTTGTGGTGGGTTTCCACCGTTTAGGCACATCAAGGGCTCTCCAAACGTGTCATGGCGTCCGCAAATGATTATAGCAAATTTTGCATTCAAAAAGTCAAATGGTGCTCCTTTCCTTTGAACACTGCTGTGCATCCCAAAAGTAGTTTTCACCCATGTGGGGTATCGGCATGCGCATGAGAAATTGCACAACAAATTTTGTGGTCCATTTTCTCCTGTTACCCTTAAGAAAATAAAAAATTGGGGTCTAAGGTAAAAATGTTGTGAAAAAAGTTAAATGCAATTTTTTTCCTTCTACATTGCTTCAGTTCCTGTGTTCCTGTGTAGCACCTGAACTTCTTGAATGTGGTTTTGAACACCTTGAGGAGTGCAGTTTTTAGAATGGTGTCACTTTTGGGTATTCTCTGTTATGTAGGTTCCTCAAAAGTCACTTCAAATGTGATGTGGTCCCCCAAAACATGGTTTTGTAAATTTTGTTGTAGACATGAGAAATTGCTGGTCAGCTTTTCACCCTTATACCTTCCTAACAGAAAAATATTACCATATGTTAGAAAAATTGTTCTGATGTAAAATAGACATGTGGGAAATGTTATTTATTAACTATGTAGATTGTGAGCCCTCGCGGGCAGGGTCCTCTCTCCTCCTGTACCAGTTGTGACTTGTATTGTTCAAGATTATTGTACCTGGTTTTATTATGTATACCCCTCCTCACATGTAAAGCGACATGGGATAAATGGCACTATAATCCACCGATTAGAGCCATTGACAATGATGGTGCAGACGGAGTCACCATGACCTCTGTTGTACATCATTTTTGGGCATATATGCCTACTAGAGGCAGACGCCCAGACTCAAGTCTACTACGTAGGGAAGAATGTAATGTGATAGGGCCTTTAGAGGGAAAATTTCTTCTAAAAAAACACAAATACTCTGCAGATATGGGGCTAATCTGAAGGTTATTCGCTTTGCAAAGAAGCCCGGCTACCACGAGGAGATGAAGTTTATTTCTCCTAGCAGCCTTTGGCTTTCAGTCATAGAGGCGTGGGCGGTGCGGCCTCAGTTACTACTCGGTATATAGTGCGTGACTGCTGTAAACATATCCGTGCACTGACTAATAGCTGGCTCTGCACTGATGCACTGCTAAGCTGGCTGTCAGTCAGTGCCAGGGGCGAGGTTACATGCAGTGAGCAATGACTGAACCTGCTCAGGCACCACCCCTATAACTGAAAGCCTGAGGCTGCCATTAGGAATAAAGTTAATTTCGTCCCAGTAGCCGGGCTACTAGTGCGGCAACCACACAGCTTCAGAATGCTACTAACCTAAAGATTAACCCCATAGATGTAGGTTAATAGTATATGGGGACATGACAGGTTCTCTTTACATGAGAATCCATCAGTCAGTTTGTTCGTAAACCTCTCTTGTTCCTGAGCTCCTTTTAACTGTTTTATAACCACAGACTACATCAAAGATGAATGTGCCAGGGAAACAAAGAGCCTGTAAAGGTCAAATGGAGCAAAACTATTAATGAAACTGAATTGTAAAAATGATTTTTAGTCCCAAATACATGTTCTAGTAAGAAAAATTGGACCCCTTTAATCGTGGCAGTGAAGGACATTGAGATAACTTTATTATTCGTCTGTAGTCTATTTTATAACCTTACAACTAATGAGTGTGTATAGACATACAGTTGTTCTCAAAAGATTACATACCCCGGCAGAATTTTTGCTTTCTTGGCCTTTTTTCAGAGAATATGGATGATAACACCAAAACTTTTTCTCCACTCATGGTTAGTGGTTGGGTGAAGCCATTTATTGTCAAACTACTGTGTTTTCTCGTCATTTCTTCATCATGACAACACAAAACATCCAAATGATCCTGATTAAAAGTTCACATACCCTGGTGATTTTGGCCTGATAACATACACAGAAGTTGACACAAATGGGTGTGAATGGCTACTAACGGTAACATCCTCATCTGTGACCTGTTTGCTTGTAATCAGTGTGGTGTGCATAAAAGCTGAGTGAGTTTCTGGGATCCAGACAGACTCGTGCATTGTTCATCCAGCCACTGATGTTTCTGGATTGTGAGTCATGGGGAAAGCAAAAGAATTGTCGACTCAACGGATCTACGGGAAAAGGTAGTTGGACTGTATAAAACAGGGAAGGGATACAGAAAGATATCCAAAGAATTGATAATTCCAGTCAGCAGCATTCACACTGTGATTAACAAATGGAAAATCAGGGGCTCTGTAAAAACAAAACCACGGTCAGGTAGACCAAGAAAAATGTTGTCCACAATTGCCAGGAAAATTGTTCGGGATGCAAAGAAAAACCCACAAATAACATCAGCTGAAATACAGGACTCCCTGAAAACTTGCGATGTGGCTGTTTCAAGATACACCATATGGAGGCACAT
This sequence comes from Ranitomeya imitator, assembly GCF_032444005.1. Taxonomy (NCBI): domain Eukaryota; kingdom Metazoa; phylum Chordata; class Amphibia; order Anura; family Dendrobatidae; genus Ranitomeya; species Ranitomeya imitator. The sequence continues at coordinate 670,671,787 of NC_091285.1, read as the reverse complement.
GAAGAAAAATGGGCTGCATGGTCGAGTCGCCAGAAGAAAGCCATTACTGCGCAAATGCCGCAAAGTATCTCTCTACAATATGCAAAACAGCACAGAGACAAGCCTCAAAACTTCTGGAACAAGGTAATTTGGAGTGATGATACCAAAATTGAACATTTGGGCCACAACCATAAACGTTAGATTTGAAGAGAGGTCAACAAGGCCTATAATGAAAGGAACACCATTCCTACTGTAAATCAGGCAGGTGGATCGTTGATGTTTTGGGGATGTGTAAGCTACAACGGCACACGAAACTTGGTCAAAGTTGAAGTAATGATGAATGCAGCATGTTATCTGTTGTGAATTCTGTGGCAGAGCTCCCTCCTGTGGTCACAAGTGGTACTTCGGCTGATTCTCTCTGTGAGCTTCCGTTGGTGGAGGAAAGTGGTACTGCGGCTTCTGAGTTTCCTTCCTCAGGTAATGTGGTGAAGTCATTAGGTGCTGCTCTATTTAACTCCACCTAGTGCTTTGATCCTGGCCTCCAGTCAATGTTCTAGTATTGGACCTGTTTCCTCCTGGATCGTTCCTGTGGCCTGCTGCTCTGCATAGCTAAGTTCTGCTTTGCTATTTTGTTTGTTGTTTTTTTCTGTCCAGCTTGTCTATTTGTTTTTCCCTGCTTGCTGGAAGCTCTGGGACGCAGAGGGTGTACCTCCGTGCCGTTAGTTCGGTACGGAGGGTCTTTTTGCCCCCTTTGCGTGGTTTTTGTAGGGCATTGTGTTGACCGCAAAGTTACCTTTCCTATCCTCGCTCTGTTCAGAAAGTCGGGCCTCACTTTGCTAAATCTATTTCTTCTCTACGTTTGTCTTTTCATCTTAACTCACAGTCATTATATGTGGGGGCTGCCTTTTCCTTTGGGGTATTTCTCTGAGGCAAGGTAGGCTTATTTTCTATCTTCAGGCTAGCTAGTTTCTCAGGCTGTGCCGAGTTGCATAGGGAGCGTTAGGCGCAATCCACGGCTGCCTCTAGTATGGTTGGAGAGGATTAGGGATTGCAGTCAGCAGAGTTCCCACGTCTCAGAGCTCGTTCAATGTTTTTGGGTTATTGTCAGGTCACTGTATGTGCTCTGACCTCTATGTCCATTGTGGTACTGAATTACCTTATCATAACAGTTATCAGCAAATAATGGAGGCAAATTTGCACTTATAAGCCTGGAAACTGCGCATGGGACGTACTTGGACGTTCCAACATGACAACGATCCAAAACACAAGGCCAAGTCGACCTGTCATTGGCTACAGCAGAACAAAGTGAAGGTTCTGGAGTGGCCATCTCAGTCTCCTGACCTCAATATCATTGAGCCATTCTGGGGAGATCTCAAGCACACAGTTCATGCTAGACAGCCCAGGAATTTACAGGAACTGGAGGCTTTTTGCCAAGAAGAGTGGGCAGCTTTAGCATTTGAGAAAATAAAGAACCTCATCCACAACTACCACAAAAGACTTCAAGCTGCAATTGATGTTAGAGGGGGCAATACACGGAATTAAGAAATGGGGTATGTGAACTTGTGATCAGAGTCATGTGGATGTTTTGGGTTGTCATTATGATTTAAAAAGAGAAAACACAGTAGTTTGACAATAAAACCACAAACAATGAGTAGAGAAAAAGTTCTGGTGTTATCATTCATATTCTCTGAAAAAAGGCCAAGAAAGCAAAAATTCTGCCGTGGTATGTAAACTTTTGAGCACAACTGTATAGATCCATCTCCAGCAGTGTGATAGACAATGAATGGAGGGGGCTTTCTAACAAGGCTGTCCCCCTTCTGATCGGTGGCCGTCCGCCTCCTGGATATCTTGCCCAGTGGAAATGTCCCTTTAATATGTCTCCCCATGTGACCACTGAACAATATATATGGCAGGCATGCATTCTGTAAACACAAAATGAAAATTTCTCTTATTTTTTTACAATATCATGTAAAGCGCCATGGAATAAATGGCGCTATAACAATAAATAATAATAATAATAATAATATCTGTCTTAAAATGACATTAATTTAGCAGTCATCTGTATCTCTCATCAACAACAATGGTTATTCTGCAAAAATGTGCCTTAAAATCAATGTATTTCACCAAATAGCGGGATTTGTGCTTTTGTAAATGACCAATTTTGAGGGACACGGTTTCCCGTGGAAGAAATATGGATTGTACAGGGTCTTACATCCATATGTTTTGCCATCGGAGCGTAATTTGAACCGGAGCTGGGAGGTTCATCCTTCCTGACTGCATGGACAATAAATGTGCGTCTCCCCCTTTAAATAAGGCGAGTGTAAGGAAGCCGCAGACACCTCTTTGGGGTATCTGTCTGACATCCGAAGTCATTCATAAAACCTGCATGTCTCCACCCGCCTCTGTCCTCCGCCTGCTGAGAAGATTGGAGGATGGGAGAGGGAGCGTTCTGTTCCCAGCAAGATGGTATCAATGAACGGTGGTTTGTCACCAAGGTAACAAGGCGAAAGGTAGTCGTGGAAACCGTGTGAATGAGGCATGGCTAGTTGCCATGGAAACCTTCTGAATGGGGATAGACCCAGTGCTGCTTGACACCTCCACCCCCTCCCAAAAATATTACCATAAATCCATAATTTATGGATTTCAGGATAGGATATTAATAGTGCGGGAAAAGGACTTTTCTAAAGCAGCGGCATAGGGGGCGCAGGGTGACGATGGGATGGCGATATACAGAGCCCGGTGGGGGGATGCATTTGTTTTTTTTCTTGGGTTAATCATGGAGTATTGTGATATTACAGCGGTGGTCTCATTACAGTGATCGGATGAGTGCTGCAGACCCCGCTCTGCTAATTTTACCCAAGGGAGATGCGGAGAGCCTGGCCCTCACCTGAAGCGGCGACAACTAACATGGCGGCCATTCAGATAAATGCTCATCCCTGCGCTACAGAGACACCTACAGCCCTGCAAAAGTCCGGCCTCATTCAGAGGGAGGTTCTCAGTGGAGACCCCCTTCAGTGACTGGGGGGGGACATTGATTTTAAGTTCTACGTAAAAGTATTATCTGATGTGCCCAATGTAAATAGGAAGTTCATCATCAAAAATCATATGTTTAAAAATATATGCAACAATGGGGGTATGTACGATTTTTTTGATCTCTTACTAAGGACCAAGTTACATTAGGAATGGTCCGACACTTGTCACAGCTGATGAGGCCAAATGCCGTCAGTCAGAAGCAATGTCCTCAGCGGCGGCGGCCTGATGGTGGCTATGGTTAGTGTTTTCCCTTTGCAATCGATTGCTCATATATATTTGCTATGTGTGATAAGGGTGTACTTATATATCCTGGGATAAGCAGAGTGACCTGCCAATTTATTACAGTGACCTGCAGTTCTCTGTACTGATCTAACCAATCTCAATGATTAACTAATTAAAGTGAATCTGTCACCAGGTTTTTGCCATATAATCTGTGAGCCCCATGATGTAGGGGCTGAGATCCTGATTTCTACTGTGTTTCACTTAGTGAGCTGCTTGCTGTAGTTTTGATAAAATCCCTAGAGGACTAATAAATCTGCTGTGATGTAGTCTTCCATATTCATGAGCGCTGTCCAACTCCGCCACCATGCACTGATTGTCACCTTTGTGCCTATGCACAGTGCACACAGTAAGTAGTTAATCAGTGCTGTGGGTGATGTTACACTGAGCTCAGTACTCAGAGAACTGCTAGATCTGCAGCAGACAAAAAGGGATTTTATCAAATCTGCAGCAAGCATCCCAGTAAGTGATACAGTGCTGGAATAAGGGTCTCTGTCTCTGCATCATGATGTGGTACAAAAACCGTGGTGACAGATTCCCTTTAACAGGTTATCTTACTATAGACATTGGTAACATGTCATCAATGTCTGATGTGGGGATTAACCTTTGTTACACACACTAATCACTAGAATATGTGCAGCTCTCCCTATATCCTATGAATGATTAGTAGGTACAGGTGCTTCTCACAACATTAGAATATCATCAAAATGTTAATTTATTTCAGTTCTTCAATACAGAACGTGAAACTCCTATTATTATATAGTCATTACATTACAGAGTGATCCATTTCATGTGTTTATTTCTGTTAATGTTGATAATTATGGCTTACAGCCAATGAAAACCCAAAAGTCATTATCTCAGTAAATTAGAATAATTAACAAAAAACAACTACAAAGGCTTCCTAAGCGTTTAATAAGGTCCCCTCCACAAGGAGGGGAAGCCACAAAAGATCATTGCTAAAGAAGTCGGCTGTTCACAGAGTGCTGTATCCAAGCATATTAATGGAAAGTTGTGTGGAAGGAAAAAGTGTGGTAGAAAAAGGTGCACAAGCAACTGGGATAACCACAGCCTTGAAAGGATTGTTAAGAAAAGGCCATTCAAAAATGTGGTGGAGATTCACAAGGAGTGGACTGCTGCTGGAGTCATTGCCTCAAGACCCACCACACACAGACGTATCCAGGACATGGACTACAAGTGTCACATTCCTTGTGTCAGTCACTCTTGACCAATAGACAAAGCCATAAGCATCCTACCTGGGCCAAGGAGGAAAATAACTGGACTGTTGTCAGTGGTACAAGGTGTTGTTTTCAGATGAAAGTAAATTTTGCATTTCATTTGGAAATCAAGTTCCCAGAGTCTGGAGGAAGAGTGGAGAGGCCACAATCCAAGCTGCTGGAGGTCTAGTGTGAAGTCTCCACAATCAGTGATGTTTGGGGAGCCATGTCATCTGCTGGTTTTGGTCCACTGTGTTTTATCAAGACCAAAGTCAGCGCAGCCGTCTACCAGGACATTTTAGAGCACTTCATGCTTCCCTCTGCTGAGAAGCTTTTTGGAGATGGAAATGTCATTCTCCAGCAGGACTTGGCCCCTGTCCACACTGGCAAAAGTACCAATACCTGGTTTACAAACAACAGTATCACTGTGCTTGATTGGCAGCAAACTCGCCTGACCTTAACCTCATAGAGAATCTATGGAGTATTGTCAAGAGGAAGATGAGAGACACCAGAGCCAACAATGCAGACGAGCTGAAGGCTGCTATCAAAGCAACCTGGGCTTCCATAACCCCTCAGCAGTGCCACAGGCTGATCGCCTCCATGCCACACCACACTGATGCCGTAATTGATGCAAAAGGAGCCCCGACCAAGTATTGAGTGCATTTACTGAACATACATTTCAGTAGGCCAACATTTCGGATTTTAAAATAATTTTTCAAGCTGGTGTTATAAAGTATTCTAATTTACTGAGATAATGACTTTTGGGTTTTCATTGGCTGTAAACCATAATTCAACATTAATAGAAATAAACATGTGAAATAGATCACTCTGTAATTACTCCTATATAACAGTGTTCCCCAAGTTCGGTCCTTAAGAGCCACCAACAGGTCATGTTTTCAGGATTTCCTTAGTAATGCCCAGGTGATAACTCCATAATCTAGACAGGCAACAATTCCATCACCTGGGCCATACTAAGGAAATCCTAAAAACACGACCTGTTGGTGGCTCTTGAGGACTGGAGTTGGGGAACACTGCTATATAATATATGAGTTTCACTTTTTGTATTGAAGAACTGAAATTAACTTTTTGATGATATTCTAATTTTGTGAGAAGCACTTGTAGGTAGATAGAAAAATTGGTGCTTCAGCTAAATTTTCAAGTCTTAGTAATTCTCTTTGTAAGGTACTGAAAAGCATACCTCACAACCGTCCCGGATCCAGCGGGACTGTCCTGATTGACAGTCAGCCCCGCGATCCCGGGCGGGACATTAATTGTCCCGCACTGGTTGGGAGGTGTGTATATGACCCGGTCAGCTGAGAGCTCCCTGAGTCCCTGCACCCGGCCCGCACAGCAGCACACCACAAAATGGCTGCTCTGTGCGCACAGGACCTGTGATGAGGTCACAGGATGGGAGGAATCAGGGGTCACATGATCGGGAGAAGGACCTCCGTGTACAGGACTCTGCTGGTTGACATGGCGCCGGAGGAGGGTAAGGCAGCGTATGTGTGAGGTCAGGAGGTGTTTACAGTGTGGATGTAGCAGAGCCGTGTGTGTACGAGGTGTATGGATCGGAGTAGCGTGTGAAAGGTGTATGGAGCGGACAGGGCCGGACTGTTATGATTAGGCAAGTCAGTACCACAGTGAACATAGAGGTCAGAGCACATACAGTGATCTGACAATAATCCAAAAACATAGAACGAGCTCTGAGACGTGGGAACTCTGTTGACCGCAATCCCTAATCCTATCCAACAACACTAGAGGCAGCCGTGGATTGCGCCTAACGCTACCTATGCAACTCGGCACAGCCTGAGAAACTAGCTAGCCTGAAGATAGAAAATAAGCCTACCTTGCCTCAGAGAAATACCCCAAAGGAAAAGGCAGCCCCCCACATATAATGACTGTGAGTAAGATGAAAAGACAAACGTAGAGATGAAATAGATTTAGCAAAGTGAGGCCCGACTTTCTGAACAGAGCGAGGATAGGAAAGGTAACTTTGCGGTCAACACAAAACCCTAAAAACCACGCAAAGGGGGCAAAAAGACCCTCCGTACCGAACTAACGGCATTCAGGTACACCCTCTGCGTCCCAGAGCTTCCAGCAAACAAATAGATAAGCTGGACAGAAGAAAAGCAAACAAAATAGCAAAGGAAAACTTAGCTATGCAGAGCAGCAGGCCACAGGAACGATCCAGGAGGAAAACAAGTCCAATACTGGAACATTGACAGGAAGCCAGGATCAAAGCACTAGGTGGAGTTAAGTAGAGCAGCACCTAACGACCTCACCACATCACCTGAGGGAGGAAACTCAGAAGCCGCAGTACCACTTCCCTCCACCAACGGAAGCTTACAGAGAGAATCAGCCGAAGTACCACTTGTGACCACAGGAGGGAGCTCTGCCACAGAATTCACAACAGTACCCCCCCTTGAGGAGGGGTCACCGAACCCTCACCAGAGCCCCCAGGCCGACCAGGATGAGCCACACGAAAGGCACGAACAAGATCGGGAGCATGGACATCAGAGGCAAAGACCCAGGAATTATCTTCCTGAGCATAACCCTTCCACTTAACCAGATACTGGAGTTTCCGTCTTGAAAGACGAGAATCCAAAATCTTCTCCACAATATACTCCAACTCCCCCTCCACCAAAACCGGGGCAGGAGGCTCAACAGATGGGACCATAGGTGCCACGTATCTCCGCAACAATGACCTATGGAATACGTTATGTATGGAAAAAGAATCTGGAAGGGTCAGACGAAAAGACACAGGATTAAGAACCTCAGAAATCCTATACGGACCAATAAAACGAGGTTTAAACTTAGGAGAGGAAACCTTCATAGGAATATGACGAGAAGATAACCAAACCAGATCCCCAACACGAAGTCGGGGACCCACACGGCGTCTGCGATTAGCGAAAAGTTGAGCCTTCTCCTGGGACAAGGTCAAATTGTCCACTACCTGAGTCCAAATCTGCTGCAACCTGTCCACCACAGTATCCACACCAGGACAGTCCGAAGACTCAACCCAGAGTTGCAGAAAAATGGCGAAACCAAGGTAGCCGAGCTAGCCCGATTATTAAGGGCGAACTCAGCCAAAGGCAAAAAGGACACCCAGTCATCCTGATCAGCAGAAACAAAACATCTCAGATATGTTTCCAAGGTCTGATTGGTTCGTTCGGTCTGGCCATTAGTCTGAGGATGGAAAGCCGAGGAGAAAGACAAGTCAATGCCCATCCTACCACAAAAAGCTCGCCAAAACCTCGAAACAAACTGGGAACCTCTGTCAGAAATGATATTCTCTGGAATGCCATGTAAACGAACCACATGCTGGAAGAACAATGGCACCAAATCAGAGGAGGAAGGCAATTTAGACAAGGGTACCAAATGGACCATCTTAGAAAAGCGATCACAGACCACCCAAATGACTGACATCTTTTGAGAAACGGGAAGATCTGAAATAAAATCCATAGAGATATGTGTCCAAGGCCTCTTCGGGACTGGCAAGGGCAAAAGCAACCCACTGGCACGAGAACAGCAGGGCTTAGCCCAAGCACAAATCCCACAGGACTGCACAAAAGTACGCACATCCCGCGACAGAGATGGCCACCAAAAGGATCTAGCCACTAACTCTCTGGTACCAAAGATTCCAGGATGACCAGCCAAGACCGAACAATGAACCTCAGAGATAACTTTATTCGTCCACCTATCAGGGACAAACAGTTTCTCCGCTGGACAACGATCAGGTTTATTAGCCTGAAATTTTTGCAGCACTCGCCGCAAATCAGGGGAGATGGCAGACACAATTACTCCCTCTTTGAGGATACCCGCCGGCTCAGATACACCCGGAGAGTCGGGCACAAAACTCCTAGACAGAGCATCCGCCTTCACATTTTTAGAGCCCGGAAGGTATGAAATCACAAAGTCAAAACGGGCAAAAAACAACGACCAACGAGCTTGTCTAGGATTCAACCGCTTGGCGGACTCGAGATAAGTCAAGTTCTTATAATCAGTCAAGACCTTAGCTCCTTCAAGCCAATGACGCCACTCCTCGAATGCCCACTTCATGGCCAGCAACTCTCGATTGCCCACATCATAATTTTGCTCAGCAGGCGAAAACTTCCTGGAAAAGAAGGCGCACGGTTTCATCACTGTGCAATCAGAACCTCTCTGCGACAAAACAGCCCCTGCTCCAATCTCAGAAGCATCAACCTCGACCTGGAACGGAAGCGAAACATCTGGTTGACACAACACAGGGGCAGAAGAAAAACGACGCTTCAACTCTTGAAAAGCTTCCACAGCAGCAGAAGACCAATTGACCACATCAGCACCCTTCTTGGTCAAATCGGTCAATGGTTTAGCAATACTAGAAAAATTGCAGATGAAGCGACGATAAAAATTAGCAAAGCCCAGGAACTTTTGCAGACTTTTCAGAGATGTCGGCTGAGTCCAATCATGGATGGCTTGGACCTTAACAGGATCCATCTCGATAGTAGAAGGGGAAAAGATGAACCCCAAAAATGAAACCTTCTGCACACCAAAGAGACACTTTGATCCCTTCACAAACAAAGAATTAGCACGCAGGACCTGAAAAACCGTTCTGACCTGCTTCACATGAGACTCCCAATCATCCGAGAAGATCAAAATGTCATCCAAGTACACAATCAGGAATTTATCCAGGTACTCTCGGAAGATGTCATGCATAAAGGACTGAAACACTGATGGAGCATTGGCAAGTCCGAATGGCATTACTAGATACTCAAAATGGCCCTCGGGCGTATTAAATGCAGTTTTTCATTCATCGCCTCGCTTAATACGCACAAGATTATACGCACCACAAAGATCTATCTTGGTGAACCAACTAGCCCCCTTAATCCGAGCAAACAAATCAGATAACAACGGCAAGGGGTACTGAAATTTAACCGTGATCTTATTTAGAAGGCGGTAATCTATACAAGGTCTCAGCAAACCATCCTTCTTGGCTACAAAAAAGAACCCTGCTCCTAATGGCGACGATGACTGGCTAATATGCCCCTTCTCCAGGGACTCCTTCACATAACTGCGCATAGCGGCGTGCTCAGGCACAGATAAATTAAACAATCGGCCTTTTGGGAACTTACTACCAGGAATCAAATTGATAGCACAATCACAATCCCTATGCGGAGGTAGGGCATCGGACTTGGGCTCATCAAATACATCCCGGTAATCAGACAAGAACTCTGGAACCTCAGAAGGGATGGATGACGAAATTGACAGAAATGGGACATCACCATGTACCCCCTGACAACTCCAGCTGGACACCGACATGGATTTCCAATCTAATACTGGATTATGGACTTGTAGCCATGGCAACCCCAACACGACCACATCATGCAGATTATGCAACACCAGAAAGCGAATAACCTCCTGATGTGCAGGAGCCATGCACATGGTCAGCTGGGTCCAGTACTGAGGCTTATTCTTGGCCAAAGGCGTAGCATCAATTCCTCTCAATGGAATAGGACACTGCAAGAGCTCCAAGAAAAACCCACAATGCTTAGCACACTCCAAGTCCATCAAATTCAGGGCAGCGCCTGAATCCACAAATGCCATGACAGAATACGATGACAAAGAGCAGATCAAGGTAACGGACAGAAGAAATTTTGACTGTACTGTACCAATGGTGGCAAACCTAGCGAACCGCTTAGTGCGCTTAGGACAATCAGAGATAGCATGAGTGGAATCACCACAGTAGAAACACAGCCCATTCAGACGTCTGTGTTCTTGCCGTTCAACTCTGGTCAAAGTCCTATCGCACTGCATAGGCTCAGGTTTAAGCTCAGGTAATACCGCCAAATGGTGCACAGATTTACGCTCACGCAAGCGTCGACCAATCTGAATGGCCAAAGACATAGACTCATTCAAACCAGCAGGCATAGGAAATCCCACCATGACATCCTTAAGGGCTTCAGAGAGACCTTTTCTGAACATAGCTGCCAGCGCAGATTCATTCCATTGAGTGAGCACGGACCACTTTCTAAATTTCTGACAATATAACTATCTCATCCTGACCCTGACAAAGAGCCAGCAAATTTTTTTCTGCCTGATCCACAGAATTAGGCTCATTGTACAGCAATCCGAGCGCCAGGAAAAACGCATCGATATTACTTAATGCAGGATCTCCTGGCGCAAGAGAAAATGCCCAGTCCTGAGGGTCGCCACGCAAAAAAGAAATAATGATCAAAACCTGTTGAACTGGATCACCAGAGGAGCGAGGTTTCAAGGCCAGAAATAGTTTACAATTATTTTTGAAACTCAGAAACTTAGTTCTATCACCAAAAAACAAATCAGGAATAGGAATTCTTGGTTCTAACATAGATTTCTGATCAATAGTGTCTTGAATCTTTTGTACTCTTGCCGAGAGCTGATCCACACATGAAGACAGACTTCTAATGTCCATTGCTACACCTGTGTCCTGAACCACCCAAATGTCTAGGGGAAAAAAAAAGGCAAAACACAGTGCAGAGAAAAAAAATGGTCTCAGAACTTCCTTTTTCCCTCTATTGAGAATCATTAGTACTTTGGCTTCCTGTACTGTTATGATTAGGCAATTCAGTACCACAGTGAACATAGAGGTCAGAGCACATACAGTGATCTGACAATAATCCAAAAACATAGAATGAGCTCTGAGACGTGGGAACTCTGTTGACCGCAATCCCTAATCCTATCCAACAACACTAGAGGCAGCCGTGGATTGCGCCTAACGCTACCTATGCAACTCGGCACAGCCTGAGAAACTAGCTAGCCTGAAGATAGAAAATAAGCCTACCTTGCCTCAGAGAAATACCCCAAAGGAAAAGGCAGCCCCCCACATATAATGACTGTGAGTAAGATGAAAAGACAAACGTAGAGATGAAATAGATTTAGCAAAGTGAGGCCCGACTTTCTGAACAGAGCGAGGATAGGAAAGGTAACTTTGCGGTCAACACAAAACCCTAAAAACCACGCAAAGGGGGCAAAAAGACCCTCCGTACCGAACTAACGGCACGGAGGTACACCCTCTGCGTCCCAGAGCTTCCAGCAAACAAATAGATAAGCTGGACAGAAGAAAAGCAAACAAAATAGCAAAGGAAAACTTAGCTATGCAGAGCAGCAGGCCACAGGAACGATCCAGGAGGAAAACAAGTCCAATACTGGAACATTGACAGGAAGCCAGGATCAAAGCACTAGGTGGAGTTAAGTAGAGCAGCACCTAACGACCTCACCACATCACCTGAGGGAGGAAACTCAGAAGCCGCAGTACCACTTCCCTCCACCAACGGAAGCTTACAGAGAGAATCAGCCGAAGTACCACTTGTGACCACAGGAGGGAGCTCTGCCACAGAATTCACAACATGGACTGGCCATTTGGCAATTCTGGCAAATGCCAGAAGGGCCTGTCTGGTTGTGGGCTGCCTTGTGTGCTACGTTGTTAACAGAATCAATGTTCTCAAGACACCCATACTGTTAACAGTTGTGACGGAGCACAAAGCCGATCACTCTGTCACTTACCTCAGCATGCCATGGGTATCATTACAAATATTGGTCTTGTAGTAAATCTTCCTTTCCCTCATCCAGGGTAATATCTAATGTATAAAGCTGAATGTGTGTATGTGTGTGTGTATGTGTGTATTTGTGGGATTGGCATCTGCACCGTCGCCACTACAGGTACAAAATTTTGCACAGTCACACGTCTGGACCCCGAGAGTGTCATAGGCTATGTTGTGAGGCGAAATTTTAACCCCGCGCTTTCCAATTCACCAAACAATTTTGCCCCTATCTACATAATGGGGAAAAAGTGAAAGGAAAATTGTTGGAGGCAAATTGACAGCTGCCAGATGTGAACAAGGGGGACTTAAAGAGTGAGAGCGATAGCGCCAAAGAGTATATACCATACAGTTGCTAAGGTGGGGCCCCAACATGGGATACACACCACACACGGGAATATGAACACACACCCAAAATGCACCACACACTACCATGTGCTTGAACACATATAGCACCCTTAGCACACATTTCACCACACATACACCAACCTCGCCATATAAAAGTCAAAACACAAAAATCGCCGCTCAAAACTCGCCACGCGCAAAACTCGCCACATGCAAAACTAGGCTCACGCAAAACTCGCCACACGTGCAAAACTCACCTCATGGAAAACTCGCCACACGCAAAACTTGCACACGCGGAAAAATTGCCACATGCACAAAAGATGCAACACATGTAAAAGTTGCCTCACACAAAACTTGCACATGCTCAAAACGCACCACACATAAAACTCGCCATGCGCAAAACTCGCCATGCGCAAAACTTGCTGCACACAACTTGCTACACTAACCTGTCACATGCAACTCAACACACAAAAAGTTGCTACATGCATATCGCCACACAAAACTCATCTCACAAAATTCGCTGCATGCATGTTGCCACATGCAACTCAACACACACAACTTGACACATGAAACTCGCAAGTCTGGTATTATTCTTCAAAAATAAAAATCTGATTAATAAGCAGACAAACTAGAAGAGCAACAAATGTACCATATAGGAAATACGGCAGCTGTCAGTCACATGACCTGTCTATTATGTGTATGTGTGAGCTAATATATACTGCCAGGGGGGAGGGCTTCCTGTTGACTGGGGATTTATCAGGCTGCCAATTTAGCTTACAAATACTGAGGTAAAAATACTGACCAAATAACGTGTGAACGCAGTCTAATACAGGAGGAGATGACACACAGATATATACTATATACAGGAGGAGATGAAACACAGGTATATGCTATATACAGGAGAGATGAAACACAGGTATATACTATATACAGGAGGATATGACACACAGATATATACTATATACAGGTGCAGATGACACAGGTATATACTATATACAGGAGCAGATGACACACAGGTATATACTATATACAGGAGGAGATGACTTACAGATATATACTATATACAGGAGGAGATGACACACGTATATACTATATACAGGAGGAGATGACATACAGGTATATACTATATACAGGAGGAGATGACACACAGGGATATACTATATACAGGAGGAGGAGATGACATACAGGTATATATTATATAAAAGAGATGACACATAGGTATATAGAGGAGGAGATGACATACAGCAGGTATATACTATATACAGGGGAGATGACATACAGGTATATACTATATACAGGAGATGACATACAGGTATATACTATGTATAGGAGGAGATGACATACAGGTATATAGTATATACAGAAGAGATGACATACAGGTATATACTATATACAGGAGGAGATGACACATGGGTATATACAATATACAGGAGGAGATGACATACAGCAGGTATATACTATTTACAGGGGAGATGACATACAGGTATATACTATATACAAGAGAAGACATAGGTGTATACTATACATAAGGGAGATGACAAACATGTATATACTGAGGTGAAAATGAGGGGTGTGAGGTGAAAATGAAAAGGTGTGAGTGCAAAATGAGAGGAATGAGGGAAAATAGTGAAGTGATCGGAAAATGACAGATGTGAGGTCGAAATGACAAGTGTTAGGGGGAAATGAGAGGAGTGAGGGGGAAATAAGAGGTGTAAGGGAGAAAATGAGAGGTGTAAGGGAGAAAATGAGAGGTGTAAGGGAGAAAATGAGAGGTGTAAGGGAGAAAATGAGAGGCATGATGGGAAAATAAGAGACGTGAGGTGCTATAACTAACCACAGATATTTACGATGCTCAGGCAACGCCGGGCTCTTCAGCTAGTTAGTTATATATCCCATCTGGTTATTGGGGACGGTGACACCATGGGCCTGTGTGATTTCAAATGCCAGGGCTGAATTTCGTCCCCAGTCCGTACCTGGGAGTGGAGTCGTGTGTGTACGATGTGTACGGAGCGGAGCCGTGTGTAAGAGGTGTACGGAGCCTTGTGCATGAGGTGTACGGAGCGCAGCCGCGTGTGTACGAGGTGTACGGAGCGGAGCAGCATGTGAAAGGTGTACGGAGTGGAGTCGTGTGTAAGAGGTGTACGTAGCCGTGTGCACGAGGTGTACGGAGCACAGCCGCGTGTCTACGAGGTGTACGGAGCACAGCTGCATGTGTACGAGGTGTACGGAGCACAGCCGCGTGTGTACGAGGTGTACGGAGCGGAGCAGCATGTGAAAGGTGTACGGAGCGGAGTCGTGTGTAAGAGGTGTACGGAGCCGTGTGTACGAGGTGTACGGAGCACAGCCGCGTGTGTACGAGGTGTACGGAGCACAGCTGCGTGTGTACGAGGTGTACGGAGTGGACCAGCGTGTGACAGGTGTATGGAGCGGAGTTGTGTGTGTAAGAGGTGCGCGGATCAGAGCAGAGTGTCAAAGGTGTACAGAGCAGAGCCACGTGTGTACGAGGTGTGCGGAGCAGAGCCATGTGTGTACAAGGCGTATGGAATGGAGCAGCGTGTGCAATGTGTATAGAGCGCAGCCGTGTGTGTACGAGGTGTACGACGTAGTGCCGTGTGTGTACGAGATGTATGGAGAGGAGTCGTATGTGTATGACGTGTACGCAGCGGAGCCGTGTGTGTGCAAGGTATACGGAGCAGAGCAGCGTGTTCAATGTGTATAGAGCGGAGCCGTGTGTGTACGAGGTGTACGGAGTAGTGCTATGTGTGTACGAGATGTATGGAGAGGAGCCGTATGTGTATGAGGTGTACGCAGTGGAGCCGTGTGTGTGCAAGGTATACGGAGCGGAGCAGCGTGTGCAATGTGTATGGAGCGGAGCCGTGTGTGTACGAGGTGTACGGAGTAGTGCCGTGTGTACGAGATGTATGGAGCGGAGCCGTGTGTGTATGAGGTGTATGGAGCGGCGCTGAATGTGTACGAGGTGTACGGTGCGGAGCCGTGTGTGTATGAGATGTATGGAGTGGAGCCGTGTGTACGGAGCGGAGCCGTGTGTGCAAAGTGTACGGAGCACAGCCGCGTGTGTAGGAGTAGCTATGTGTGGCCATTCTACGGTACGAAGTATCATGTGCGGCCAATATACAGTATGGAGCATCATGTGTGGCCATTATACAGTATGGAGCATCATGTGCGGCTATTATACAGTATGGAGCATCATGTGTGGCCGTTATACAGTATGGAGCATCATGTGCAGTCATTATACAGTATGGAGCATCATGTGCGGTCATTATACAGTATGGAGCATCATGTGCGGCCATTATACAGTATGGAGCATCATGTGCGGCCATTATATAGTATGGAGCATCATATGCAGTCATTATACAGTATTGAGCATCATCTGTGGCCATTATACAGTATGGAGCATCATGTGCGGTCATCATACAGTATGGAGCATCATGTGTGGTCATTATACAGTATGGTGCATCATGTGCGGTTATTATACAGTATGGAGCATCATGTGCGGTCATTATACAGTATTGAGCATCACGTGGGGTCGTTATACAGTATGGAGCATCATGTGCGGTCATTATATAGTATGGAGCATCATGTGCGGTCATACAGTATGGAGCATCATGTGCAGTCATTATACAGTATGGAGCATCATGTGTGGTCATTATACAGTATGGAGCATCATCTGGGGCCATTATACAGTATGGAGCATCATGTGTGGTCATTATACAGTATGGAGCATCATGTGACGGTCATTATACAGTATGGAGTATCATGTGCGGTCATTATACAGTATGGAGCATCATGTGCGGTCATTATACAGTATGGAGCATCATGTGTGGCCATTATACAGTATGGAGCATCATGTGTGGCCATTATACAGTATTGAGCATCATGTGTGGTCATTATACAGTATGGAGCATCATGTGCGGTTATTATACAGTATGGAGCATCATGTGCGGTCATTATACAGTATTGAGCATCATGTGGGGTCGTTATACAGTATGGAGCATCATGTGCGGTCATTATATAGTATGGAGCATCATGTGCGGTCATACAGTATGGAGCATCATGTGCAGTCATTATACAGTATGGAGCATCATGTGTGGTCATTATACAGTATGGAGCATCATCTGTGGCCATTATACAGTATGGAGCATCATGTGTGGTCATTATACAGTATGGAGCATCATGTGACGGTCATTATACAGTATGGAGTATCATGTGCGGTCATTATACAGTATGGAGCATCATGTGCGGTCATTATACAGTATGGAGCATCATGTGTGGCCATTATACAGTATGGAGCATCATGTGTGGCCATTATACAGTATTGAGCATCATGTGTGGTCATTATACAGTATGGAGCATCATGTGCGGCCATTATACAGTATGGAGCATCATGTGCGGCCATTATACAATATGGAGCATCATGTGCGGCCATTATACAGTATTGAGCATCATGTGCGGCCATTATACAGTATGGAGCATCATGTGCGGCCATTATACAGTATGGAGCATCATGTGCGGTCATTATACAGTATGGAGCATCATGTGTGGCCATTATACAGTATTGAGCATCATGTGTGGCCATTATACAGTATGGAGCATCATGTGTGGTCATTATACAGTATGGAGCATCATGTGCGGCCATTATACAGTATGGAGCATCATGTGCGGCCATTATACAGCATGGAGCATCATGTGTGGCCATTATACAGTATGGAGCATCATGTGCGGCCATTATACAGTATGGAGCATCATGTGCGGCCATTATACAGTATGGAGCATCATGTGTGGCCATTATACCTTATTGAGCATCATGTGGGGTCATTATACAGTATTGAGCATCATGTGGGGCCATTATACAGTATTGAGCATCATGTGTGGCCATTATACAGTATGGAGCATCATGTGGGGTCATTATACAGTATTAAGCATCATGTGGGGCCATTATACAGTATTGAGCATCATGTGTGGCCATTATACAGTATGGAGCATCATGTGGGGTCGTTATACAGTATGGAGCACTGTGTGGCCATTATACAGTATGGAGCATCATGTATGGCCATTATACAGTATTGAGCATCATGTGGGGTCGTTATACAGTATGGAGCACTGTGTGGCCATTATACAGTATGGAGCACTGTGTGGCCATATTTTTTTGTTTATACTTATTCTTTATGAACAGTGCGATCAGCAGTGCTAAATGGGTGTGGTTGAGACGTGGATATGCGTGTGACTA
Source organism: Ranitomeya imitator (assembly GCF_032444005.1). NCBI lineage: Eukaryota > Metazoa > Chordata > Amphibia > Anura > Dendrobatidae > Ranitomeya > Ranitomeya imitator. The sequence goes on along the minus strand of NC_091285.1, from coordinate 670,654,133 downwards.
GTGAATGGGTGTGGTCAGAGGCATGGCCTAAAACTTTCCGCGGCGTGCGTTGCGCAAACTTTGTCCCTCTTTCCCAGCTTCAAAAGTTGGGAGGTATGTGAAAAGGGATGGGAACCTGTTAAATCTTCAGTTAAACACAATTAGTCATTTTAAGTATTAGCCAGATTCTGGACCATATTGACCATGGGTCTATATAATGGTGCTGAGTAAAGGGCATTTTCCTCCACGATAAATCCTACTTGATTTCATTGAGCATCCTGTAGTCATAGCTCTATAAGACTGAGAAGCTTCCCTGAACTGATATATGTTCCCGGAGGGTGAGTGTGTGCTGACTCATCTCTGCTGCACAGAAGCCAGAACTAAATGACTCTAACCCTTATGCCTTTTTTGTTAATCATTCTAAAACGCTTAACCCTTTGGGATTGTGTACAGATACAAATTACGGGCACAAAATGCTTTACAAGGGTAATAAAGGATCTGGATTTGTGTAGTAAGGTGAAACAGGGGTAACATAACACTCAGGAGCCAGGTTACAGTAGTAGATCACATGGAGCCGGGTTACTGAACCCTTAATATGTTTGAGGTAATAAGAGAATCAAGAGCCGGGTTACTGTAAAAAGAGGGTACAGGGTAATAAGAGAATCAAGAGCCGGGTTACTGTAATAAGAGGTTACAGGGTAATAAGAGGATCAGGAGCCGGGTTACTGTATTAAGAGGTTACAGGGTAATAAGAGGATGAGGAGCCGGGTTACTGTAATAAGAGGTTACAGGGTAATAAGAGGATCAGGAGCCGGGTTACTGTAATAAGAGGTTACAGGGGTAATAAGAGGATGAGGAGCCGGGTTACTGTAATAAGAGGTTACAGGGTAATAAGAGGATCAGGAGCCGGGTTACTGTAATAAGAGGTTACAGGGTAATAAGAGGATCAGGAGCCGGGTTACTGTAATAAGAGGTTACAGGGTACTAAGAGGATCAGGAGCCGGGTTACTGTAATAAGAGGTTACAGGGGTAATAAGAGGATGAGGAGCCGGGTTACTGTAATAAGAGGTTACAGGGGTAATAAGAGGATCAGGAGCCAGGTTACTGTAATAAGAGGTTACAGGGGTAATAAGAGGATCAGGAGCCGGGTTACTGTAATAAGAGGTTACAGGGGTAATAAGAGGATCAGGAGCCGGGTTACTGTAATAAGAGGTTACAGGGTAATAAGAGGATCTGGAGCCGGGTTACTGTAATAATAGGTTACAGGGTAATAAGAGGATCAGGAGCCGGGTTATAGTAATAGAAGTTTATAGAGGTAATAAGAGGATCAGGAGCCGGGTTACTGTAATAAGAGGTTACAGGGTAATAAGAGGATCAGGAGCCGGGTTATAGTAATAGAAGTTTATAGAGGTAATAAGAGGATCAGGAGCCGGGTTACTGTAATAAGAGGTTACAGGGGTAATAAGAGGATCAGGAGTCGGTTACTCTAAAGAGATGATACAAATTAGTTAGAGGATCAGGATCCGGGTTAGCATGAAAAGATATTACAGGATTACTGTATTGTGACAATTTGCAATTGTGACATTAGACTTTTCAAAAGTGGAGCTTAATTTTTTTTTATGTACAGTATACCTCCTATTCTTGAGGAATAAATTATCTTTGCAATTTGTTTTTATTTAATTCCGTGGGGTGTTTTTTCTTCTACATTACCCATGGTCCGCCATTGCCGTAGCATTCGGGTCCATATATGGCCTCCTTCATTGTCTGTTCAGTATACAGGATATAAATATAGCTATACACCTATAGCTGTATCACAAGCTAACAATATGGTGTGTCCTATTTAATGCATCGGCTGTAACAGGGGCTTCTGTAAGAACATGAGTGCCTCCCTCAGAGAGAAAGGGAATTTCTTTTAAAAGCATTATATTGTAGGACTCTCTTATTTTTCATGCACAAACTCCTGGACAACAGCTTCAATGTTACTTATTGAAATGAAGTGAAGACGTTGGTATCTTAGAATTAGATGGAAACTTCGGCGTTTGCTGCTTCCCCATCTTTCTGTTAATCTCTGGTACATGTCCCTGTGTGTTATTCCATATGGAAAACCTGTAAAGTGCTATAGTAACTATCTTCAATCTCTGACTACAGAATAATTGCATCTACCGGGCCAGAGTTTGATCTGCGGACCCTCCGGGCTGTTCGTGTGCTGAGACCCCTGAAGCTGGTGTCTGGAATTCCAAGTATGTCATTTCTATATTTTTTTTTTATACTTTTGGAAATTGTTGCCTGCAGTAGTTTAGATCATTCCTGAGTTCTGTATTGACAACTGATGCTTTGCTACGTTGGCCACCTACCAACAATCCCAATTACTGGGATGCTGCCCTGCAAACTGTTACCCAAGAGGGTGAAAGTTCAGAAAATTTGCCTAGAAATAGGCATTTCATAGTTGTTTTCAATGGCTCCTGGGTGGAGAATTGGGTTCTACAATTTGGGATCTAGCATTTGGGACGTAAGTGATATGATCAAACAAGAAAAAGGTTCAGCAACATTCATTGTTCGGACAAATCTTCCATTATTGATGATTAGATGGTTTTACATGTGCAACCTGCACATATCTGTCACGCTGTGGTGGTCTTCCGTAAGGAAGGATGGCATCAAACTGTCCCTGGAGCTGGGACCCTAACTATCCCTGTCCTGTGGGCACACTTGAAGGTAGAAAGGCCTGAGTCTCCGACCTTACTGTTCTCCTGTTATCGCCTGATCTGTCCCGTACCCCAACCCATGGAGCCTGGGACAGAAATATAAGGCAAACAAGACACAAAGATAAAACAGGGATAACAGAAAGCAACAAATATACAAATAGTCACCAAGGATATGAATGTTCCAAACAAATTGGAATTAGACAATGAGGAAAGCATACACCCAAAAACAGCACGCAACAATCTCCAGTATCAACAACGATCTCCAATACAAGCACAGCGTCTCCAAGGAGCTAGGAAGCAAAGCTTTCACTGGCAAGGCAGAGAAAGTCTGGACAGGGAGAGGTAATGACCAGATCAGAAGCAGCTGAAAATGGAGCTGCAAGTTTCTGACCAGCATAGAAAGGGTAATTAACCTCTTCAGCAAACCAAATCCATTTAATAAGGGACAAAAACACACAGGCTAAATGGAAGTTCTGCAATTCACAATACGAAGTGATCTTCTAACCCCAGATCTCCCAGGAGAACGTGACACACTTGTGACAATACCTCGCCCATATTCTGCAGATTGAGGAACAGCGGCACGGAGGTAGAAGGTTTGGAGCTGTGGGACCCTTTATCTTTTTACAGTTTACTGTATGTATATATATATATATATATATATGTGTATATATATATATATATATATATATATATGTATATATATATATATATATACAGTTAGGGCGAGAAATATTTGGACAGTGACACAAGTTTTGTTATTTTAGCTGTTTACAAAAACATGTTCAGAAATAAAATTATATATGTAATATGGGCTGAAAGTGCACACTCCCAGCTGCAATATGATAGTTTCCACATCCAAATCGGAGAAAGGGTTTAGGAATCATAGCTCTGTAATGCATAGCGTCCTCTTTTTCAAGGGACCAAAAGTAATTGGACAATGGACTCTAAGGGCTGCAATTAACTCTGAAGGCGTCTCCCTCGTTAACCTGTAATCAATGAAGTAGTTAAAAGGTCAGGGGTGGATTCCAGGTGTGTGGTTTTGCATTTGGAAGCTGTTGCTGTGAGCAGACAACATGCGGTCAAAGGAACTCTCAATTGAGGTGAAGCAGAACATCCTGAGGCTGAAAAAAAAGAAAAAATCCATCAGAGAGATAGCAGACATGCTTGGAGTAGCAAAATCAACAGTTGGGTACATTCTGAGAAAAAAGGAATTGACTGGTGAGCTTGGGAACTCAAAAAGGCCTGGGCGTCCACGGATGACAACAGTGGTGGATGATCGCCGCATACTTAATTTGGTGAAGAAGAACCCGTTCACAACATCAACTGAAGTCCAGAACACTCTCAGTGAAGTAGGTGTATCTGTCTCTAAGTCAACAGTAAAGAGAAAACTCCATGACAGTAAATACAAAGGGTTCACATCTAGATGCAAACCATTCATCAATACCAAAAATAGACAGGCCAGAGTTAAATTTGCAGAAAAACACCTCAAGAAGCCAGCTCAGTTCTGGAAAAGTATTCTATGGACAGATGAGACAAAGATCAACCTGTACCAGAATGATGGGAAGAAAAAAGTTTGGAGAAGAAAGGGAACGGCACATGATCCAAGGCACACCACATCCTCTGTAAAACATGGTGGAGGCAACGTGATGGCATGGGCATGCATGGCTTTCAATGGCACTGGGTCACTTGTGTTTATTGATGACATAAGAGCAGACAAGAGTAGCCGGATGAATTCTGAAGTGTACCGGGATATACTTTCAGCCCAGATTCAGCCAAATGCTGCAAAGTTGATTGGACGGCGCTTCATAGTACAGATGGACAATGACCCCAAGCATACAGCCAAAGCTACCCAGGAGTTCATGAGCGCCAAAAAGTGGAACATTCTGCAATGGCCAAGTCAATCTCCAGATCTAAACCCAATTGAGCATGCATTTCACTTGCTTAAATCCAGACTTAAGACGGAAAGACCCACAAACAAGCAAGACCTGAAGGCTGCGGCTGTAAAGGCCTGGCAAAGCATTAACCCCTCTGTGACCTTAGACGTACTATCCCGTCGAGGTGCCCTGGGCTTATCTGACCCTGGACGGGATAGTACGTCATAGCCGATCGGCCGCGCTCACGGGGGGAGCGCGGCCGATCGCGGCCGGGTGTCAGCTGCTTATCGCAGCTGACATCCGGCACTATGTGCCAGGAGCGGTCACGGACCGCCCCCGGCACATTAACCCCTGGCACACCGCGATCAAAGATGATCGCGATGTGCCGGCGGTGCAGGGAAGCACCGCGCAGGGAGGGGGCTCCCTGCGGGCTTCCCTGAGCCCCCCGCAGCAACGCGATGTGATCGCGTTGCTGCGAGGGTCTCCTCACCTCCCTCCCTGCTCGAGCCCCGGATCCAAGATGGCCGCGGATCCGGGTCCTGCAGGGAGGGAGGTGGCTTCACAGAGCCTGCTCAGAGCAGGCACTGTGAAGGCTGCAGCGCTGCATGTCAGATCAGTGATCTGACAGAGTGCTGTGCAAACTGTCAGATCACTGATCTGTGATGTCCCCCCCTGGGACAAAGTAAAAAAGTAAAAAAAAAATTTTCCAAATGTGTAAAAAAAATAAAAAAAAATATTCCAAAATAATGAAAAAAAAATAAAAATATTATTCCCATAAATACATTTCTTCATCTAAATAAAAAAAAAAAACCAATAAAAGTACACATATTTAGTATCGCCGCGTCCGTAACGACCCGACCTATAAAACTGTCCCACTAGTTAACCCCTTCAGTAAACACCGTAAGAAAAAAAAAAAAAAAAACGAGGCAAAAAACAACGCTTTATTATCATACCGCCGAACAAAAAGTGGAATAACACGCGATCAAAAAGACAGATATAAATAACCATGGTACCGCTGAAAGCGTCATATTGTCCCGCAAAAAAAGAGCCGCCATACAGCATCATCAGCAAAAAAATAAAAAAGTTATAGTCCTGAGAATAAAGCGATGCAAAAATAATTATTTTTTCTGTAAAATAGTTTTTATCGTATAAAAGCACCAAACCATAAAAAAATGATATAAATGAGGTATCGCTGTAATCGTACTGACCCGAAGAATAAAACTGATTTATCAATTTTACCAAACGCGGAACGGTATAAACGCCTCCCCCAATAGAAATTCATGAATAGCTGGCTTTTGGTCATTCTTCCTCACAAAAATCGGAATAAAAAGCGATAAAAAAATGTCACGTGCCCAAAAATGTTTTCAATAAAAACGTCAACTCGTCCCGCAAAAAACAAGACCTCACATGACTCTGTGGACCAAAATATGGAAAAATTATAGCTCTCAAAATGTGGTATTGCAAAAAATATTTTTTGCAATAAAAAGGGTCTTTCAGTGTGTGACGGCTGCCAATCATAAAAATCCGCTAAAAAACTCGCTATAAAAGTAAATCAAACCCCCCTTCATCACCCCCTTAGTTAGGGAAAAATAAAAAAAAATGTATTTATTTCCATTTTCCCATTAGGGCTAGGGTTAGGGCTAGGGCTAGGGTTAGAGCTAGGGTTAGGGCTAGGGTTAGGGCTAGGGTTAGGGCTAGGGCTAGGGTTAGGGCTAGGGTTAGGGCTAGGGCTAGGGTTAGGGTTAGGGTTAGGGCTAGGGCTAGGGTTAGGGTTAGGGTTAGGGCTAGGGTTAGGGCTAGGGTTAGGGCTAGGGTTAGGGCTAGGGTTAGGGCTAGGGTTAGGGCTAGGGTTAGGGTTGGGGCTACAGTTAGGGTTGGGGCTAAAGTTAGGGTTAGGGTTTAGATTACATTTACAGTTGGGAATAGGGTTGGGATTAGGGTTAGGGGTGTGTCAGGGTTAGAGGTGTGGTTAGGGTTACCGTTGGAATTAGGGTTAGGGGTGTGTTTAGATTAGGGTTTCAGTTATAATTGGGGGGTTTCCACTGTTTCGGCACATCAGGGGCTCTCCAAACACGACATGGCGTCCGATCTCAATTCCAGCCAATTCTGCGTTGAAAAAGTAAAACAGTGCTCCTTCCCTTCCGAGCTCTCCTGTGTGCCCAAACAGGGGTTTACCCCAACATATGGGGTATCAGCGTACTCAGGACAAATTGGACAACAACTTTTGTGGACCAATTTCTCCTGTTACCCTTGGGAAAATACAAAACTGGGGGCTAAAAAATAATTTTTGTGGGAAAACAAAAAGATTTTTTATTTTCACGGCTCTGCGTTATAAACTGTAGTGAAACACTTGGGGGTTCAAAGTTCTCACAACACATCTAGATAAGTTCATTGAGGGGTCTAGTTTCCAATATGGGGTCACTTGTGGGGGGTTTCTACTGTTTAGGTACATTAGGGGCTCTGCAAACGCAATGTGACGCCTGCAGACCAATCCATCTAAGTCTGCATTCCAAATGATGCTCCTTCCCTTCCGAGCCCTCCCATGCGCCCAAACGGTGGTTCCCCCCCACATATCGGGTATCAGCGTACTCAGGACAAATTGGACAACAACATTTAGGGTCCAATTTCTCCTGCTAACCTTGGAAAAATACAAAACTGGGGGCTAAAATATAATTTTTGTGGAAAAAAAAATATTTTTTATTTGCATGGCTCTGCGTTATAAACTGTAGTGAAATACTTGGGGGTTCAAAGCTCTCACAACACATCAAGATGAGTTCCTTAGGGGGTCTACTTTCCAAAATGGTGTCACTTGTGGGGGGTTTCTACTGTTTAGGTACATTAGGGGCTCTGCAAACGCAATGTGACGCCTGCAGACCATTCCATCTAAGTCTGCATTCCAAATGGCGCTCCTTCCCTTCCGAGCCCTCCCATGCGCCCAAACGGTGGTTCCCCCCCACATATGGGGTATCAGCGTACTCAGGACAAATTGGACAACAACTTTTGGGGTCCAATTTCTCCTGTTACCCTAGGGAAAATACAAAACTGGGGGCTAAAAAATAATTTTTGTGGGAAAAAAATTTTGTTTTATTTTTATGGCTCTGCATTATAAACTTCTGTGAAGCCCTTGGTGGGTCAAAGTGCTCACCACACATCCAGATAAGTTCCTTAGGGGGTCTACTTTCCAAAATGGTGTCACTTGTGGGGGGTTTCAATGTTTAGGCACATCAGTGGCTCTCCAAACGCAACATGGCGTCCCATCTCAATTCCTGTCAATTTTGCATTGAAAAGTCAAACGGCGCTCCTTCCCTTCCGAGCTCTCCCATGCGCCCAAACAGTGGTTTACTGCCACATATGGGGTATCAGCGTACTCGGGACAAATTGGACAACAACTTTTGAGGTCCAATTTCTTCTCTTACCCTTGGAAAAATAAAAAATTGGGGGCAAAAATATAATTTTTGTGAAAAAATATGATTTTTTATTTATACGGCTCTGCATTATAAACTTCTGTGAAGCACTTGGTGGGTCAAAGTGCTCACCACACCTCTAGATAAGTTCCTTAGGGGGTCTACTTTCCAAAATGGTGTCACTTGTGGGGGGTTTCAATGTTTAGGCACATCAGTGGCTCTCCAAACGCAACATGGCGTCCCATCTCAATTTCTGTCAATTTTGCATTGAAAAGTCAAACTGCGCTCCTTCCCTTCCGAGCTCTCCCATGCGCCCAAACAGTGGTTTACTGCCACATATGGGGTATCAGCGTACTCAGGACAAATTGGACAACAACTTTTGAGGTCCAATTTCTTCTCTTACCCTTGGAAAAATAAAAAATTGGGGGCAAAAATATAATTTTTGTGAAAAAATATGATTTTTTATTTTTACGGTTCTGCATTATAAACTTCTGTGAAGCACTTGGTGGGTCAAAGTGCTCACCACACATCCAGATAAGTTCCTTAGGGGGTCTACTTTCCAAAATGGTGTCACTTGTGGGGGGTTTCAATGTTTAGGCACATCAGTGGCTCTCCAAACGCAACATGGCGTCCCATCTCAATTCCTGTCAATTTTGCATTGAAAAGTCAAATAGCGCTCCTTCCCTTCCGAGCTCTCCCATGCGCCCAAACAGTGGTTTACTGCCACATATGGGGTATCAGCGTACTCAGGACAAATTGGACAACAACTTTTTGGGTCCAATTTCTCCTGTTACCCTTGGTAAAATAAAACAAATTGGAGCTGAAGTAAATTTTTTGTGTAAAAAAGTTAAATGTTCATTTTTATTTAAACATTCCAAAAATTCCTATTAAACACCTGAAGGGTTAATAAACTTCTTGAATGTGGTTTTGAGCACCTTGAGGGGTGCAGTTTTTAGAATGGTGTCACACTTGGGCATTTTCTATCATATAGACCCCTCAAAATGACTTCAAATGAGACGTGGTCCCTAAAAAAAAATGGTGTTGTAAAAATGAGAAATTGCTGGTCAACTTTTAACCCTTATAACTCCCTAACAAAAAAAAAAATTGGTTCCAAAATTATGCTGATGTAAAGGAGACATGTGGGAAATGTTACTTATTAAGTATTTTGTGTGACATATCTCTGTGATTTAATTGCATAAAAATTCAAAGTTTGAAAATTGCGAAATTTTCAAAATTTTCGCCAAATTTCCGTTTTTTTCACAAATAAACGCAGGTACTATCAAAGAAATTTTACCACTATCATGAAGTACAATATGTCACGAGAAAACAATGTCAGAATCACCAGGATCCGTTGAAGAGTTTCGGAGTTATAACCTCATAAAGGGACAGTGGTCAGAATTGTAAAAATTGGCCTGGTCATTAACGTGCAAACCACCCTTGGGGGTAAAGGGGTTAAGAAGGAGGAAACCCAGCGTTTGGTGATGTCCATGGGTTCCAGACTTAAGGCAGTGATTGCCTCCAAAGGATTTGCAACAAAATATTGAAAATAAAAATATTTTGTTGGGGTTATGTTTATTTGTCCAATTACTTTTGACCTCCTAAAATGTGGAGTGTTTGTAAAGAAATGTGTACAATTCCTACATTTTCTATCAGATATTTTTGTTCAACCCTTCAAATTAAACGTTACAATCTGCACTTGAATTCTGTTGTAGAGGTTTCATTTCAAATCCAATGTGGTGGCATGCAGAGCCCAACTCGCGAAAATTGTGTCACTGTCCAAATATTTCTGGCCCTAACTGTACATACTGATAAAGGCAAAGTTTATACTGTGTAAAGCAATTGAGTAGTCCTGGAAGATGTGAGGATATTTGCCTCCTATATGTTTCATTAACTGCATTCTACTTATTAATAGCCAGTAAGTGTGAACATATGACAGACGCTCGGCTCCATAGACCTCCTGCTTTCCCAGGTGAAGAGCGGCCAGCTCTCCTCTGACCAGGCCATTCCTGTCACTGATGCCGAACCTGATGTCCAAGAAATGTGTCACCGATTGAACATTTGCCAGATGACAACATTTATTGTTAGTCATCGTTAACAGATTAGACATTTAGCCTCTTAAAAACAGATGCTTTGCTGGAATTACTGATGACTGGTGGGGGATTGACCCCCAGGACTCCCACTGATCAGCTGAATGAAGTGACTACTGTCTTTTGTTTCATTGTCCCATAAACAAGAGTTATTGCCTCGCCACGGGATAGATGGTAAATGTATGATCACTTGGGGTCCAGCTTTTGAGATCCCCACCAATCCCAAGAACAAGTGGCCCAAAGCCCCTATCTGAATAGAGAGGATAGAGAGGACGAAGGTGCTAAAATCACTTCTGTGAATGCAGTGGTAGTGAGCATGTGCAAACACCAGACAGTGAATGGAGCAATGGCCGCACATGCTCACTACCACTCCAGTCACAGCAGTGATTTTAGCACCTCCGTCCCCAGGATTGACAGGATATGTGACATAGGTGTTATTACGGGAGGCGTCATTGGAGGGTATGTAAGGTTAAGCAACATTTTCACCCCAAAATTAATAAGTCAAGATTTTTTGTTGTTGTTGTAAAGGAATCATTAATGAAAAAATGAAAACCACGTTGCATTACAAGTCATATTTCTGCTTTGCTTCTTCTTGTAGTTTTCAGAAAACTTTGTTAAAGACTGGAGATTTCCGGGTGCCGCTGTTACATATGTTCACATGTCCATTTATCGTTTTCGTTTGTCTGTTTTGCCTAGAACAGATAAACGGATCAGATAAAAGGAAATCAGAATCTTGTATCCCAGTTGTAAATGGAAGCAGAGAGGTCCCATTGATTTATACGGAATCCATCGGGTTTCTGGTTATTGTTAGAACGGAAGAAAAAGTCATGGATGCAGCACTTCTGTTCTAAATATAAGCCAAACCCCAAATAAGTGAAGGTCCCCTCTGCGTCTATTTGAGATAGGAATACACAGGATGATAATTCCATTTATCTGTTTTAAATGGAAGAAACCTAAACCAAAAAGCTGTGACTCAACACAAATCAATGGATCCAAATGCACAGGATTAAAGTAGTCACAAATGAATGAAACATATATACCTTTCATTAAATGTAAGTTAAAAACACAGGTAAAATACTAATACTGTGTAGACACAAAATTAGGATGTCGGGTGAGCCAGCAAAGAAGACCATACAATATAAATCCATAAAAATGTAGAAAATTAGGCACAACGAATACAATAAAGGATGGCAGATAAATCAAAAGTGGATATCAAAGGAAGAGTTCCATAGAACAACAATGAATGCCTGAAAAGTAAAGGGGTAACATGGGTATACAGAGATGGCTCATCTAACAAATATATACCCAACGTGCGTTTCGCAACAGCTTTGTCTGGGGAGATTGGTGGAAGTGAACAAGATTACATGTCGTCCCTCTTTCATTGTGCCTGTTTTTCTACATTTAAATGGGATTTATGTTATGGATCCATATTGTATGGGCTTCTTTGTTGGCTCACCTGCCCATGCAATTCTGCTTAATTCTGTGTCTATTGGGTGGTAATTTTTTTAGATTTTTTTAAATTATTTTTGTGAGTAATTTAATCCAAAAATCTCACTTTGGCCGCCTTCACATGACCATTTTTGCAGAACGTGCATCATCCGTTTTTTTTTTCACGGATATCACACGTACCCATTATAACTTGTGTAAATGTCCCTGTGCAAACCACACGGAGACTTGTCCATTTTATTCCGTCAGCACCGATGACAAAGGCCAATACAAGTCTATGGGTCTGTGTAAAACAAGGATGGTATCCATGTGCCGTCCGTGTTTAACATTGCAAAGTATGAGAGAAGCTTCAGAATTGATTTTTCTTAAGCCAACCTGAAAAAAAAAACCAGATGGCACACTGATTTCGCACTGATCCAAAACACTGATAACACCGGTACCATTTTTTTCCAGTACCGTTAATATAAGGATGTGTGAAGGGAGCCTTATATTGGTTATCACTCTGTAAAAAAACAATGGAAAACAAAAAACGGACATGTGAACAGAGCCTTATGTCTCTTCCCTTTTTTTTTATATTAACAGGAAACATAATAAATTGAACATAAATTATCTGTAAATATAGTACAAATTAAGAGGATTACTAGATTCACACAAAAATAGAAATATCGATGAATCTACAGAAATGGATGCATATGAATGCTGGTCTGGGTAATTGGGGTTCCCTTGTCTCCTGTAGGTTTACAAGTGGTCCTGAAGTCCATTATGAAAGCCATGATTCCTCTGCTCCAGATTGGTTTGCTCCTGTTCTTTGCTATTCTCATCTTTGCTATCATTGGACTTGACTTCTACATTGGCAAATTTCATACTGCCTGCTATGAACCGTATGGAGGTGAGGCGGCTTCATTCTACCATCTATCAGCTACTCCTCGGACTTATAGGTGTCCACTCTTTTTTGTTGCACCATGGTTTATTTAGATTGAAGGTTTTGCGTAGATTTGTTTCATACAGGGGTTGTCCCTTCTTGGTACTCCAAAAATGTCTGATGGATGTAGGACAGACCTTTGGGCTCTGTACCAATGTGGAGACCATAAGTGTTCATCTCCGCCCGGTGCATATGGCTGAATTTAGACTATGCGTTCCTGCGTACTCTATGCATGCACTGATCAATATACCTACGTTTTAACATTTTTTTTCCTTTTCCCTGATAGATGAAATACAGGAGGAGGGTCTCTGCGGCAATGATACGTCGTCAAAGGGGTGCCCCGAAGGCACAGTATGCTATGCCAAATGGGATGGACCCAATAATGGCATCACGCAGTTTGATAACATCCTGTTCGCGGTACTCACTGTATTCCAGTGCATAACCATGGAGGGCTGGACAGATATTTTGTACCATGTAAGTATATGTATGTGTATAAGTAACGAAAAAAACAGAAAGACCACCCATATCCCCCAAATGAAGGGCAGTACTTCAGTACTGGCATGGATGCCACTAAGAATTGCAGCAGGGGAGCGAGATGTATTTCCGCACTGATACACTTGGGTCTGAGAGCCGGACTTCCAGCGCGCTCGGCTGACAGCTGGTGCTGAAGAGGCACGATGAATAGCTGCACATACGTGAGGGCTTAATGAGTATGAATTCTGCAGAGTCAGGGGAAAGAGGGGAGAATGGTAAGGCGCAGAGAAGAAGAGGCGCAGAGGCCTACATACATACAGAACACTGGAAAATGTGCAGAAGGAGGGCAGGCTAGCTTCTGGAAAGAGCTTTAACCATTGTGTTACGTTCAGACCAAAATGGGGACGGATACAAGGTAAAATAGTGGGAAAAGGGCAAAAACTAATAAAAAATATAGACTTATAGTAGATGGTATGAATAGATAGGATGTACACTATCAAGCAGTAAAAATGGGAAGGGAAAGAATAAGAGAGTATGAGAAGGATTTAGGATGGTGTGAGAATGAATACAGACTGAGAACTTTCTCTTGGAGAGAGTACGAAAAGATACCAGTAAGTGTATGAAATCGCAAAAATAGATTCAGGATTTAATAAGGGAAAGATGAAAAGGACATTAGGAGCGGATGAGAAAGAATGAACCTGTTCTATGGATATAGGAGAGAGCATAAATGAACATATATAAGTTTTAGGACTCCATTGAAAACAAAGACAGGAAATTATTACGTGTCGAAGAAGTACAGTAAAGAAAATGTAGAATAGAGTATTATTAGGTGAGGGCATGAAATATAATGAGCATGTGCTCATATGTAAGACTTTACAAATAGGCAGATATATAGGAAGATGAAAGTACAAATGGGCAGAGATGGATCTAGGAGAGATCCCTGGATGTGAGGGCGCAGATAGATATAATTAAAAATATTCTGAATGGTAAAGGATGAATGTGAGTGTATGAATGGTCAGAGATGGATGAAGGTGAGGGTATGAATGGTCAGAGATGGATGAAGATGAGGGTATGAATGGTCAGAGATGGATTAAGATGAGGGTATGAATGGTCAGAGATGGATAAAGATGAGGGTATGAATGGTCAGAGATGGATGAAGATGAGGGTATGAATGGTCAGAGATGGATGAAGGTGAGGGTATGAGTGGTCAGAGATGGATTTCAGTAAGGGTATGAATGGTCACAGATGGATGAAGGTGAGGGTATGAGTGGTCAGAGATGGATGACAGTAAGGGTATGTATGGTCAGAAATGGATGAAGGTGAGGGTATGAGCTTTCAGAGGTGAATGTATGTGAGAGCATGAATGGTCAGAGATGGATGATAGTGAGGGTATGAATGGTCAGAGATGGATGAAGGTGAGAGTATGAATGGTCAGAGATGGATGACAGTAAGGGTATGAATGGTCACAGATGGATGAAGGTGAGGGTATGAGCTTTCAGAGGTGAATGTATGTGAGAGCATGAATGGTCAGAGATGCATGATAGTGAGGGTATGTATGGTCAGAGATGGATGAAGGTGAGGGTATGAGCTTTCAGAGGTGAATGTATGTGAGAGCATGAATGGTCAGAGATGGATGATAGTGAGGGTATGAATGGTCAGAGATGGATGAAGGTGAGAGTATGAATGGTCAGAGATGGATGACAGTAAAGGTATGAGCGATCAGAGATGAATGTACGTGAGAGTATGAGTGGTCAGACATGGATGAAAGTGAGGGTATGCATGGTCAGAGATGGTTGAAGGCGAGGGTATAAATGGTCAGAGATGGATGTATGAGTGGTCAGAGATGGATGAAGGTGAGGGTTTAAGCATTCAGAGATGAATGTATGTGAGAGTATTAGTGGCCAGAGATGGATGAGTGAAGGTATGAATGGTCAGAGATGGTTGAAGGTGAGGGTATGAATGGTCAGAGATGGATGAAGGTGAGGGTTTAAGCATTCATAGGTGAATGTATGTGAGACTAACAGTGGCCAGAGATGGATGAGCGTGAGGGTATGAATGGTCACAGATGGGGGAAGGTGAGGGCATGAGCATTCCGAGGTGAATGTTTGGGGAAGTATGAGTGGTCAGAGATGGATGATGGTGAGGATATGAATGGTCACAGATATATGTAAGTATCAATGGACAGACATGGATGAAAGTGAGGGTATGAGTGTTCAGAGATGAATGTAGGCGAGAGTATAGCTGGTCAGAGACATATGGTGACGAGGGTATGAGTGTTCAGCAATGGATATATGAAAAACTATGAATGTTCATAAATGTATGTAGGTGAGAGTATGAGTGTTGAGAGATGAATGTAAGTTAGAAAATAACTGGGCAAGGATTAATAACATTGAGGGTGTGAATGGTCAGAGATGGATGTAGGTGAAAGTATGAATGTTCAGAGATGTATGATGTTGAGGGTATGAGTGATCAGAGATGGATGTAGGTGTGAATTTGAATGAACAAAAATAAATTAAATTGAAGGAATGAATGGTCAGAGATGGATGTGGGGTTAACAATGGACAGAGATGGATGAAGGTGAGGGTATGAGTGTTCAGATATGAATGTAGGCGAGAGTATGGATTGTAGGAGACAGATGTTGGTGAGGGTATAAGTGTTCAATGATGGATATAGGTGAAAGTATTAATGTTCATAGATGTATGAAGGTGAGAGTATGAATGGTCAGAGATGTATGACAATGAGGGTATCAGTGTTCAGAGATGGATGTAGTTGAGAATATGAATGGACAAAGATTGATGAAGTTTAAGGTATGAACAGTCAGAAATGGTTGTTGGTGAGGGTACAAATGGTCAGAGATGTATGTAGGTGGTAGTATGTATGTTCAGCAATGTATGTAGGTGAGAGTATAAATGGTCACAGATGGATGTAGGTGAGAGTATAAGTGTTCAGAGATGGATGTAGGTGAGAGTATAAGTGTTCAGAGATGGATGTAGGTGAGATAGTGTGCACATAGCAAGAACTACAAATCTATAAAGATCTCCAAAGAATGGACTTGGTGGCTTCTGAATATGTTCCCTGCCCTAATGAATTCTCATTAGTCTTTCTTCAAGCTAGCCCTAAAAACAGATAATCACTGATAATGCTGCTGCGTATATCTTTCTATATCTCTGTATTATATATGTGTCTATGTATCTGTATTATATATCTGTCTGTGTCTGTATTATATATCTGTCTATGTATCTGTATTATATATCTGTCTATATCTCTGTATTATATATCTGTCTATATCTCTGTATTATACGTATATCTGTCTATATCTCTGTATTACCGTATATATCTGTCTATATATCTGTCCATGTATCTGTATTATATATCTGTCTATGTATCTGTATTATATATCTGTCTGTGTCTGTATTATATATCTGTCTATGTATCTGTATTATATATCTGTCTATATCTCTGTATTATATATCTGTCTATATCTCTGTATTATATATATCTGTCTATATCTCTGTATTACCGTATATATCTGTCTATATATCTGTCCATGTATCTGTATTATATATCTATGTATCTGTATTATATATCTGTCTATGTATCTGTATTGTATATCTGTCTATATATCTGTCTATGTCTCTGTATTATATATCTGTCTATGTCTCTGTATTATATACTGTATCTGTCTATGTATTATATATCTGTCTATGTATCTGTATTATATATCTGTCTATATCTCTGTATTATATATCTGTCTATGTCTCTGTATTATATATCTGTCTATGTATCTGCATTATATATCTGTCTATGACTCTGTATTATATCTGTCTATATCTCTGTATTATATATCTGTCTATGTCTCTGTATTATATATCTGTCTATGTGTCTGTATTATATCTGTCTATATATCTGTATTATATATCTGTCTATGTATCTGTATTATATATCTATGTCTCTGTATTATATATCTATCTATGTGTCTGTATTACATATCTGTCTATGTATCTGTATTATATATCTGTCTGTATTATATATCTGTCTATGTATCTGTATTATATATCTATGTCTCTGTATTATATATCTATCTATGTGTCTGTATTATATATCTGCCTATGTGTCTGTATTATATCTGTCTATATCTCTGTATTATACAGTGGGGCAAAAAAGTATTTAGTCAGTCAGCAATAGTGCAAGTTCCACCACTTAAAAAGATGAGAGGCGTCTGTAATTTACATCATAGGTAGACCTCAACTATGGGAGACAAACTGAGAAAAAAAAAATCCAGAAAATCACATTGTCTGTTTTTTTAACATTTTATTTGCATATTATGGTGGAAAATAAGTATTTGGTCAGAAACAAAATTTCATCTCAATACTTTGTAATATATCCTTTGTTGGCAATGACAGAGGTCAAACGTTTTTTGTAAGTCTTCACAAGGTTGCCACACACTGTTGTTGGTATGTTGGCCCATTCCTCCATGCAGATCTCCTCTAGAGCAGTGATGTTTTTGGCTTTTCGCTTGGCAACACGGACTTTCAACTCCCTCCAAAGGTTTTCTATAGGGTTGAGATCTGGAGACTGGCTAGGCCACTCCAGGACCTTGAAATGTTTCTTACGAAGCCATTCCTTCGTTGCCCTGGCGGTGTGCTTTGGATCATTGTCATGTTGAAAGACCCAGCCACGTTTCATCTTCAATGCCCTTGCTGATGGAAGGAGGTTTGCACTCAAAATCTCACGATACATGGCCCCATTCATTCTTTCATGTACCCGGATCAGTCGTCCTGGCCCCTTTGCAGAGAAACAGCCCCAAAGCATGATGTTTCCACCACAATGCTTTACAGTAGGTATGGTGTTTGATGGATTCAACTCAGTATTCTTTTTCCTCCAAACACGACAAGTTGTTTCTACCAAACAGTTCCAGTTTGGTTTCATCAGACCATAGGACATTCTCCCAAAACTCCTCTGGATCATCCAAATGCTCTCTAGCAAACTTCAGACGTGCCCGGACGTGTACTGGCTTAAGCAGTGGGACACGTCTGGCACTGCAGGATCTGAGTCCATGGTGGCGTAGTGTGTTACTTATGGTAGGCCTTGTTACATTGGTCCCAGCTCTCTGCAGTTCATTCACTAGGTCCCCCCGCGTGGTTCTGGGATTTTTGCTCACCGTTCTTGTGATCATTCTGACCCCATGGGGTGGGATTTTGCGTGGAGCCCCAGATTGAGGGAGATTATCAGTGGTCTTGTATGTCTTCCATTTTCTAATTATTGCTCCCACTGTTGATTTCTTCACTCCAAGCTGGTTGGCTATTGCAGATTCAGTCTTCCCAGCCTGGTGCAGGGCTACAATTTTGTTTCTGGTGTCCTTTGACAGCTCTTTGGTCTTCACCATGGTGGAGTTTGGAGTCAGACTGTTTGAGGGTGTGCACAGGTGTCTTTTTATACTGATAACAAGTTTAAACAGGTGCCATTACTACAGGTAATGAGTGGAGGAAAGAGGAGACTCTTAAAGAAGAAGTTACAGGTCTGTGAGAGCCAGAAATCTTGATTGTTTGTTTCTGACCAAATACTTATTTTCCACCATAATATGCAAATAAAATGTTAAAAAAACAGACAATGTGATTTTCTGGATTTTTTTTTCTCAGTTTGTCTCCCATAGTTGAGGTCTACCTATGATGTAAATTACAGACGCCTCTCATCTTTTTAAGTGGTGGAACTTGCACTATTGCTGACTGACTAAATACTTTTTTGCCCCACTGTATATCTGTCTGTGTCTGTATTATATCTGTCTATATCTCTGTATTATATATCTGTCTATGTATATATCTGTCTATGTCTCTGTGTTATATATCTGTCTATGCCTCTTTATTATATATCTGTATCTGTCTATGTATCTGTATTATATATCTGTCTGTGTCTGTATTATATATCTGTCTGTGTCTGTATTATATATCTGTCTGTGTCTGTATTATATATCTGTCTATGTATCTGTATTATATAACTATGTGTCTGTATTATATATCTGTCTATGTATATGTATTATATATCTGTCTATGTGTCTGTATTATATATCTAATATATAATTGCCTAGAATACTACTTCCTGCAATTTGTGCCAACTTCCTGTCCGGAGCTAATGTCCGGAGATAATGTCCGGAGCTAATGTCCGGAGATAAGTGACGTCAACAGTGTCCAGTGTCTGATTGGTTGCCGCCTGCTGCGAGCGACCAATCAGAAACGTGCCGTACTGTGACACACTCCGCCCGCCATTTTGGTGTGATTTTTGAATTTTTACCTCACAGCAAGTTTCTACTGCGTGGAGGCGGGCCCAGTGACGTTGCTCTTCAAGCTCCTGCCGAATTTCGTCAAAAAAATGATAATACCATTTACCAAAACTATATATATTTAGTTGTGAAGTGGTTCAGTGACATTTTCACACCAATTTTGAACTTTTGTTTGGTGTTTTCTCCATATACTGCCTATTATTCACTGACTGTTATACTGACAGACTGCCGTTTATTAACCTCTTCTTTGCCACATTGGGCATATTGCTCTATTATTTGCCACATAAGGACATTGTCCATTATTGCCCAGCAATTTCTCTGCAATATAAACTGCCTATTTATTAATATCTGCATTCCTGCAAAGAACTATTGCCTATTATTAACTGGCTATTTTCCTACTACCTGACATTGTTCTTAAGCAAAGAACCGTTGTTGTGGCATTTGCCACAACACGCAAAGTTGTCGTCTGATGTCTTTCATCCCTCCCCTCATAAGCATGTTCATGGATCCTGTGTAACTGTACCTTAAATAACAAGAATTGTCAAGAGCTGGTGAGTGCAGCCATTTTTTGTTCTTTCTTACTATTATTTATTAATTGTATTATTTTTACATTTGAATAAATAAAGTATATATGGATTCTAGACTCCCGATTCTTTAGAATCGGGCTGCCATCTAGTCTGTCTATATCTCTGTATTATATATCGGTCTATGTATCTGTATTATATATCTGTCTATGTATCTGTATTATATATCTGTCTATGTGTCTTTATTATATATCTGTCTATGTGTCTGTATTATATATCTGTCTATGTATATCTAATATATAATTGCCTAGAATACTACTTCCTGCAATTTGTGCCAACTTCCGTGGCTTTGTCCGGAGCTAATGTCCGGAGCTAATGTCCTGAGCTAATGTCCGGAGCTAATGTCCTGAGCTAATGTCCTGAGCTAATGTCCGGAGCTAATGTCCGGAGATTAATTGCCTAGAATACTACTTCCTGCAATTTGTGCCAACTTCCGTGGCTTTGTCCGGAGCTAATGTCCGGAGCTAATGTCCGGAGCTAATGTGCGGAGATAATGTCCGGAGATAAGTGACGTCAACAGTGTCCAGTGTCTGATTGGTTGCCGCCTGCTGCGAGCGACCAATCAGAAACGTGCCGTACTGTGACACACTCCGCCCGCCATTTTGGTGTGATTTTTGAATTTTTACCTCACAGCAAGTTTCTACTGCGTGGAGGCGGGCCCAGTGACGTTGCTCTTCAAGCTCCTGCCGAATTTCAAGTATATATGGATTCTAGACTCCCGATTCTTTAGAATCGGGCTGCCATCTAGTGTATTATATATCTGTCTATGTATCTGTATTATATATCTGTCTCTGTGTCTGTATTATATATCTGTCTATGTGTCTGTATTATATGTCTGTCTATGTCTCTGTATTATATATCTGTCTATGTATCTGTATTATATATCTGTCTATTTATCTGTATTATATAACTATGTGTCTGTATTATATATCTGTCTATGTATATGTATTATATATCTGTCTATGTATCTGTATTATATATCTGTCTATGTGTCTGTATTACATATCTGTCTATGTGTCTGTATTATATATCTGTCTATGTATATGTATTATATATCTGTCTATGTATCTGTATTATATATCTGTCTCTGTGTCTGTATTATATATCTGTCTATGTGTCTGTATTATATATCTGTCTATGTCTCTGTATTATATATCTGTCTATGTATATGTACTGGGGCCTACGTTACTTACCTACTGTGCGCATGCGCCGACCACGTCATTCCTTGCCGCTGTTACTTTCGGTTTCTCTTTGTTACGCCGCTCACCCGTCCAGGTCCGGTCTCGACAGGATAACATCAGGTGCCGCATATCAAATTTATTGTTTGTCTTTGTTCATTGGTCATGACCGCCATATAACCAAGATCTGGCCAGTACCCAACCACCCCTGGACGAAGCATTTCATTGCGAAACGCGCGTCGGGTGTGGTGGGTCCCTGGGTTCCTCCTCTAGATAACTATGCCTTATATCACTTTATATATCTGTCTATGTGTTTGTATTATATATCTGTCTATGTATATGTATTATATATCTGTCTATGTATCTGTATTATATATCTGTCTATGTCTCTGTAGACGATGTGTCACACTGTGGGTCATATGTCGTCCAGATATCACTCAGGGCTACAACTAACTTCCTCCACTGGATACGTGATAGTACGTCTTACAGATGCTATTACTTATATCACAAAGGGGAATAAAGGACAGAAAATGGACTAATACCTGGAATATCAACTACTGCTTTCATGCAAATGTAACCAAAACTCGGAGAGATACAGTTACAAAAATTAGCATGTGCTGGGACGTTGGGGCCTTAAAGACAGAGAAGAGTGATAAGATGTTACTACTGCCATTGATTTTCTATGTACTGTAAGCTAATGCCTCTGTGAATGACTGTGACTCGGACAGAGTAATGGTCTCCTCTTTGCTCAAGGGCAGCATGATGATAGAAAGGGAAATGGTTTTCCCCTCCCCCTCCTTCCCATTGTCTGACAGGAGAGTTGCTCTCTTTCTTAGGATGCTTTCTCTTGCCAGTTATATTTTTAGCATCAAGAAACAGGCACAGGAACCTTTCAGCGCACACATAGATAAGTGCGCCACCCCCATCTCCCTGCAGGGACATGAACAGGGAGGGGGTGACCCCCCCACCGCTAGGAACCCGCAGAATGTCATGTGTGCTGCAATACAGCCACCAAGTTATGGAGTATTCTGCTTAACTATCACCAATCTGTTATTACATGACCCCTCATACTATATCTTTCCTGTATCTATCACTAATCAGTTATTACATGACCCCTTATCCTATATCTGTCCTGTATCTATCACTAATCTGTTATTATATGACCCCTCATCCTACATATGTCCTGTGTCTATCACTAATCTGTTATTATTACATGACCCCTTATCCTATCTGTCCTGTATCTATTACTAATCAGTTATTACATGACCCCTCATCCTACGTATGTCCTGTGTCTATCACTAATCTGTTATTATTACATGACCCCTTATCCTACCTGTCCTGTATCTATCACTAATCAGTTAGTACATGACCCCCTCATACTATATCTGTTCTGTATCGATCACTAATCTGTTATTATTACATGACCCCTTATCTTATATCTGTCCTGTATCTATCACTAATCTGTTATTAAATGACCCCTCGTCCTACATCTGTCCTGTATCTATCACTAATCAGTTATTACATGACCCCCTCATACTATATCTGTTCTGTATCGATCACTGATCTGTTATTACATGACCCCTCATTCTATGTCTGTCCTGTATCTATCACTGATCTGTTATTACATGACCCCTCATCTTATATCTGTACTGTATCTATCATTGATCTGTTATTAGATGACTCCTCTTCCTATAATGATATTGTATCTATTATTGATCTGTTATTACATGACCCCCTTATCCTACAACACATTTTTATGACTGATGTATATTACATAATCTATTTACCCAAAGCTATCACTAATTGTTTTTTACATGACTTTTATTCTGTGCAGCAACCTTATTTCTATCACTGATTCAATTTTTAAGGACCTCTCATCATACAAATGTCTTGTATCTAACACTTATTTGTTACTACATAGATACTCATCATATACTGTCCAGTTTATATCCCTAATCCATTAACACATATTCCTTTTTCTCATAACTATCCTATATATCACTTACTGTTTTACAAAACCCTTTTTCCATTAAGCAGCCCAATAACTAACACTGATTTGTTTTTTCTTTGCTATCCTCATCTTATAAGTGTCTTGTGTCTCTATTACTATATGACCGGACATGACATTGCTGTTGAATTATACAACAGCAGCAGGCTTATGCTGGAAGGGACTGTGTTGAGCAGAAAACAGAATGTAGACTGGCTTGCAAAAGTATTCACCCCTTGGCTTTTTACCTATTCTGTTACATTACAACCTGTATTTACATATTTTTGTAATCTGATTTTTGTGTGATGTGTCAGCACTAGTCTTGCTTGCAAAGTGAAGCGAGAAAAAATATAGGCATAAATTAAACTTATTGGATGAAATAACTAAAAATTGTATTCACCCCTTTTGCGATAAAGCCCCTAAAAATTTCTGGTGCAAGCAATTAC
This sequence comes from Ranitomeya imitator, assembly GCF_032444005.1. Taxonomy (NCBI): domain Eukaryota; kingdom Metazoa; phylum Chordata; class Amphibia; order Anura; family Dendrobatidae; genus Ranitomeya; species Ranitomeya imitator. Next base: position 670,630,773 of record NC_091285.1, on the reverse strand, counting down.
CTTCATAAGTCACATACTTAGTGATAGGGCATCCACCCGTGTGCAATCTAAATGTCACGTGGTCAGTCAGTGTATACACTTTACCTGCAACACCATTAACAAGAGGCCCCACTAACTAAACACCATGAAGATCAAGGAGATCTCCAAACAAGTCAGGGACAAAGTTGTTGAGAAGAACAAGTCAGGGTGGGGGTATAAAAAAAATATCCCAATCTCTGATGATCTCCCGAAGCACCATCAAATCCATTACCATCAAATGGAAAGAACCTGGCACCACCACAAATCTGCCAAGAGAGGGCGCCGACCATAACTCTCAGCCCGGTGTTGTGAATTCCGCTCTTGGGCTCCCTCCGGTGGTTGTAAGTGGCACTTTTGTGAGTTCTGCTCTTGGGCTCCCTCTTGTGGTTTCTAGTGGTATGGCTGCTCCTTGGAGTTAGCTGTCATCAGCTGCCTCCACTTATTGTCCGCTATTTAAGTCTGGCTCTTTCTTCAGCCTGTGCCACTTGTCAATGTTCCTGGCTGGATTCACATCTCTGCTTGGATTCTCCTGGTTTCCTGACCAGTTCTGCAAAGATAAGTTCTGGCTTTGCTCATTTCAGTCCACATGTTGTGGACTTGTTGTTCTGTGCATTCTATTTTTGTCCAGCTTGTCAGTATAGATTTTTTCTGTTAGCTGGAAGCTCTGGGAAGCAGATTTACCCTCCACACCTTTAGTCAGCTGTGGAGATTTTGTAAACTCTGTGTGGATTGTTTTGTAGTTTTTATACTGACCGCACAGTATCCTTTCCTGTCCTATCTATCAAGCTAGACTGGCCTCCTATGCTAAAATCTGATTTCATTTCTGCGTATGTTATTTTCCCCTCCTCTCACCGTCAATATTTGTGGGGGGCTATCTTTCCTTTGGGGATTTTCTCTGAGGCAAGATAGGTTTCCTGTTTCCATCTTTAGGGGAAGTTAGATCTTAGGCTGTGCTGAGGGGTCTAGGGAGCGTCAGGTACCCCCACCGGCTATTTTTAGTTGCGCTGCTAGGTTCAGGGTTTGCGGTCAGTACAGATACCACCTCCTTCAGAGCTTGTCTCATGTTGTTCCTAAACCACCAGATCATAACAGCCCGGGCAAAGAATGCATTAATCAGAGAGGCAGCACAGAGACCACAGGTAACCCTGAAGGAGCTGCAGAGTTCCCAAGCAGAGACTGGAGTATCTATGCATACGACCATAATAAGCCATACACACCATAGAGGTGGCCTTTGTGGAAGATAGGGCAGAAAAAAAGCCTTTACTTACATCCAAAATTTGTAAGGCTCATTCTGAGTTTGCAAAAAGATATGAGGGAGACTCCACAAATGTATGGATGAATGTGCTGTGGTCAGATGAGACCAAAATTTAACTTTTTAGCGACCAAGGTAAACGCTATGTCCGGTACCAAACCAACACAGCTCATCGCCCCAAGAACACCGTCCCCACAGTGAAACATGGTGGTGGCAGCATCATGCTGTGAGGATGCCTTTCGACAGCTGAGACAGGGAAAATGGTCTGAGTCAAGGGGAAGATGGATTATGTAAAATACCGGAATATTCTTAAGTCTATCAGTGATTTGAGACTGGGACGGAGGTTCACCTTCCTACAAGAAAATGACCCAAATCATACTGCTAAAGCAACACTCGAGTGGTTTAAGGGGAAACGTGTAAATGTTTTGGAGTGGCCTAGTCAATGCCTAGACATTAATTCAATTGAGAATTGGTGGTCAGACATGAAGATTGATTTTCACCAGAGGAAACCATCTAACTTGAAGAAGCTGGAGCAGTTTTGCTGTAAGGAATTGGCAAAAATCCTAGTGGCAAGATATGGAAAGCTCATAGAGACTAATCCAAAGCAAATTGCAGCTGTAATTGCCACAAAAGGAGGATCTACAAAATACTGACTTTAGGGGGTGACTAAAAAAACTGAAATTCCAGGTTTTGAGGTTGCAAAACACGAAAACTGCCAAAAGGGGAGGGTGAATACTTTTGTAAACCACTATATGTTGTTGCACGTTGTTGATGTATGCAGTTCCTCTCTAGACTGTATTGTATGACTCCTGTTTTGTAGTAATGATGTGAATAATGGTTGCAGAATATCACAGGTAAAACAGGTCATTCCCCAATATGTCTTATGATTCTGCTGAAACCTGAAATATTACAATAATTCTTATCCTTTATATACAGTAGATAGTAATTAGGGTTAATCAACCTAAATGAAAACTGTGCTTTCTACATATTTCTTGACTATGGCAGAGTTGAATACAGGTCACTTATAGACTATAAGGCCTCTTTCACACATCCTGATATTTTCGGTACTGGAAAACTCAGGTGCTGTTCCCCGGTGCTGAAGAAGTTCACATCACTGTCCCCTACTTGCACTGCGATCAGCGCTAGAAGGGGACATTCTTGAGAGTTGTATTCAGCTGATAACAGCGAGAGCAGGTAGTGGCTGATCAGAATATTCATCAGCCGCCGCCTGCACTATAAATAAATACATTTAAAATACATTTTAAAAAAATAACATGGGTTCCCCTGTATTTTTGATAACCAGCCAGGCAAAACTGATAGTTGTCGGCGGCAACCCCCATTTGTCAGCTTTAGGAAGGCTGGTTATCAAGAATAGAAGGGTCCCAATGACATATTTATAATTATTTAAATAAATAATTAAAAAAAAACAGCGTGGGGTCCCTCCATTTTTGACAACCAGCCTTGCTAAAGCAGACAGGTGGGAGCTGGTATTCTCAGGCTGGTAAGGAGCCATGGATATTGGCCCCCGCAGTCTAAAAATAGCATCACGCTATTAAATGCGCCAATTCTGGCTCTTAGCCCAGCTCTTCCCACTTGCCCTGTGGCAGTGGCAAGTGGGGTTCATATTTGTGGGGTTGATGTCACCTTTGTCTTGTATTGTCTATATGATGCCTCTCCTTTACTAATCCTATAGTTGTATTGTAAATAAACACAAACAGTATAAAGTCCTTTATTTGTAATTAAAACAAAACACTTTTCCTTTTTTATTTAAAAATAACAAACGCAGTTATACCTAGGTGAGTATAATTGTGTTTGTTATTTCAAATAAAAAAGGAAAAGTGTTTTGTTTTAATTACAAATAAAGGACTTTACACTGTTTGTGTTTATTTACAATACATCTATAGGATTAGTAATGGAGAGGCATCATATAGACAATGCAAGACAAAGGTGACATCAACCCCACAAATATGAACCCCACTTGCCACCGCCACGGGGCAAGTAGGAATAGCCAGGCAAAGCCCCAGAATTGATGCATTTAATAGATGTGCCTTTTCTGGGAGGCAGCGAGCTGCAATTTTTAGGCTGGGGGGGCGCTATATCCATGGCCGCTTACCAGCCTAAGAATACCAGCCCCCAGCTGTCTGCTTTAGCCTGGCTAGTTTTCAAACATAAGGGGGAACCCATGGCGTTTTTTAAAATTGTTTATTTAAATCATTAAAATAACGGCCAGGGACCCCTCTGTTCTTGATAACTAGCCTTGCTGAAGTTAACAGCTGAGGGTTCAGCCCACTGCGGTCAGTTTTGCCTGGCTAGTTATCAAAAATACAGGGGAACACCACGTCATTTACAAAAAAAATTTTTTATTTATTTATAGCACAGGTTGTGGCTGATGAACTCTCTCATCAGCCATCGCCTGCTCTCGCTGTTATCAGCTAAATACAACTCTCAAGAATTTCCCCTGCTAGCGCTGATCGGGAACAACATGAACAGTACTGCTGATTCCCAGACTCTGGTACGTGTCACACCGATGACACACGAATGTGCGGGATGTTTTGCAGACCATGCTGCTGTTAAAAACAGACATGTCAGCATGTTTTCCCCATGTACACACGGTCCATGGAAACACACTGACATGAGCACAGACCCATTCACTTGAGTGGGTCTACATGTGTAAGTGTCTCCGGTACGTGTGAAAACTGTTACAACATGTAGCGGGAACACTGTCGCGTGAAAGAGCCTTAAGGCTGGGTTCACATATTTGTCTTATTGCAATTCTGCTAAGATTTCCCTAAGTTGGGACAAGAAAAACACCTTGTAGTGAAATATGTAAAAAAATATATGTGTGCAGTGAACTATGTATAGGTTTATTGTGTGACTAGTAATAATTGAACATCTGTCCTGAAGGCTGCAGGTCTCACCCAGGTGTTAATATGTATTTTTCTGAGACAGCAGACTTCTGTATCCAGTCTCACCAAGGGGTTGGTCTGGGAACCAAGAAGAAAGGGAACATTTGACACCTCCTAGCTCTTTGAAGAGAGATGTAAATTACAGCCTGACACTATCTATCTGTGGGAAGCTTTACACAAAGAATCTCAGAGAAAATAATATATTCATTGGGAGCGCAGTCATGGTCCAATCAAAGACAAGCAATTAGAATATCAACTTGGGGGGCTGGTCTAGAAATCTGACCTCCAGGGTGACTCTATAAATTTGGCTTGTATACATTCAAAATTGTTCACATGTGAGGGCAGCCAGGGAAACTGATGTGATCCAGTTTATATTCATCCTACCCTCAGGGAGCAGAAGCAGACTACAAGTTAGCTATTTCTGTAAGTTTCTCCTGTTTATTTTATACTATTTTGCATACCTGTATGTGTTTTTATTACCATATTTTTGTATCTTTTTCTTTACTATAAGCACTGTACTTTTTGTATTAAAGCATAAACTTTAACAGTTGAACCTTGTATGTTCTAAAGAATCCATAGCCTAAGGTGTGTGAGCCTTATGAGTGGTAGACAGTATTAGTAATTTCCGGGACTCATCGCCCGTGTATTCGATGAGTGGTGGCAGCGCGTATGAGTGGGTGTGTGGCCTGGGTGGGTGTGTGATTTATGCTCCCATTACAGCATAGGACAGAGGTTGAATGCTGGACTGAGAGGGGAGATAGATTAACCCTTGCAGTCACAACCCCAAGTCACGTGCTGAGAGCAGATACGTGATGAATTAGCGGCAGTGTGGAGAGAGGGATCTGTGACACAACTTTTCTATAAAGTGTAAACCCAGCCTTAAAGGGGTTTTTCAACACTTTAATACATTTTTTTTCTCAACATGAATGTTTTTTTTTTAATAAAGCATAATCACTCTTTGGCAACCTCACAAATTCATAGTTGTCTTCATAGTCTCTGGAAGCAATGACTGCTCTATTGGTAAGTTACTAGGACAGCTGTAGCCTTTGACTGACTGCAACGGTCAGGTAACTAGAAGAAAGTGTCATCAGAAAAACAATCTAGTGACCTGACCGCTCCTGCCAATCAAAGGCTGACATTGATTCTGCAGCCAGCTCAGACCAGCGGAGCTGCCCATGCTGTATTCATACAGTTACTTAAAGGTGAGTATCCCTCTATTTATTAAAAAATCATTGAAAGCTGGAATAAAATGTATACAAGCCCCCTATAGCTATAAGAAGGGATAATTGACCCCAATTTATTTCCACGTTTGCTGATATGTTATGAATGTTTCTGCTCTTATTCGTGTAACCACCTTTCTTATATCACCTTTCTCTTCTGTGCAGAGTAATGATGTGTTTGGAAGTGCATGGAACTGGCTCTACTTCATCCCCCTTATTATAATTGGCTCCTTCTTCATGCTTAACCTTGTTTTGGGTGTCCTTTCTGGGTAAGTTCAACTGAAATTAAGCCTGTAAAGTAATTGCTTTGGTGATAAAGGCAGTCCATCCTTAACCTGGATTTTGGATCTGATTTAAAAGGAACCTGTACGAAGGTTTTTGCCCACAGTCTTATATTTTTTCCTGCTCCTAAGGTTTCCTTAGTATCTCCAGTTAATGTGTCTTTTTTGCTAAAAATGGAGGTCACTGCCCGTTGGAGCACTATGTGTAGGAAATCTTTCCTGTCAAGGAGAAATAGACACTGCAGACTCCAATCAAGCTGTCTACGGCTTATCTCCCCCATGGATGGCTTGAATAGTATCACTGAGCACATCGCTTGTGACGTGGGGGTGCCTTTCTTATTTTGGAGGCAGAGGTGTGGAGTGCAAAAACCTAAAGGTTCCCTTTAAATTAAATTAGCGTATGTGCACAAGATGTTTTATTTTCAAGCAGGTCCGCTTTGATAACTCTCCTGAGAAAGCACTAGCTAAACACTCAAAAGAACGTTGCCTGAAAAAGCACTAGCTAAACGCTCGAAAGAATGTCGCCTGAAAAAGCACTAGCTAAACGCTCAAAAGAATGTTACCTGAAAAAGCACTAGCTAAACGCTCGAAAGAACGTCGCCTGAAAAAGCATTAGCTAAACGCTCAAAAGAATGTTACCTGAAAAAGCACTAGCTAAACACTCAAAAGAATGTCGCCTGAAAAAGCACAAGCTAAATGCTCGAAAGAATGTCGCCTGAAAAAGCACTAGCTAAACGCTCAAAAGAATGTCACCTGAAAAAGCACTAGCTAAATGCTCGAAAGAATGTCGACTGAAAAAGCACTAGCTAAACGCTCAATAGAATGTCACCTGAAAAAGCACTAGCTAAATGCTCGAAAAAATGTCGCCTGAAAAAGCACTAGCTAAATGCTCGAAATAACGTTGCCTGAAAAAGCACTAGCTAAACGCTTGAAAGAATGACGTCTGAAAAAAGAACTAGCTAAAAGCTCAAAAGAATGTCGCCTGAAAAAGCACTAGCTAAACACTCAAAAGAATGAACATATGCATATCTATGTAAAAGCGACTTGCTGTTCATACATTGAGTCCTTTGAGCTTTCTTTGAACCACTTCTGACCTGACCATTTTATATGCATTTTCCGCTGTGAAGACAATCTATAATTTACAATACAAGTCAATGGAAATACCTTTAAAAAAAAAAAAAAAAAGTCCAGAAAGTGGTAAAAAAAAGTGACAAAAATGCAGGAAAACACTAAAAAAAACGCTAGCCAAAAACTTTGAAAAAGCACTCAGGAAATGACCCCCCCCAAAAAAAAAGGTTAAAAAAGATGAAAGAAAGACACATGCGTTTCCAGAAGTATCTTTTAGAAAGCTCTACCTGGAAAAGAACTCCACTTTCTGTATAGAAATTGACTAATTAGTTAAAGGGACTCTGTCAGCACAGAATGACTGTTCAAAGCAAGTACAGGCGCTTCATGGTGGGGACCAGTGGCGTAACTAAAGTCCAAAGGACCCAGGTGTAAGATTTGGACTGGGCCCCACCCCCTCCCCTCCGCATGTAGGTCAGATGTAAGGGCCCGTGTAGCATTCTAAACCCTACAAGGACATAGAGGTTGCACCTCCTTCTCCACTATGTAGTAATGTCCCCCATCATGGGCTCCTTTCTGGTATATACAGTGGGTATGGAAAGTATTCAGACCCCTTTAAATTTTTCACTCATTGTTTCATTGCAGCCATTTGGTAAATTCAAAAAAGTTCATTTTTTCTCATTAATGTTCACTCTGCACCACATTATGTCTGAAAAAAAAAACAGAAATGTAGAAATTTTTGCAAATATATTAAAAAAGAAAAACTGAAATCTCACATGGTCACAAGTATTCAGACCCTTTGTTCAGTATTGAGTAGAAGCCCCTTTTGAGCTAGTACAGCCATGAGTCTTCTTGGGAATGATGCAACAAGTTTTTCACCCCTGGATTCGGGGATCCTCTGCCATTCTTCCTTGCAGATCCTCTCCAGTTCCATCAGGTTGGATGGAGAACGTTGGCGGACAGCCATTTTCAGGTCTCTCCAGAGATGCTCAATTGGGTTTAGGTCAGGGCTCTGGCTGGGCCAGTCAAGAATGGTCACAGAGTTGTTCTGAAGCCGCTCCTTTGTTATTTAAGCTGTGTACTTAGGGTTATTGTCTTGTTGTAAGGTGAACCTTCGGCCAAGTCTGAGGTCCAGAGCACTCTGGAAGAGGTTTTCATCCAGGATATTTCGGTACTTGGCCGCATTCATGTTTCCTTCAATGACAACCAGTCATCCTGTCCCTGCAGCTGAAAAACACCCCCATAGCATGATGCTGCCACCATGTTTCACTGTTGGGATTGTATTGGGCAGGTGATGAGCAGTGCCTGGTTTTCTCCACATATACTGCTTTGAATTATCACCAAAAAGGTCTATCTTCGTCTCATCAGACCAGAGAATCTTATTTCTCATAGTCTGGGAGTCCTTCATGTGTTTTTTAGCAAACTCTATGTGTTCTTTCAATGTCTTGCACTGAGGAGAGGCTTCCTTCGAGCAACATAAAGGCCTGACTGGTGGAGGGTTGCAATGATAATTGACTTTGTGGAACTTTCTCTCATCTCCCTACTGCATCTCTGGAGCTCAGCCACAGTGATCTTGGGGTTCTTCTTTACCTCTTTCGCCAAGGATCTTCTCCCACGATTGCTCAGTTTGGCTGGACAGCCAGGTCTATGAAGACTTCTGGTGGTCCCAAACCTCTTCCATTTAAGGATTATGGAGGTCACTGTGCTCTTAGGAACCTTGAGTACTGCAGAAATTCTGTTGTAACCTTGGCCAGATCTGTGCCTTGCCACAATTCTGTCTCTGAGCTTCTTGGCCAGTTCTTTTGACCTCATGATTCTCATTTGGTCTGACATGCACTGTGAGCTGTGAGGTCTTATATAGACAGGTGTGCGCCTTTACAAATCAAGTCCTATCAGTTTAATTAAACACAGCTGGCCTCCAATGAAGGAGTAGAACCATCTCAAGGAGGATCACAAGGAAATGGACAGCGTGTGACTTACATATGAGTGTCTGAGCAAAGGGTCTGAATACTTATGACCATGTGATATTTCAGTTTTTCTTTTTTAATGAATTTGGAAAAATTTCTACATTACTGGGTTTTTTCAGTCAAGATGGGGTGCAGAGTGAACATTAATGAGAAAAAAATGAACTTTTTTGAATTTACCAAATAGCTGCAAAGAAACAAAGAGTGACACATTTTAAACGGTCTGAATACTCTCTGTACCCACTGTAAACCCCATCCTGGTACATTTGTCCCTTTTCCTGGTGCAGATATCCCCCATCCTGAAAAATATATCACCCCCTATGTGCCTCATTGTGATATATATATGTGTATATATATATATATATATATATATATATATAATCTTGGTATATAAGTCCCTCATCCTGGTATATATGTTCCCCTTTCTGGTATATGTCCCTTATCCTGAGCCCAATCTTGGGGCATTTAAAAAAGTAAATGATTATACTCACCTTCCCTCCGCTCCCCGCTGTGCGTTCTCCTCTTCTGAAGCTGGCAGCTAACTTCAGAGTTCACTCGACGGTATCACGTAATGCCACTGCCATGTGACCCCAGTAACGTGCACGCCACCATCAGCTGCTGTCCTCAAATTGGCCAGCGGTGTGCCATACATGCTCAGCTGGTCTCTGCATCACAATACACTTTAGCTGAATGTGCGTCAGAGGACTCACATCCAGTTGAATTTTGCACTGGTATCGTTGAGCCCCTTACCCGCACGGGCCCAATCATGGTTGCGACCCCTGCGACCATGATCGTAACTCCCCTGATGAGGTCATTCATCAAAATACAAGTGCCTACCTGCTTGGTTTCCATCTATCTCCACCTTTCCTTGGCTCTATGAAGCTGGAGCTGTCAATCAAAGAAGGGGGTGGAGATAGAGGAAAAACAAGCAGGTGGGAAGGTGTAGTTTAATGATTAGCCTCGCCATGAACCACCAAGCAGGGGGACTCAGATTGAAGAATAATCCTGTTCTAACCGAGTCCCTTTAAATGCTGTGCTTTATGTAAAGAATATACAAGTTAAAGGGTTTGTCCGGCCTTAGGGTACAATTCTGCAATCAGTTTCTCTCTACCAAGGAGAAAGGTTGGATTCAGCCGGCTGTACGAAAACTTGCAAATCGCGGATGTGATTGGCTGTCCACAATTCGGACGAATGCAGGAACTGCCTGTCATTTACAAGCACCATTCTGGCCCATACATTGGACCAAAGCAGTTGTTGTTGCCATTTTTTTTTACGTAGATCATTTGTCCGTGCAAAAAATTGTCCTTCTGCAGTTGCACGTAGGCTGTAATGGGCGTGTATGCTCAATGTGTGCGCTCCATGGTGCACACCGACAGCGCACGTCAGGGCTGTATATTTCACTCGTCTGGACGAGCGCAGAGGACACAACTAATGTACGGTATATACTGAATATGTGGCCATATAGTCTACAGCTGCTGACTACATACACTATAGTGGCAGAGGTGACAATGGCTGCAATGTAAACTGCTTTTCTGTGTCTTCTGCACACAAGACTTTTATTTGACTGTCCTTATATATATATTATCTTGTATGTTTTGTCTTTTATAGAGAGTTTGCCAAAGAGAGAGAGCGAGTAGAAAACCGTAGAGCGTTCATGAAGCTGAGGAGACAGCAGCAGATAGAAAGGGAGCTGAATGGCTACATGGAGTGGATTTCCAAAGCAGGTGGGTCAGCGACATCCGTTTAGGAGCTTATTGAATCCAGTTTCCATAGATATGTTACCCAGAGGTTGTATAATATCTCGTGCCCCTGTATCTGGTGCATTTAGCAAATGTTTGTCCTCTGCCCACAACATGGCATATACAAGCGCTTCTCACTAAATTAGAATATCATCAAAAAGTTAATTTATTTCAGTTCTTCAATACAAAAAGTGAAAATATTATATAGTCATTACAAACCGAGTGATCCATTTCACGTGTTTATTTCTGTTAATGTTGATGATTATGACTTATAGCCAATGAAAACCCAAAAGTCATTATCTCAGTAGATTAAAATAATTAACAAAAAACACCCACAAAGGCTTCCTAAGTGTTTATAAAGGTCCCTTAGTCTGTTTCTGTAGCTTCACAATCATGGGGAAGACTGCTGACTGACAGATGTCCAGAAGGCAGTCACTGACACACTCCACAAGGAGGGGAAGCCACAAAAGGTCATTGCTAAAGAAGCCGGCTGTTCACACAGTGCTGCATCCAAGCGTATTAATGTGGAGTGGAAGGAAAAAGTGTGGTAGAAAAAGGTGCACAAGCAACCGGGATAACCGCAGCCTTGAAAATATTGTTAAGAAAAGGCCATTCAAAAATGTTGGGGAGATTCACAAGGAGTGGACTGCTGCTGGAGTCATCACAAGAGCCACCACACACAGAGGTATCCAGGACATGGGCTACAAGTGTCACATTCCTTGTGTCAGCCACTCATGACCAATAGACAACGCCAGAAGCGTCTTACCTGGGCCAAGGAGAAAAAGAACTGGACTGTTGTCAGTGGTCCAAGGTGCTGTTTTCAGATGAAAGTAAATTTTTCATTTAATTTGGAAATCAAGGTCCCAGAGTCTGGAGGAAGAGTGGAGAGGCCACAATCCAAGCTGCTGGAGGCCTAGTGTGAACTCTCCACAATCAGTGATGTTTGGGGAGTCATGTCATCTGCTGGTGTAGGTCCACTGTGTTTTATCAAGACCAAAGTCAGCGCAGCCATCTACCAGGAAGTTTTAGAGCACTTCATGCTTCCCTCTGCCGACAAGCTTTTTGTAAATTGAAATTTCATTCTCCAGCAGGACTCGGCCCCTGTCCACACTGCCAAAAGTACCAATACCTGGTTTACACACAACAGTATCACTGGGTTTGATTGGCAGCAAACTCGCCTGACCTTAACCCCATAGAGAATCTATGGAGTATTGTCAGGAGGAAGATGAGAGACACCAGACCCAACAATGCAGACGAGCTGAAGGCTGCTATCAAAGCAACCTGGGCTTCCATAACCCCTCAGCAGTGCCACAGGCTCATCGCCTCCATGCCACACCGCATTGATGCCATAATTGATCCAAAAGGAGCCCCGACCAAGTTCTGAGTACATTTACTGAACATACATTTCAGTAGAGTAGGCTAACATTTTGGATTTTAAGATAATTTTTCAAGCTGGTATTATAAAGTATTCTAATTTACTGAGATAATGACATTTGGGTTTTCATTGGCTGTAAGCCATAATCATCAACATTAACAGAAATAAACGCATAAAATAGATCACTCTCTGTGTAATGACTCTATAGAATATATGAGCTTCACTTTTTATATTGAAGAACTGAAATAAATTAACTTTTTGATGATATTCTAATATAGTGAGAAGCACTTATACATCAATATACACCTGTAGCTTTTTGTTCTACTCTGTCAGTAAGTCATGTGATTTTTCTTAAGGAAAGTTGTACAATTACATTACATTTTAGGAGTCGCTTATATTTGTTTTAGTGAAGATGTAATGCTTAGGCGCATGGCTGCAATCTATGGGGGTCTGTAATGAATGAATATTCTCCATCCTGAAGGAAGGTCTGATCAGCACCACAATAGTTATGATTCCTCAGGCAAAGTCACTACTGCCCTCTGCTGCAGTACAGGGGATCACAGGGAGGGAAAGACCAGTAATGTTGGGTAATGCCGATAGTTCATGCCATTAGCCAGGCATCAGCAATCAATACCACATTACTGGCTCATGTGTGACCTCAGATATACCACCCGGCGGAGCAGAGCGGCTTCCACCAGGATTTTTTTCCCTTTATTCCCTAAGTGTTCTTGGATCCAGCCCTGAATCAGCAGTTCTGAATATCATATTGGCTTAGGGTTACCAGATCAGAGATGGTAATTTTGACATACATTAATTATCCATGGTCTCCATCAGCATATTCGACATCTGCAGTCCGGTGGTGTGTCCTGACGTGATCTGACACCATTACAATCCCAGTGTCACAATGCTTTAACCTTCTGACACCAATCTGCGGGATCCTTGCACGTAAAGCAACCGTAGGGTACGTGCCCACCGCGTCTTTATTCATGTCGAGGTTTTCCTGCTTCAGGAAAAAAAGCTGGTGGTCTTTTCCCTGTAGTGACTTCGCCGGCAGTATTGCCACCACGTGTTTTTGAGGCGGTTTTTCGTCTAGTTCCAAGCAGAATCTGCCTAGAAAAAGAGAATGTGTGCTCATGATAACCCTTAAAGAGATGAGTGGAGGAACCTTGAGAGGAGCAACCATAAATTTGCCAACTTTGCCCACAGGTCAGAGTTAGGAAAGAATTTCTGAGATACTGTAGTTACCAGGATGGTTTATAAGATATAGCTTAGGTCAGAATTTGGGGTTAACGGTCTGAAAAAATTTGTCTTTTGCATTGGGGAAATGTGGAAATATGTGGAATGAAAAAGGTGATTATGCTAAAATTAGGGGGTGGTGAAAGGAGGATCAAAAGTTTACCAAGGTGGTCCTCAGCTGTAGGTGGTTGGACAGCTATTTGCCCGGTGAGGGTCCCTGTACATGTGCCTACGTGTTATTACCGCTTATTCTCCTGATCAGTCTTGCTGTATTCTGCTGTTTCTCCTCTTTTTATTTTGCTTTCTAATTGTTTTTTATTTTTCCCTGTGCAGAGGAGGTAATTCTGGCTGAAGATGACAGTGATGTGGAGAGACTGCCTTACGATGGTAATTCAACTCTTGATGAGGCCGATGGGCTGACATAGGAAAAGCAGTCAGTTATTCTATGAAGGGGACGAGACACCATGACAGACCTCTATACAGGAAGGCATCCATAGATGGCCATACAAATGACATCGCTGTCTTACCAGCCCTCACCATGAATATATACAATCATATTGGCAGCTTCTGCCTATGAAAACAAAACACAAAGGATCAGGCATGTTGAATCCAATAGGTCCCATCGTGCTTTCTGGGCCAAGTGTTCTGCCATGCACCTTAGATCTTTTGCCAATGCCAACCAAATTGACATTTCCAGCAGCATATTGATACTTACCACCAACAACCCATGAAGGCGGCCACAGACTTTCAATAGTTTATACAGCTGATGTCTAGTCATACCACCATATGTATACACGCTCAGTATGGCTGCCCATGAAGGTGGGAAAGAAGGGAAATGGTTGTAGCCAAATAACACCGGCGGCAGCTTATCTCCCTTTAGGACAAAATAATGGCTGACCCTGAAATCCAGTGTGCCTTCTTTCCTCCACATCTGTCACCAGGGATGGTCGATCACCCCCATGCACAGTAGATAGCCGACAAGTTGGACAAAAATCATCAGCTAATTCAAATGACATTCATCTAATATACAACCTTACACCTCCTGCGGTCTCCGCAGGGTTCTGAATAGTGCAGATTCCATTGATCAAAATGTATAAATCTACTGTAATGTCTTGTTTATTAGTGATGAGCGAACTCAGATAAGGTGTTACCTGCTCGGGTGCTAACAGGGTGTCTTTGGCGTGCTTGAAAAATATGTTTGAGTCCCCACGGCTGCATGTCTCGGGCCTGTTAGACAGCCGTAACACAGGCAGGGATTGCCTGATTGTTAGACAGCAGTAACACATGCAGGGATTGCCTGATTGTTAGACAGACGTAATACATGCAGGGATTGCCTGTTTATTAGACAGCCGTAACACATGCAGGGATTGCCTGATTGTTAGACAGCAGTAACACATGCAGGGATTCAGGGCCGGCGTCAGCACCCGGCACACCGGGCAAATGCCGGGGCCCTGGGAAGAGAGGGGGGCCCACTCACGCTGTCATAGATACAGCTGGGAGAGCAGAGCAGGAGATAACATGCTCTCTCCGCCCACAATGTCACTGATGGCTGCCTTCTCTTAACCCCTATGTGCCAGCTCTGACACAAGCATCTTCTCACTCAGTCAGTGCAGCCAGGCAGGCACATAGGGATTAAGAGAAGGCAGCCAGTGTGACATTGTTTGTGGGCGGAGAGAGCACGTTCTCCTGCTCTGATCTCCGCCCCTGGCTGGCTGCCGTGCTGCTGAAGTTATGAGGCAGATTCAGGAGGAGCTCCTAGTCCTACCAGTGCCTGAGTGAGTGGCGCTGCTATATACTACATGGGCTGCGCTGCTATATACTACGTGGGCTGCGCTGCTATATACTACGTGGGCTGCGCTGCTATATACTACGTGGGCTGCGCTGCTATATACTACGTGGGCTGCGCTGCTATATACTACGTGGGCTGCGCTGCTATATACTACGTGGGCTGCGCTGCTATATACTACGTGGGCTGCGCTGCTATATACTACGTGGGCTGCGCTGCTATATACTACGTGGGCTGCGCTGCTATATACTACGTGGGCTGCTATATACTACGTGGGCTGCGCTGCTATATACTACGTGGGCTGTGCTATATACTACATGGGCTGCTATATGCTACGTGGGCTGCTATATACTACATGGGCTGCTATATACTACGTGGGCAGTGTTATATACTACATGGCTGTGTTTATATGCGATCATGAATCGGGGTATGTGTTAAAGGGGGGGCCCACTGAGACTCTTTCGCCCGGGGCCCTCAAAAACCTGGAGCCGGCCCTGCAGGGATTGCCTGATTGTTAGACAGCCATAGCACATGCAGGGATTGCCTGATTGTTAGACAGCCATAACACATGCAGGGATTGCCTGATTGTTAGACAGACGTAATACATGCAGGGATTGCCTGATTGTTAGACAGCCATAGCACATGCAGGGATTGCCTGATTGTTAGACAGCCATAGCACATGCAGGGATTGCCTGATTGTTAGACAGCCGTAACACATGCAGGGATTGCCTGTTTATTAGACACACGTAACACATGCAGGGATTGCCTGATTGTTAGACAGCCATAGCACATGCAGGGATTGCCTGATTGTTAGACAGCCGTAACACATGCAGGGATTGCCTGATTGTTAGACAGCCGTAACACATGCAGGGATTGCCTGTTTATTAGACAGCCGTAACACATGCAGGGATTGCCTGATTGTTAGACAGCAGTAACACATGCAGGGATTGCCTGATTGTTAGACAGCAGTAATACATGCAGGGATTGCCTGATTGTTAGACAGCCGTAACACATGCAGGGATTGCCTGTTTATTAGACAGCCGTAACACATGCAGGGATTGCCTGATTGTTAGACAGCAGTAACACATGCAGGGATTGCCTGATTGTTAGACAGCAGTAATACATGCAGGGATTGCCTGATTGTTAGACAGCAGTAACACATGCAGGGATTGCCTGATTGATAGACAGCAGTAACACATGCAGGGATTGCCTGTTTATTAGACAGCCGTAATACATGCAGGGATTGCCTGATTGTTAGACAGCCGTAACACGTGCAGGGATTGCCTGTTTATTAGACAGCCGTAATACATGCAGGGATTGCCTGTTCGAAAGCCGTAACACATGCAGGGATTGTCTGTTTGTTAGACAGCCGTAACACATGCAGGGATTGTCTGTTTGTTAGACAGCCGTAACACATGCAGGGATTGCCTGATTGTTAGACAGACGTAACACATGCAGGGATTGCCTGATTGTTAGGGTACCGTCACACAGTGGCACTTTTGTCGCTACGACGGTACGATTCGTGACGTTCCAGCGATATCCATACGATATCGCTGTGTCTGACACGCAGCAGCGATCAGGGATCCTGCTGAGAATCGTACGTCGTAGCAGATCGGTGGAACTTTCTTTCGTCGCTGGATCTCCCGCTGTCATCGCTGGATCGGTGTGTGTGACACCGATCTAGCGATGCGTTTGCTTGTAACCAGGGTAAACATCGGGTTACTAAGCGCAGGACCGCGCTTAGTAACCCGATGTTTACCCTGGTTACCAGCGTAAATGTAAAAAAAACCAAACAGTACATACTTACATTCCGGTGTCCGTCAGGTCCCTTGCCGTCTGCTTCCCGCACTCACTGATTGCCGGCCGTAAAGTGAAAGCAGAGCACAGCGGTGACGTCACCGCTGTGCTGTGCTTTCACTTTACGGCCGGCAGTCAGTGAGTGCGGGAAGCAGACGGCAAGGGACAGACACCGGACTGTAAGTATGTAGTGTTTGTTTTTGTTTTTTTACGCTGGTAACCAGGGTAAAAATCGGGTTACTAAGCGCGGTCCTGCGCTTAGTAACCCGATGTTTACCCTGGTTACCCGGGGACCTCGGCATCGTTGGTCGCTGGAGAGCTGTCTGTGTGACAGCTCTGCAGCGACCATACTACGACTTACCAACGATCACGGCCAGGTCGTATCGCTGGTCGTGATCGTAGGTAAATCGTATAGTGTGACGGTACCCTTAGACAGAAGTAACACATGCAGGGATTGCCTGTTTGTTAGACAGCCGTAACACAGGCAGGGATTGCCTGTTTATTAGACAGCCGTAATACATGCAGGGATTGCCTGTTCGACAGCCGTAACACATGCAGGGATTGCCTGCTTATTAGACAGCCGTAACACATGCAGGGATTGCCTGATTGTTAGACAGCAGTAACACATGCAGGGATTGCCTGATTGTTAGACAGCAGTAACACAAATTCCAGCCGAAAATGCTGGAAAGAGAGTGGTGGTGTCTTTGGATGCCCATAAGGCCTTTGATTGTGTAGAATGGAATTACTTGTGGTCGGTTCTGTTGTGCCTTGGGTTCGGGCCTAAGTTTATATCTTGGGTGGGGTTGCTATACTCCTCTCCAATGGCAAAAATTAGAGTAAATAATAAATTATCTGATAGTTTCTCATTGCATGGGGTACAAGGCAGGGGTGCCCATTGTCTCCATTGCTATTTGCCCTAGCTGTGGAACCCTTGGCTGCTAAAATAAGGGAGGCACGAGAGATAAAAGGATTTGTCTATGGAATGAAGGAGGAGAAGGTGTCTCTGTATGCTGACGATATTTTGTTATTTTTGGGGGACTCGGGAGAATCTGGATAACGCGGTGGCATTAATTGAGGAATTTGGGGAATTCTCTGGACTCAAAATAAATTGGGACAAATCGTGCATTATGCCCATTGATGAGGTAGAAAAGGGTACTGAGGAGGTGGAAATGTCAGCAAAATTGAAGGTAGTTTCGAAATTTAAATATTTGGGGATACAAATCACCCTTCCTCTGACGAGGTTTGAAGAACTTAATCTAAGCCCTCTGCTACAAAAAATACGTACCAAAATTTCAGCGTGGAACAAACTACATCTCTCTGTAATTGGAAGAGTGAACCTTTTGAAGATGATTGTGATGCCGCAGTTGTTATATGTACTGCATAATTCTCCAATTTGGATTCCGCAGAGTAGGTTCCATAAAATTAAATCGCTGTTTGGCGAACTAATATGGGGGGGAAAAAACCCAAGGTTTAAACAAGAAACTTTGCAGAGGCCAAAGGCGGAAGGGGGCTTGGCGCTCCCTAACCCTTGGGTATATTTTTTATCAGCACAATGCCAGCATATTGGAGGATGGGGGGAGGAGATGGGAAAGGGGCAATCGCCCAGTAGTTTGAGTTATTTGATGGGAAAATGGCCTCTGGGTGAGAGTTTGGAAGGGGGGCAATTTTTGAAACTGGGTTCTCGGTTTCCTACTGTTGTCCTAATTCATAAAGTATGGGAAAAAGTTAAACAGATTAGGGGTGTCACAGGCCTTACCAAATACTCACCTATATGGGATAATATAAACTTACAAGAATTTAAGCAAATGGAAGGATATGGGCCATGGAGAGAGGCAGGAATTAGAAAGATGGGTCAGCTAATGGGTCAAGGGGGACTTAAGTCATTTGTGGAGTTACAAACAGAATTCCAGTTATCACATTTAAATTTATATCATTATAAAAGAATTCAGCATGCGTATCGGTCGCAACGTCGGAGAAAACTTATTGAGATCCAGATTGATATCACGCTGGCTTCCATTTTGGAGAACAGCGGGACAAGGGGGGCAATTTCAGAAGTGTATAGAGATTTATTATTCACCTTTCTAGCCAAACATCCCATCAAGTCTAGAGTGAAATGGGAAGCTGAATTGGGAGATATAAATGATGATAGATGGGAATCTATTTTAGAATATGTGACTAAGATCTCTATGAGCGAACCTGGGAGGATGTCTCAATTATATGTGATTCATAGAGCTTACAGAACTCCCGATAGACTGTTCAAGATGGGTTTGAGGTCTGATTCCGAGTGTCCACGATGTTCGCAGGAACAGGCAGACATGTTACACATGCTGTGGCACTGCCCTAGATTGTCCGCCTTCTGGACAGTTGTATTGAATCGGATTGAATTGATATATAGGTGTGTCATTCCCAGAGACCCTTTGGTCTGTATATTAGGCTATGTGGAAGAAATAGCAGTGGTATCTATGGTTAAACTGGCGATTGCTAGACTGTTATTCATAGCAAGGAAATTGATAGCTCGGTTCTGGATCAGGGAGGAGCCTCCGACTAGACGAGACTTTCTTACGCAGGCGGACCATATAATTTTATTGGAAAAAAGTATCTATACTAAGAGAAATAAACTAGATGTATTTCAAAAGATTTGGCAGCCATGGATAGAATGGGATTAGAATTGTGGGGAGGATGAATAATGTTATAGATGATGTTCATACTATACAATTGTATTTGAATTGGGGAAGGAATATCGGATGGGAATTTGGGAAAGCATTAAAGGGGTCTCGAAGGGGGGGGATAGGGAGGGAAAAGGAAGGGGGAGTTATGTTCATAAAATATATGATTATCTGTGAATAACAGCTTGATGTCATTTGTTATCATTGATTTTCCTTAATAAAAATTTATCTGATTAAAAAAAAAAAAGACAGCAGTAACACATGCAGGGATTGCCTGATTGTTAGACAGACGTAATACATGCAGGGATTGCCTGTTTGTTAGACAGCAGTAACACATGCAGGGATTGCCTGTTTATTAGACAGCCGTAACACGTGCAGGGATTGCCTGTTTATTAGACAGCCGTAATACATGCAGGGATTGCCTGTTTATTAGACAGCCGTAATACATGCAGGGATTGCCTGTTCGACAGCCGTAACACATGCAGGGATCGCCTGTTTATTAGACAGAAGTAACACATGCAGGGATTGTCTGTTTGTTAGACAGCCGTAACACATGCAGGGATTGCCTGATTGTTAGACAGCCGTAACACGTGCAGGGATTGCCTGTTTATTAGACAGCAGTAACACATGCAGGGATTGCCTGTTCGACAGCCGTAACACGTGCAGGGATTGCCTGTTTATTAGACAGCCGTAATACATGCAGGGATTGCCTGTTCGACAGCCGTAACACATGCAGGGATCGCCTGTTTATTAGACAGCAGTAACACATGCAGGGATTGCCTGATTGTTAGACAGACGTAATACATGCAGGGATTGCCTGATTGTTAGACAGCCGTAACACGTGCATGGATTGCCTGTTTATTAGACAGCCGTAATACATGCAGGGATTGCCTGTTCGACAGCCGTAACACATGCAGGGATCGCCTGTTTATTAGACAGAAGTAACACATGCAGGGATTGTCTGTTTGTTAGACAGCCGTAACACATGCAGGGATTGCCTGATTGTTAGACAGCAGTAACACATGCAGGGATTGCCTGATTGTTAGACAGCAGTAACACATGCAGGGATTGCCTGTTTATTAGACAGCAGTAACACATGCAGGGATTGCCTGTTTATTAGACAGCAGTAACACATGCAGGGATTGCTTGTTTGTTAGACAGCCGTAACACATGCAGGGATTGCCTGTTTATTAGACAGCCGTAACACATGCAGGGATTGCCTGATTGTTAGACAGCCGTAACACATGCAGGGATTGCCTGTTTTTTAGACAGCCGTAACACATGCAGGGATTGCCTGTTTGTTAGACAGCCGTAACACATGCAGGGATTGCCTGATTGTTAGACAGCCGTAGCACATGCAGGGATTGCCTGTTTATTAGACAGCAGTAACACATGCAGGGATTGCCTGTTTGTTAGACAGCTGTAACACATGCAGGGATTGCCTGATTGTTAGACAGCAGTAACACATGCAGGGATTGCCTGTTTATTAGACAACAGTAACACATGCAGGGATTGCCTGTTTATTAGACAGCAGTAACACATGCAGGGATTGCTTGTTTGTTAGACAGCCGTAACACATGCAGGGATTGCCTGTTTATTAGACAGCCGTAACACATGCAGGGATTGCCTGATTGTTAGACAGCCGTAACACATGCAGGGATTGCCTGTTTGTTAGACAGCCGTAACACATGCAGAGATTGCTGTTATGTTCTGATGGTTAGAACAAATAGTGGACCTGATAGTTAGAGCACCAGAAAAGACCTGATAGCACATTAATACAGGACAAGCTCTGGGAAGTGGAACCTCTGCTGACCGCAATCCCTAATCCTATCATGTACACTAGAAATAGCCGTGGAGCGCTCCTATCATGACCTAGGCGCCTTGTCACAGCCTCAGAACTAGCTAGCCCTAGAGATAGGAAAAATAAGCCTATCTTGCCTCAGAGAAAATTCCCCAAAGGAAAAGGCAGCCCCCCACATATATTGACTGTGAGTAAGATGAAATCACAAACACAGAGATGAAATAGATTTAGCAAAGAGAGGCCCGACTTACTAAACAGACAAGATAGGAAAGGTCACTTTGCAGTCAGCACAAAACCCTAAAAAAGCCACCCAGAGTGCAGGGAAAAATACCTTCCGCACCGACTAACGGAGCGGAGGTGCCCCTCTGTTGTGAATTCTGTGGCTGAATTCACTCCTGTGGTCACAAGTGGTATTGCAGCCTCTGGGCTTCCTCCCTCAGGTGTTTTGGTGAGCTCGTTGGCTGCCTTGCTATTTAACTCCACCTGAGTCTGTCTTCCTTGCTCCTTGTCAATGTTCCAGTGTTGGATCTGAGCTACTGCATCTTTCCTGTGGCCTGCTGCTCTGCTAGATAAGTGTTACTTTGTTTTTGTTTCCGTTTTTTCTGTCCAGCTGTGCTATTCTCTTTTGCTGGAAGCTCTGAGACGCAAAGGGTGCACCGCCGTGCCGTTAGTTCGGCACGGTGGGTCTTTTTGCCCCCCTTTGCGTGGTTTTGCTTTAGGGTTTTTTGTAGACTGCATAGTTCTCTTTGCTATCCTCGCTCTGTCTAGAATATCGGGCCTCACTTTGCTGAATCTATTTCATTCCTACGTTTTGTCTTTTCATCTTGCTAACAGTCATTATATGTGGGGGGCTGCCTATTCCTTTGGGGTATTTCTCTGAGGCAAGTCAGGCTTGTATTTCTATCTTCAGGCTAGTCAGCTCCTCAGGCAGTGCCGAGTTGCATAGGTAGTGTTAGGCGCAATCCACTGCTGCTTTTAGTTGTGTGAGGATAGGTTCAGGTATTGCAGTCTGCAGAGATTCCACGTCTCAGAGCTTGTTCTATTGTTTTTGGGTTATTGCCATATCACTGTATGTGCACTGATTACTGCACACTGTGTTGCCTGATAGCACAGCATAACAGTACAAGGAGCCCTCTCAATGATTCTCAATAGAGGGAAAAAAGAAGTCCTGACATCATTTTTTTTTTTTTCCTCAGCTCTCTTCAGTTTTTTTTTTTTCCCCTAGACATTAGAGTGCTTCAGGACACAGCTGTGGACATGGATATTCAGGCTCTGTGCTCCTCAATGGATAATCTCGTTATAAATGTACAAAAGATTCAAGATACAATTGATCAGAAATCTATGCTAGAACAAAGAATTCCTATTCCTGATTTGTTTTTTGGTGACAGAAGTTCCTGAGCTTCAAAAATAATTGTAAGCTATTTCTGGCCTTGAAACCTCATTCTTCTGGTAATCCTATTCAACAGGTTTTGATTATTATTTCTTTTTTGCGCGGCGACCCACAGGACTGGGCGTTTTCTCTTGCACCAGGAGACCCTGCATTGAGTAGTGTTGATGCGTTTTTCCAGGCGCTTGGATTGCTTTACGATGAGCCTAATTTAGTGGATCAGGCTGAGAAAAATTTGCTGGCTTTATGCCAGGGTCAGGATGATGTAGAAGTATATTGTCAGAAATTTAGGAAGTGGTCAGTACTCACTCTGTGGAATGAATCTGCACTGGCGGCTTGGTTCAGAAAGGGTCTCTCTGAAGCTCTTAAGGATGTCATGGTGGGATTTCCTATGCCTGCTGGTTTGAATGAGTCTATGTCCTTGGCCATTCAGATCGGTCGTCGCTTGCGCGAGCGTAAATCTGTGCACCATCTGGCGGTATTGTCTGAGAGTAAACCTGAGCCTATGCAGTGCGACAGGACTATGACTAAAGTTGAACGGCAAGAACACAGACGTCTGAACAGGCTGTGTTTCTACTGTGGTGATTCCACTCATGCTATTTCTAATTGTCCTAAGCGCACTAGGCGGTTCGATAGCTCTGCCGTCATTGGTACTGTACAGTCCAAATTCCTTCTGTCCATTACCTTGATATGCTCTTTGTCATCGTATTCTGTCATGGCGTTTGTGGATTCAGGCGCTGCCCTGAATCTGATGGATTTGGATTATGCTAAACGTTGTGGATTTTTCTTGGAGCCTTTGCGGTGTCCTATTCCGTTGAGAGGAATTGATGCTACACCTTTGGCCAAGAATAAGCCTCAGTACTGGGCCCAGCTGACCATGTGCATGGCTCCTGCACATCAGGAAGTTATTCGCTTTCTGGTGTTGCATAATCTGCATGATGTGGTCGTGTTGGGGTTGCCATGGCTACAAACCCATAATCCAGTATTAGATTGGAACTCTATGTCGGTAACCAGCTGGGGTTGTCAGGGGGTACATGGTGATGTTCCATTTTTGTCGATTTCGTCATCCATTCCTTCTGACATCCCAGAGTTCTTGTCTGACTTTCAGGATGTATTTGAAGAGCCCAAGTCTGATGCCCTACCTCCGCATAGGAATTGTGATTGTGCTATCAATTTGATTCCTGGTAGTAAATTCCCTAAGGGTCGTTTATTTAATTTGTCCGTGCCTGAACACACCGCTATGCGCAGTTATGTGAAAGAATCCCTGGAGAAGGGACATATTCGCCCATCGTCATCACCATTGGGAGCAGGGTTCTTTTTTGTAGCCAAAAAGGATGGTTCGCTAAGACCGTGTATTGATTACCGCCTTCTTAATAAGATCACTGTTAAGTTTCAGTATCCCTTGCCATTGATATCTGACTTGTTTGCTCGGATTAAGGGGGCTAGTTGGTTTACTAAGATTGATCTTCGTGGTGCGTATAATCTGGTGAGAATCAGGCAGGGAGATGAATGGAAAACGGCATTTAATACGCCCGAGGGTCATTTTGAGTATCTGGTGATGCCGTTCGGACTTGCCAATGCTCCATCTGTTTTTCAGTCTTTTATGCATGACATTTTCCGTGAGTATCTGGATAAATTCCTGATTGTTTACTTGGATGACATTTTGATCTTCTCTGATGATTGGGAGTCTCATGTGAAGCAAGTCAGAATGGTTTTCCAGGTACTGCGTGCTAATTCCTTGTTCGTGAAGGGATCAAAGTGTCTCTTCGGTGTGCAGAAAGTTTCATTTTTGGGGTTCATCTTTTCCCATTCTACTATCGAGATGGATCCGGTTAAGGTCCAGGCCATCCAGGATTGGACTCAGCCGACATCTCTGAAAAGTCTGCAGAAATTCCTGGGCTTTGCTAATTTTTATCGTTGCTTCATCTGTAATTTTTCTAGCATTGCCAGACCATTGACCGATTTGACCAAGAAGGGTGCTGATTTGGTTAATTGGTCTTCTGCTGCCGTGGAAGCTTTTCAGGAGTTGAAGCGTCGTTTTTGCTGTGCCCCTGTGTTGTGTCAACCAGATGTTTCTCTTCCGTTCCAGGTCGAGGTTGATGCTTCTGAGATTGGAGCAGGGGCGGTTTTGTCACAGAGAGGTTCTGGTTGCTCAGTGTTGAAACCATGTGCTTTCTTTTCCAGGAAATTTTCTGCTGCTGAGCGTAATTATGATGTGGGCAACCGAGAGTTGCTGGCCATGAAGTGGGCATTCGAGGAGTGGCGTCATTGGCTTGAGGGAGCTAAGCATCGCGTGGTGGTATTGACTGATCATAAGAATCTTACTTATCTCGAGTCTGCCAAGCGCTTGAATCCTAGACAGGCCCGTTGGTCGTTATTTTTTGCTCGTTTTGATTTTGTGATTTCGTACCTTCCGGGCTCTAAAAATGTGAAGGCGGATGCTCTGTCTAGGAGTTTTGTGCCCGACTCTCCGGGGTTATCTGAGCCGGCGAGTATCCTCAAGGAAGGAGTCATTGTGTCTGCCATCTCCCCTGATTTGCGGCGGGTGTTGCAGAAATTTCAGGCTAATAAACCTGATCGTTGTCCGGCCGAGAAACTGTTCGTCCCTGATAGGTGGACTAGTAAAGTTATCTCTGAACTTCATTGTTCGGTGCTGGCTGGTCATCCAGGAATCTTTGGTACCAGAGAGTTAGTGGCTAGATCCTTCTTCTGGTGGCCATCTCTGTCACGGGATGTGCGTGCTTTTGTGCAGTCCTGTGGGATTTGTGCTAGGGCTAAGCCCTGCTGTTCACGTGCCAGTGGGTTGCTTTTGCCCTTGCCGGTCCCGAAGAGGCCTTGGACACATATTTCGATGGATTTCATTTCTGACCTTCCCGTTTCTCAAAAGATGTCGGTCATTTGGGTGGTCTGTGATCGCTTTTCTAAAATGGTCCATCTGGTGCCCTTGGTTAAATTGCCTTCCTCCTCTGATTTGGTGCCTTTGTTCTTCCAGCATGTGGTTCGTTTGCATGGCATTCCTGAGAATATTGTTTCTGACAGAGGTTCCCAGTTTGTTTCAAGGTTTTGGCGAGCCTTTTGTGGTAGGATGGGCATTGACCTATCTTTTTCCTCGGCTTTCCATCCTCAGACTAATGGCCAGACCGAACGAACCAATCAGACCTTGGAAACATATCTGAGATGTTTTGTTTCTGCTGACCAGGATGATTGGGTGTCATTTTTGCCGTTGGCTGAGTTCGCCCTTAATAATCGGGCCAGCTCGGCTACCTTGGTCTCTCCATTTTTCTGCAATTCTGGGTTCCATCCTCGTTTCTCTTCAGGACAGGTTGAGTCTTCGGACTGTCCTGGTGTGGATTCTGTGGTGGACAGGTTGCAGCAGATCTGGACTCAGGTAGTGGACAATTTGACCTTGTCCCAGGAGAAGGCTCAGCTTTTCGCTAATCGTAGACGCCGTGTGGGTCCCCGACTTCGTGTTGGGGATCTGGTTTGGTTATCTTCTCGTCATATTCCTATGAAGGTTTCCTCTCCTAAATTTAAACCTCGTTTTATTGGTCCGTATAGGATTTCTGAGATTCTCAATCCGGTGTCTTTTCGTCTGACCCTCCCAGACTCCTTTTCCATACATAATGTATTCCATAGGTCGTTGTTGAGAAGATACGTGGCACCTATGGTTCCATCTGTGGAGCCTCCTGCCCCTGTTTTGGTGGAGGGGGAATTGGAGTATATTGTGGAGAAAATTTTGGATTCTCGTGTCTCTAGACGGAAACTCCAGTATCTGGTTAAATGGAAGGGTTATGCTCAGGAGGATAATTCCTGGGTTTTTGCCTCTGATGTCCATGCCCCAGATCTTGTTCGTGCCTTTCATGTGGCTCATCCTGGTCGGCCTGGGGGTTCTGGTGAGGGTTCAGTGACCCCTCCTCAAGGGGGGGGTACTGTTGTGAATTCTGTGGCTGAATTCACTCCTGTGGTCACAAGTGGTATTGCAGCCTCTGGGCTTCCTCCCTCAGGTGTTTTGGTGAGCTCGTTGGCTGCCTTGCTATTTAACTCCACCTGAGTCTGTCTTCCTTGCTCCTTGTCAATGTTCCAGTGTTGGATCTGAGCTACTGCATCTTTCCTGTGGCCTGCTGCTCTGCTAGATAAGTGTTACTTTGTTTTTGTTTCCGTTTTTTCTGTCCAGGTGCTATTCTCTTTTGCTGGAAGCTCTGAGACGCAAAGGGTGCACCGCCGTGCCGTTAGTTCGGCACGGTGGGTCTTTTTGCCCCCCTTTGCGTGGTTTTGCTTTAGGGTTTTTTGTAGACTGCATAGTTCTCTTTGCTATCCTCGCTCTGTCTAGAATATCGGGCCTCACTTTGCTGAATCTATTTCATTCCTACGTTTTGTCTTTTCATCTTGCTAACAGTCATTATATGTGGGGGGCTGCCTATTCCTTTGGGGTATTTCTCTGAGGCAAGTCAGGCTTGTATTTCTATCTTCAGGCTAGTCAGCTCCTCAGGCAGTGCCGAGTTGCATAGGTAGTGTTAGGCGCAATCCACTGCTGCTTTTAGTTGTGTGAGGATAGGTTCAGGTATTGCAGTCTGCAGAGATTCCACGTCTCAGAGCTTGTTCTATTGTTTTTGGGTTATTGCCATATCACTGTATGTGCGCTGATTACTGCACACTGTGTTGCCTGATAGCACAGCATAACACCCCTCTGCGCTCCAGAGCTTCCAGCAAGCAAGGCAAAATTCACATAAGCATGCTGGACAGAAAAAATAGCAAACAAGAAAAAAGCAAAGCAAAACTTAGCTTCAGCTGGAGAAAACAGGTAACCAGGAAGATCCAGGAGCGAACTAGACCAATGCTACAACATTGACAGCTGGCATCGGACAAGGATCCAAGTGGAGTTAAATAGAGCAGCCCACTAACGAATTAGCCTCGTCACCTGTGGAAGGAAAACTCAGAAACACCCACAGGCATCAGAGAAAGTCCATGGACAGAACCAGCCGAAGTACCATTCATGACCACAGGAGGGAGCCTGAAAACAGAATTCACAACAGATTGCCTGTTTGTTAGACAGCCGTAACACATGCAGGGATTGCCTGTTTGTTAGACAGCCGTAACACATGCAGGGATTGCCTGTTTGTTAGACAGCCGTAACACATGCAGGGATTGCCTGATTGTTAGACAGCCGTAACACATGCAGGGATTGCCTGTTTGTTAGACAGCCGTAACACATGCAGGGATTGCCTGATTGTTAGACAGCCGTAGCACATGCAGGGATTGCCTGTTTATTAGACAGCAGTAACACATGCAGGGATTGCCTGTTTGTTAGACAGCCGTAACACATGCAGGGATTGCCTGTTTGTTAGACAGCCGTAGCACATGCAGGGATTGCCTGTTAGACAACCGTAATACATGCAGGGATTGCCTGTTTGACAGCCATAACACATGCAGGGATTGCCTGCTTATAAGACAGCCGTAACACATGCAGGGATTGCCTGTTTGTTAGACAGCCGTAACACATGCAGGGATTGCCTGTTTATTAGACAGCCGTAACACATGCAGGGATTGCCTGTTTATTAGACAATCCCTGCATGTGTTGGGCTGTTTAACAGCCACGGGGGTCGAATATATTTTTCAAGCACGCCGAAGACCCTCGGTTAGCACCCAAGCATGCTCGGATAACGCCTTATAGGAGAACATTCGCTCATCACTATTATGTTTAAATCTAGTGGTCAAAGACTACGGACACTTTTCACATGAAAATTGAATTTTACTTTTCTCACGTGGCTATGTCTCTCTCAATAAGGCTGCATTCACGTCCATGAACAGATAGCAATGCCCGGACTGACTACTGGTCTCCTGACCCAAACTACCATGCACACAGGCATATATAGGGCTGTTAGTGCAAGACAGGACTCCTACGGTCAGTCCGGGCATTATGCTCAGTATATGGACCATGAAACACAAACATGTGAATGCAGCCTTAAAGTAGCTCTCCTCCTCCTCCTCTTCCTCTTCCCATCAAAGTTTTTATCCTCTTACTATATTGCAGTCACCATATTATACAGCATTATGTACTTACAATTGCTCATTTTACCTTTCTTCCCAGCTAATTCTTCTCTTTTCCATTAGGTCCATGACATCACGTGATTAAAAATTGACTAGCTGAATCCTTCTAAGCACTGTGTAAAAACAGGAGGTCAATTTTCCCTGTATGAGTCTTGAGTCATCACTGCAAAAGTCTATGGCAGGGGGGAGGAGAGGAGCAGTTGGGTCTGGAGTTGGAGAGGGAAATGATAAATGCAGGGACAAGAGACTTCCTATTTCTACGTAGAACAGAGAAAAGCGATGAATTTACCGCATAGAAAGGCAAAATGAGTAGTTGTTAGTACACAGCGCTGTATAATGTCATGATTGCAGTGTATTAAGAGGATAAAAACTTTGATGGGAGGAGGAGGGGATAAGTTTCAGATAGCTGGGGGACTAACTTCTGGGACCCTTAGTGATCTTCTGAACAAGGGCATGTGAATAGAGTGGTGGTCGATCATGCGCACCTTCTTTCCATTCA
Source organism: Ranitomeya imitator (assembly GCF_032444005.1). Lineage (NCBI taxonomy): Eukaryota > Metazoa > Chordata > Amphibia > Anura > Dendrobatidae > Ranitomeya > Ranitomeya imitator. The sequence continues at coordinate 670,601,733 of NC_091285.1, read as the reverse complement.
TTCTTAATTGGACCACCGGGGATTGGCAAGTGCTACGTTCGGCTGGTCTTTGGCACTCCCATAAGAATGAATGGAGGAGCAGTGTGCAAGATTTACCATTGCTATATTCACATGCCCCGATTCTCAGTGGCCCAAGCTGATTGACCCCCAGAATTATGGGAAGTTATGCCCTATCCCATGGATAGGAGATAAGTTTCAACTTGAGTATTTGAGAATAGCCCTTTAAAATAGCTGAAAGTGAGGTCTGTGTGACCAGGTGTTGTTTCTTGCATTAGCGCCCACATACCAGCAGTTTTGCACCTCTTGTGATTTCTCCCCCAGCTCATCTCCTGCCCTTTGTGAGGGCAGACTCTAATGCTTAGCAGTTTGTGATTTCCTCCACTGCCGCGTCTATGGTGGGTGCCCTCCTTACCTATCTACACTTTGATATAGTGTAGTCTGTGTCTTCTGTCTGTGGATGCTTTTCCTAATATTTTATCATCACTGTAAAATATCTTCCCCCTCTGGTCTGCTATCTCTAACACTGAGAGAAGGGACAGTAGAGATGAGGAAACCAACACAACCAGAAAGACTGTGCTGTCTGTTCTATGTCAGAAGCAGCAGGACAGCCAACTGTGTGAGGGAGTAGCACAGACTGGACAGCAGCACAATAATCCTTTTTTTCAAGGAAACCCGTCACCTGATTCACGCTGCCCAAACCACAGGCAGCATGAATCATAGACTAGCTGCACAATTCTGATACATGCTGCTGCCCATGGTTTTGTCAGCATGAATCACGTGACACGTTCCTCTTAATGAAAACTACAATGTATTTAGAGAGTTGCCTGTTTTCGCACGTGGAACACAAATTAACCAAAGTGACTGCAAAGGTGTCCAAAGCCGTTGATCTTAAGTACTTTTATCATTCGGCTTCTGCATTTATGGTCGTAGCATCGATTCGTACTATTGACTGTGTGTATTAATAAGGTGCATTAATACATAACTGAATATTTGTCTCCTTATCACAGGAGCCCTGCGGAGACCCACAATCAAGAAAAATAAGACGGAGCTACTGAACGCCGATGAAGGAGAGGAGGCAATTGGAGACATTGCTTCTGTGGGTACGTATGTGCCCAGCAAATAAGCTGCAAGTTGCACCATGGAACAAGAACAGATCCTTATAGGGGTTCCCCTCTTTGGACAAAGCCTTTTTCTTGGAAGTGTTCCCTAATACATAGCTCACATTGAAATCAAAGAGCTACGTGCAACACAGATGCTGGGCCCCCAAAAGCCAGAGATGCTGGGCCCCCAAAAGCCAGAGACGTGTTTGCCCCATTCTCTGTGCACCTCATAGATGAGGACCCTGAATGGTGGTCGCTGCATAATGGAGTGCACGGAAATTATTTTTGCAAATCAGATGACACCTTTAAGAATATAACTGATAATGATAGATAGGGTCTAAATAAGAAAGGAAGAACTCTTAAGGGAACCTGATATTAGCATTTACCCCTAGGAGTGCTTTATCAGCCTCCTACTACCCCCCTACAGAGGGGGCGTCAAGCACTGTCCAGAGGCTCCATCGGACCACTCGGCTCTGATTATCATGCGTTAAGGATCAGTTATAAAAGGACTTTTCTTAGGTATGCAGAATAGCGGTGATCTTATGAAGGGCTTAAAGGAACACCTATAAAGTGGCACAAGGGTGGTGGACACAGTTTATATACTGGTGACAGGTTCCCTTTAATGATGCCCGTATTATACTTAAATTCTCAATGTAGAGTATGTGTTTGAAATGATGTTTTATCTTCCATGCTCTTCCTGCCTGCGGTAAGCGGACCAGTCTGAGACCGCTGTCAATCACTGCTGCTGTGCCCTGGGAGCATGCCCACTGCAGTGTGACTGACATTCCGACGTCCCTCTTCCCTTCCTCCCTCCACTCATTGTACAAGTCTGGATTAGCGGTCCCAGACTAGTGCGCTGTGTGGAAATTCACAATATTTGAGAAGATCATTGTTCTCGGCAGCGCATCGCCATGTGCCAGCAGCAGGTCCTGTGCTGACCGTGATCTATGACCTGCAGTGTGGTCAGCCCGTGTTAACAGACTATTAAATGTCTGCTGACTGACAAACAATGTCGGCCGGTGGTCATTTAACGCTACTCATTACATCGTCCTCAGAGGAGCTGGTCATCTCATTGGAGGTATTCTTGATGAAGTAATGTCACTTGACCCAGCTAGAATCAACAATGATGACTGTGACGATTCTGTAGTAGAAAAGAAAAAGTGGACCCACTGGACCGTGACGACGATGGACGAGCTGACCAGATAGGCCGCCCCCTATACAGGGAGAGTTAGGGGCAGGCCCGTGAGGGACTATCGCCACAGAAGCTGGGGGACCTGGACGGGAGAAAAGGAGACATCAGCGGAGACTCAGGACCAGAGGGGCGGAGGAGACACTAAACTGGCGGGAGCGACCTGGACTCGAGACAGATAGATACTGCTGAGACACAGAGCTGGCGGGAGCGGCTGAGACACAGGTCAGACGAAGACACTACAGAGACACAGGACTGCAGAAACAAGCAGAGACTGCAGAGACACTGGACCTGACGAGGGTGCTGCAGGGACAGGCGAGGGTACTGCAAAGACGAACAGAGACTGCAGAGACACAGGAATTGCAGAGACTCAAAAACTGGAGAGACACAGGAACTGACGAGACACAGGAGCTGATGAGAGTGCTGCTGAAACACAGGACCGCGACTAGAAGAAACAAGAGACCCAAAATCAGAGAGGAAAGGAATGCGCAGAGATCACGGGCGGCCAAGAGCACTTGGATACACAAATGAGCATCAGGCGCAGGAGGGAGGAAGAGGCAGGTAAATATAGTAGCGCTGCGCATTACTTCCAGGTGAGAGTCCTCCAAGATGATAGAGAGGACAGGATAGGAAGTGCAAGCAGAGAGATTAGAAGTGCGCAGAACTGAACCTGGCGTGCGTGCGCACCCGACGAGCAGCAGAAGCGAGTGTTGGAAGGAGGACGCAGCAGCAGAGGAACCGCGCCGGGATGCCGAGGACAGATGAGTATGACAGGGCGCGGAGAGCGGCGGCGGCATGACAATGTCTTTTTTTGGTTAATTTTTCATGTATATTTTGCCTTTCTATCTTACAGGCTCTCCTTTTGCCCGTGCCAGTATTAAAAGTGCCAAGATGGAAAATTCCTCATATCTACACAAGAAGGAACGACGCTTACGTTTCTACATCCGGCGTATGGTGAAGACTCAGGCCTTCTACTGGGTGGTTCTAGGCCTTGTAGCACTGAACACGCTGTGCGTGGCAATTGTGCACTACAACCAGTCTGAACAGCTAAGTACTTTTCTCTGTGAGTATCTTGCCATATTTGCTCAAAAAGATTTTTGTTGCCTTTTTAAAATTATATATATATATATATATATATATATATATATATATATATATATATATATATATATATATATATATATATATATATAGTATATGTCATCCAGCCAAACACCACCTTGGAGCCCAAAGGTCCAGATGTAGGCCTGTATCTGCTGGTTTTTAATTAATAGTGATGAGCGAATGTACTCAAATAAGGTGTTATCCGAGTATGTGAGTATGCTCGTGAGATAACCGAGTGTCTTCTGCGCGCTCGAAAATGTTCGAATCACCGCAGCTGCATATCTCTTGGTTGTTCGACAGACACAACACATGCAGGGATTGCCTGTCAAACATATTTTTCGAGCGCACAGAAGACACTTGGTTAGCACCTGAGCATACTCGGATAACGCCTTATCTGAGCACATTCGCTCATCACTATTAATTAATTTAATTTGCTAGTTACAGCAACAGAGACAAATCTTTTTCCTAATAATTGTAGGTTTGCACCCTCTGTTAGGCCCCAGTTTAGTGTGAGACCCTCTCCATAAGGCTAGGGTCACATTGCGTTAGGGCAGTCCGTTTAGCGCATAGCGCTACGGACTGCGCTAACGCAATGTCCCAAAAGGGATCGCATTAGCCGATCCCGCTAGCTCAGATCCCCGATCTGCGCTAGCAAGGAACGGACCGCGAACGCTGCAAGCAGCATTCGCAGTCCATCACTCAAATGACGGCACATCGCTAGTGCACGCCCAATGTGGGCGTGCGCTAGCGATGCGTTCGCCATTACAGGCAATGGCGGCGTTAACGGACTGTGTTACACCGCGTTATGCCGCAGTGTAACGTAGTCCGTTAAACGCGGTCACATAACGCAATGTGAACCTAGCCTAAGCCTTACTTCGCCCTACACACTCATCTGCTTCTGAATCATGCATCATTATCATGTTCTAGGGGCTCACAAATCTGAAAATCAGAGAGGAGCTTTTCTTATCCCTTTAACTAATGCCTGAATTAATTTAGTTTCCTTTTATGATGGGTAGTTCATGAAGTCACCAGTTTAATGAGGACATGTCATTGGATCAGCAGTGATCACTTTTTGTTCTTATTTTATTCCCGCTGTTTCACTTAGTTTTTAAGAAATCTGCAGTAAAATATGCTGTGGATCTCTGCGGTTCCTCCACAGTGACCGTGGGTCTCTTGGCTGCTTCTCTAATTAGTGCTCTCCTTGCAGGATGTCAGTTTAGGTGGACGGCCATGTCTTGGTTGGTTTGCAGTTGTGTCATACTCCTCCCATTTTTAGATGATTGATTGAACAGTGTTCTATAAGATATTCATAGCTTGTGCTATCTTTTTATACCCTAACCTTGCTTTACTCTTCTCCACAACTTTATCCCTGACCTGTCTGGTGGGTTTCTTGGTTTCATGAAGCTGTCTGATCCCTAATGTTCTCACACAAACCTCTGAGGTCTTCACAGAACAGCTGTAGTTATACTGAGAATAAGTTAAACACAGTTTGATTCAATTTGCTAATTATGTGACTTCTGAAGGTGATTGGTCACTCAGGGATTTATTTAGAGGTATCAGACAACAGAGCCTGAATACAAATGCACGTCACAATTTTCAGATTTATATTTTTAAAATATTTAGAAAACCCAGTATCATTTCCTTTACACATCACAAATACTTGATACGTTGTGTTGGTATCACATAAAATCCCAATAAAATATATTTAAGTTTGTGGATGCAACGTGAAAAAATGTGGAAAAGTTCACAGGGTATGAATACTTTTTCAAGGTAATTTATATGTCTTGAAAGTGCTACACAAATATCAAGTATGCAATAAAGAGCAAAAACACGTATAAGTTATATCAAATGTAACCATTAAGCATGTACAATCCGGTATATGCAAATTAAGTATACCATTTAAAACAGCTCTTTTACTAGATTTCAAAACACAAAATGCATACATTATTAATTAGGTCTTTAAGACCTGATGAGACTGATGGGCTTACTCTGAATATCCATGTTATATAAACCTACGCCCCAGTCTCAAGCCTTTTGGAGCCTCTAACAGATTTGCCGCCAAGATTGCCCTGTATTTAGCGCCATCCGTCTTCACATCAACTCTGACCAGCTTCCCTGCCCCTGCTGAAGAAAAGCGTCTCCACCATTTGTGATGGTGGGGATGGTGTTTTCAGGGTGATGTGCAGTGTCAGAAAGGCTGCACAATCATTTATGAAAGTTTAAGATATATCTCAATCCATCTAGTTCCTCCACTCTGCTACTCATTCTTCACCTACCTAGTCTGAATGACAACTCCCCAGCATCCCTCCTCTCTGCTACTCATTCTTCACCTACCTAGTCTGAATGACGGCTCCCCAGCATCCCTCCTCTCTGCTACTCATTCTTCATCTACCTAGTGTGAATGACAGCTCCCCAGCATCCCTCCTCTCTGCTACTCATTCTTCACCTACCTAGTCTGAATGACAGCTCCCCAGCATCCCTCCTCTCTGCTACTTTCTTCACCTATCTAGCCTGAATGACAGCTCCCCAGCGTCCCTCCTCTCTGATGCTCATTGTCCACCTACCTAGTCTGAATGACGGCTCCCCAGCATCCCTCCTCTCTGCTACTCATTCTTCATCTACCTAGTGTGAATGACAGCTCCCCAGCGTCTCTCTGCTCTGCTACTCATTCTTCACCTACCTAGTGTGAATGACAGCTCCCCAGCGTCTCTCTGCTCTGCTACTCATTCTTCACCTACCTAGTGTGAATGACAGCTCCCCAGCATCCCTCCTCTCTGCTATTCATTCTTCACCTACCTAGTGTGAATGACAACTCCCCAGCATCTCTCTGCTACTCATTCTTCACCTACCTAGTGTGAATGACAGCTCCTCTCTGCTACTCATGCTTCACCTACCTAGTGTGAATGACAGCTCCTCAGCATCCCTCCTCCCTGCTACTCATTCTTCACCTACCTAGTCTGAATGACAGCTCCTCAGCATCCCTCCTCTCTGCTACTCATGCTTCACCTACCTAGTGTGAATGACAGCTCCTCAGCATCCCTCCTCCCTGCTACTCATTCTTCACCTACCTATCCTGAATGACAGCTCCCCAGCGTCCCTTCTCTCTGCTGCCCATTCTCCACCCACAAAATTTCAGCTCACCCTTTTTGAGTAATCTCCATGGGATTTATTCAGTCCGAGCACGGAAAGAGCTTCTGCCAAGGCTCTCTGGAAACGATGAGAATGAAAGAGGAATCCAGCTCAGGAAAATATATAAAATCAAAAGTTTTTATTCCAAATTATTTTAAAAAAGAGAGGAAACACTGCATGTCAAAAATCAGCAATATCCAATGAGCGGAAGGACGACCATGATACAGCTGAACACGTTTCGAACACTAGGTGTTCTTAGTCCACAGCAAGTGATCCAAGTGAAAACTTCACATATAAAAGCATCCATCACAGGTGAAATGAATACATGACATAATTGAAAAGACACACCTACTGCAATACAAAAAATGATAAATGTGATGAGAAAAAAAAAAAATTGCGAAAAAAGGAAATAATTAATTACGTTACATACAATAACAATAACAAAATGAAACAAAATATATAAACTGTAATATAAATATAATATGTTTGAAATGAGAAAAAGTTTGATTTAATAATGCAACATAATTTCTTTTTTGAGGTTCAAACCTGTAGGAGTACGTGTGTCAAGTAAATAAATCCAGAATGCCTCTTTGTCTCTCAGTTTTTTCTCTCTATCTCCTCCTCGTATATCCCTATGTACTTGTTCAATGGCATATACTCTTAGATATGTAGTCTGTCTGTTATGTGTATTAATAAAATGATTTGAAGCATTAGAGATGTGACGTAAAGTAGGCTGAACAATATCATTGAGATGCTCCCGAAATCTTTCTTTTAATTTTCTGATGGTAGAACCAACATACAACAAATTGCAGTATGTGCATTCAATAATATAGACCACATGATCAGTTGCAATTCATAAAATTCCTCATGGAAAAAATCCTTGAATCATTAGAACCGCAAAATGTTGATTTTTTTTTACATATGTGCATGTTTTGCAAGGATATGTGCCACATTTAAAAAAGCCCTTTGTAGGTAGCCAATTTGAAGAATTTGCATATTTTTTGGAATGCACAAAATTCGGAAAAAGAATGTTACCTAAAGTTGGAGCACATCTAGATACAATACGAACCCCATTTTGAAGAATTGTGTCCATAATGTGATCATCACGTAAAATGTTAAGATTTTTCATCACAATATTAGAGATAGACTTAAAATGTGTGCTATACGTAAGCACTAGTACTGGTTTGTCCAGAACATTACGATTTGGATTTGATGATGTATGATTTGAGTGAGGAGACTGAATAAGATCTAATCTAGACCTATTGTGCGCTATGTCAAAAGCCCGGTCAAGAGACCAATTTGGATAGTTTCTGTTTCTCAAACGTTTTTTAATAACAAGTTTTTCCTGTTCAAATGCTAAATCATTGCTGCAGTTCCTTCTGGCTCTGATAGCCTCTCCCACTGGTATTGCACGGATTGTGTGGGATGGGTGGAAACTTATATCCAGCTGAAATCTGATCCAACTTCAGAAAATCTCAAACTTTGCAAGGAGATTATCGATATTGGTTTATATCAAAATTTCTTTACCAAGAAACAGGCTGAATATGTATATATTGATAATCCAAAAATTCCGTTTTTATACGGTTTGCCCAAAACACACAAACATGTCACACCACCGCCCATGCGTCCCATAATCTCAGGTATAGGGTCCTATAGTGAACATCTGGGGGAATGGCTGGATAGTATCCTGCAACCCTTAGTCCAGAGAGTTCCAGGCTAATTTTATGAATTGCAACTCTGATCATGTGGTCTATATTATTGAATGCACATACTGCAATTTGTTGTATGTTGGTTCTACCATCAGAAAATTAAAAGAAAGATTTCGGGAGCATCTCAATGATATTGTTCAGCCTACTTTACGTCACATCTCTAATGCTTCAAATCATTTTATTAATACACATAACAGACAGACTACATATCTAAGAGTATATGCCATTGAACAAGTACATAGGGACATACGAGGAGGAGATAGAGAGAAAAAACTGCGAGACAAAGAGGCATTCTGGATTTATTTACTTGACACACGTACTCCTACAGGTTTAAACCTCAAAAAAGAAATTATGTTGCATTATTAAATCAAACTTTTTCTCATTTCAAACATATTATATTTATATTACAGTTTATATATTTTGTTTCATTTTGTTATTGTTATTGTATGTAACGTAATTAATTATTTCTTTTTTCGCAATTTTTTTTTTTTTTTCTCATCACATTTATCATTTTTTGTATTGCAGTAGGTGTGTATTTTCAATTATGTCATGTATTCATTTCACCTGTGATGGATGCTTTTATATGTGAAGTTTTCACTTGGATCACTTGCTGTGGACTAAGAACACCTAGTGTTCGAAACGCGTTCAGCTGTATCATGGTCGTCCTTCCGCTCATTGGATATTGCTGATTTTTGACATGCAGTGTTTCCTCTCTTTTTTAAAATAATTTGGAATAAAAACTTTTGATTTTATATATTTTCCTGAGCTGGATTCCTCTTTCATTCTCATCATTCTCCACCCACATAGCCTGATTAACAGCTCCTCAGCGACCCTCCTCTCTGCTGCTCATTCTCCACCTACCTAGCCTGAATGACAGCTCCTCGATATCCCACCTCTCTGCTGCCCATTCTCCACCTACCTATCCTGAATGACAGCTCCTCGATATCCCACCTCTCTGCTGCTCATTCTCCACCTACCTAGTCTGAATGACAGCTCCTCAGCATCCCTCCTCTCTGCTACTCATTCTTCACCTACTTAGTCTGAATGACAGCTCCTCAGCGTCCCTCCTCTCTGCTACTCATTCTTCACCTACCTAGTCTGAATGACAGCTCCTCAGCATCCCTCCTCTCTGCGACTCATGCTTCACCTACCTAGTCTGAATGACAGCTCCCCAGCATCCCTCCTCCCTGCTACTCATTCTTCACCTACCTATCCTGAATGACAGCTCCCCAGCATCCCTTCTCTCTGCTGCTCATTCTCCACCCACATAGCCTGATTAACAGCTCCTCAGCGACCCTCCTCTCTGCTGCTCATTCTCCACCTACCTAGCCTGAATGACAGCTCCTCGATATCCCACCTCTCTGCTGCTCATTCTCCACCCACCTAGCCTGATTGACAGGTCCCCAGTGTCTCTCCTTTCTACTGCTCATTCTCCACGTACATAGCCTGATTGACAGCTCCTCAGCGTCCCTCCTCTCTGCTGCTCATCCTCCACCCACATAGTCTTATTGACAGCTCCTCAATGTCTTTCCTGTCTGCTACTCTCACCTGTCTTATCCACTCACCTAAGCAGATGACTGACAGCTCCTCAGATTTCCCTCTGCCTGCTGAGATCTTACACTGCACAGTACAAGCTGTAGCTGTAAATCAGAGAGGGAGGACAGAGAATGAATAAACTTGGATTTATAATCTCTCATTCTATAGCTGGACTCTTATAAAGCTCATTTTCATATCAGGATTATACATGCATTCAGACATAGATTTTTACAGTTAGTACACCATTGTCATCAGGACTAAGAAATCCATTTAATAATGCATAAAGTTTGTACTGTACAATCTGGTGACAGATCTGTAATCGTGATCAGTATTACATTGAGCCAGAGGGCGGTTATGTGTATTTCTTACATAGCATGCATTAATACTTTCTTTCGCATATTTGATACATACCATACACTTGATAATTCTAGGTACCAGTCTCACTCCTCCATTTTAATGTTTTTAATTGTTTTATCATATGACAGTGTGTATTTTGTTACTACGAAATAACAAATTTGGATTATTTTTGAAAATTGTCTTATGTGCAGCTTCAGCCTACTCACAGTACACGGGTCTCAGGGCAACATAATGGTCAAACAATCTGAAACTTTTCTGACCATATACCATTTATTCTATATGTATACTTCCAATTTTGACTTTATTTTCTTTATTTTTAGACTATGCAGAATTCATTTTCCTTGGGCTCTTTATGTCCGAAATGTTTATAAAAATGTACGGTCTTGGAACCAGGCCTTATTTTCACTCATCGTTTAACTGCTTTGACTGTGCCGTAAGTCTATAAAAATTACTTTTCTATGTTTGATAGGTTATTTTTTCTGATGTCATGTTCACATGTGACATTAAAGTAGAAACGTTTGATAAATTGCTGATACAGCAATCGTACCCGAAAACACGTGATTTTGGCTTTTTAGCTGAATTGTGCAGCAATATGAAATGCGTATAATGCTTCTATCTATGTTATCAGGTTATCACTGGGAGCATCTTTGAGGTAATATGGGCAATGGTGAAGCCCGGGACCTCCTTTGGGATCAGCGTCTTAAGAGCCCTCCGCTTGCTGCGCATATTCAAGGTTACAAAGTAAGTATCAGAGCTACTGATATAAAACATGTGCCACAATCTCACCATGTGTCCTGAGGGTCCACCGATTTTGAAGCAATCATACTCATTGCTTCTAGCATGCTCCCGTCCTGGAGTTGCAGTCATTTTACTAGTTTTTGTGGGTCCTCATTATCTTTTTTCATTTCTGCTCAATTCACATATTAAATGTAAAATCAAATGGAGTAGTAAAGACTCATATAAGGTTCGTAGAAAAAAAGAGAATGGTGCCTATCTCAAGCTTGTCCCATAAACATTGGTGGTACGAAGGTGCTCAAGACTTTGTTTCGAGAAGCATCATAGCATTGCCCACCAAAGGAAAGGAGGACCAGTTTTAGGATAATGCCGCCCATGTTTCCTGGAAAGTGATCTGTACAAGGGAGCTTATTTTTATCTAGCAACCATGTGTTTTCTTCTCCAGGTATTGGGCGTCTCTCCGTAACCTGGTAATCTCATTGCTCAGCTCAATGAAGTCCATCATCAGTTTGCTGTTCCTGCTCTTCCTTTTCATTGTGGTCTTTGCCTTACTGGGGATGCAGCTGTTTGGTGGACAGTAAGTAGTCACTGGGGAGCTCATATTAGGCAATGTTGGTGCCAGATTCCTGCACAGGTACAGCTCAGCATTTGGGGACTGAGCAGAGGTTGTGGGACTCTTTTTTTGCATGAGGGGGTTTGAGATGGATGGCAAGTTGAACACCATTCTTTTCATGTTTTCTGGTTTTGTTTACAGGTTTAATTTCACTGACAAAACCCCATCAACCAACTTTGATAATTTTCCTGCAGCAATAATGACTGTCTTTCAGGTATGAAATTCAGTAATTTCTCCCATACCTTTAGAATCATAGAATGTTAAAATCATGGAATATTGGAATCGAAGAATCATAGAATCGTAGAATGCTAGAATCTTAGAATGTTAGAATCGAAGAATGTTAGAATCGAAGAATCATAGAATGTTATAATCACAGCATGTTAGAATCGAAGAATCATAGAATCATGGAATGTTAGAATCTTAGAATGTTAGAATCATATAATCATAGAATGCTAGAATCGAAGAATCATAGAATATTAGAATCATAGAATGTTAGAATCATAGAATGTTAGAATCAAAGAATCATAGAATCCTGGAATGTTAGAATCATAGAATCGTAGAATGTTAGAATCGTAGAACCATAGAATGTTAGAATCATAGAATGTTAGAATCATAGAATGTTAGAATCATAGAATCCTGGAATGTTAGAATCATAGAATCGTAGAATGTTAGAATCGTAGAACCATAGAATGTTAGTATCATAGAATGTTAGAATCATAGAATCCTGGTATGTTAGAATCATAGAATCGTAGAATGTTAGAATCGTAGAACCATAGAATGTTAGAATCATAGAATGTTAGAGTTGGAAGCGACCTCCATGGTCATGGTGTCCAACTCCCCCTCAATGCAGGAGCCACTAAACCATCTCAGGCAGATAGATGTCTGTCCAGCCTCTCTATCTTCAGCCAGCTGGCACTTTACTAACACTTTATTCTCTGTAACATCAGATACTGACTGGGGAAGACTGGAACGCAGTAATGTATGATGGTATTAAGTCTCAGGGAGGAGTGAAAACTGGAATGGTGTCCTCTGTCTATTTTATCATCCTCACCCTTTTTGGGAACTGTATCCTTATATTGAGTTCTACAAAATGTCAGTTATGTTTATTGTGAATCTAAAACCGAGGGTGCAAACCAAGGATTATGGCATTCAAACTATGCAAAACGTTTTGATTTGAGCTAAAAGACTTGAGATGCATAATAGTCTTCAACTTTTGCCATGGCCAATTCCATTATAACACACTGGTATACTTCCTATGGGGAGTTCTGTAGAACGTGGTCTACCTCTAGGTAATATATACAAAATAAGGTCAATGGAAAGAATATTCTCTTTAACCAGTGCCTCATAGATACACTGCTGAATGTCTTCTTAGCTATCGCTGTGGACAATCTTGCAAATGCTCAGGAGCTGACCAAGGTATGTTCTCATCTGTACGTTCTGTCCTATGCTGAAAAAGGCTCAGCTCACATCAAATCCCAGACCTCCTCTGGTACGACATCAGCACAAACACTGCGCCCCTGCCAGGAGCTTCATGGCCGAGCAGCTGCACATCACCAAGCACAATGCTGAGCGTTGGATGGAGTGGTGTAAAGCCGCCATCACTGGAGTCTGGAGGAGACGACATGTTCTGTGCAGTGATGGATCACACATCTCTATCCAGCGTCTGGGTTTGGTGATTCCAGGAGAACATTACCACCTGACTGCATGGTGGAAGAAGATGATAATATGGGGCTTGTTATCAAGCATCGGCCTCTTAGTTCCAGTGAAGGGAAATCTTAATACTTCAGTGCCATAGAAAATATTAAGATCTCTGAAGCCAAAAGTGAGGGGGGCATTTATTCTCCTCACTAGTGGCTTCAGAAATCTTAATATTTTCTATGACATTCAGCATACAAATTTTAGACAATTGTAGGAACAGTTTGTGGTACGCCATTTTCTGTTTCCCAAGACTGTGCCCAGTGCACAAAGCAAGAACTGTAAAGAAAAGGTTGTAAGAATTTGGTGTGAAAGAACATGATCTGTCCTCAACCCCAGGAAACACCTTTGGTCCTCACCTCCAACATTGGGGTCTGACCTCAAAAATGCTCTTCTGGATGAATAGGCAAAAATTCCCACAGACACCTCCAAAATCTCGTAGAAATCCTTCCCAGAAGAGAGGAAGCTGTTATAGCTGCAAAGTGACCGACTCCATATTAATGACTATGAATTTACATAGGGAAGTCAGAAAAGCTCCCGTAGTTGTAATATGTAGATGTCCCAATTTTGTTGTCCAAATGTATTTATGTTGTGCACACATTGAAATATATTATAGGATGAGCAGGAGGAAGAGGAGGCAGCTAATCAGAAATTAGCGATGCAAAAAGCAAAAGAGGTGGCAGAAGTCAGTCCCCTGTCAACTACCAATATGTCTATAGCAGCGTAAGTACTCACTCTCCAGTGTCAGTGATTTTTCTTTGCATGCTTGAACCTGTCTGTCTAACTGTTTACCTACGTCATATCGATTTATCTATATCTGTATGTCTATCCACCTATCTACCTTGCAGGAAAGAAAAGCAGAAGAACCAGAAGACCAATATGTCTGTTTGGGAGCAACGTACAAGTGAAATGCGTCGACAGAACTTGATGAATAGTCGGGAAGCCCTCTACAGTGAAATGGATCCTGAGGAGCGCTGGAAGATGTCCTTTCTACGTCCAGATGTCAAGACACATTTGGACCGTCCACTTGTTGTGGACCCCCAAGAAAATCGAAACAACAACACCAATAAAAGTCGACCAGGAGAAAGTAAGACACCTATGGAACAACGTTTATCCCACCAGCGAGCAGAAGACTACCTGCGTAAACAAGCACGGTTTCAGGAGCGGGCAGGCCGAGCATACGACATGGGTCAGGAATCAGGTCGTAGACCACGGAGTAAGGAGCAGGACATTAGTCGCGAAAGTCAAGATCTAGGTTTTCAGGAAAGGACAGGAGAAATGGATGGAGGAGTGCGTCCGCCACAGGATCCACCCAGGAGACATCGAGGTGGGGGAAGCAAGGAAAGCAGAAGTGGTTCACCACTTCCACGTGGGGATGGAGATCATCGTAGACATAGACAACATCGCAGAACTGGGGAAGATCCTGAGTATTTACCAAGCAGTGGCGGAAGGGGAGGAGCAGGCGGAGGAGAAAGAAGAACACGACACGTGAGGGAGGGGGGGAGAACAAGGGAGGCTGGCGGTGGAGGAGGAGAGACTGAAGGACCTGATGGTGAAAGGAGAAGGAGGCACCGACACACTGCACAGTCCACCTATGAAAATGATGTGAAGAGAGATGGAAGAGACGATAGAGAGAGGAGGCATCGGAGAAGAAAGTGAGTACTGTGTGGTTATTCTAACACTAAGGGTGTAATAATCGTGTATGGTGACTTAAGAACTACATTCTGAAATAACATATACTCTAAGGTGTATTTCCATGTTTAAAAGAAATAAGCACAATGAAAACAGCTCCAAAATACTAAAAAGCATGGATAGCTGTAGAGACATAATTTTTTTATTTCTGAACTTCCCTGTTATAAAGGCACCTATACACATGAGACTAATGTTGGCTGAACTAATATATGGGGGCTTTCTGACTCTCTTTAGTGAGATGACGTCAAGGAGGGGAGGTAGGAGGGTGGGAGAGGTTTGCATCCGGCGTGTCCAATCTTGGACTGCCGATGGTCCTGTTGTTCCTGAAATAAGCCACTGCCAGAGGATTCTGGCAGCAGTTGTCTCACAAAGAAAGTGGTAAATCCTTTTAAGTGTAATGCTGATGCAGGCACCCTTCCATGGCATCCTCTTTCCCCTCCATGCAGGGATGCCGGCTTACTCACTGCCCCAGCCTCGCATTGTTGGTTCCCGGCGTGTCTATCCTGCTACTTCCTGCGTTCTGTGTATGCGCACCGCAGTCCTAGTACGTACGTGTCTACGCTTCTCCATTTTTAAAGGGGCAGCACGCGCATTATGCAAAATGCTCTCAGCGTACTGCTGAGAGGCATTTAGCATAATTAGCACACCTGCAAGATGGCTTCCAGTGAATGGCTGGGAGGCATCTTGTATAAAAGACTCCCTCTCCCCTAGGGAATGAAAAACAGACTTTCGAGATAAGAATTACTTTACTGCACTCTATATAGCCACATATTAAAGTAGTTCATCCCCATTTTTTGTTCTCTAAAAAGGTGTTATGAGATGAGTTATGCTCCTTCCTGTTTTCTAATCTTAAACCTTTTTTCTGGCTCCAAGGTCCCCATATCACTTCCATCACCTAAAAGGTAGATCAAGGGCTATTCTCATGCTTTCTCTTCAGAAGCACGCTGCTCCTTAGCCTCCCGGCTTCCTGCTTGTCGGGGTGATACTGCGCTCCTGAATGGCTGACGGTTCGGACCAACTCCATTGTTGTGCTGCTGGCCCGCACTGTACACTCTCCCATACTACATGTAAAGGCAGCTTTGACTCTTCAGCATCAGAACAGCGCAAGGAAACTTCAGCTAACAGGACCCAGCTGACCAGACAGCTTTGTAGCACTACTTGTCTAGGAAATCGGCCACCTCTGACAGACTACAGAGGTGGCCTGTAACCTAGAAAATGAGGCGCAAGCAATGGCATCAAAAAATCCCTCCGTTCTTGAACAGAGAGGATTTTCAATAATAGGTAAATTGCAAAGTTGTGTCTTTTCACAAGTACTTTGCAATTTTTCTCATTTACGATGATGAAAAAACCCTATAGGTCTGCACATAGTCCAGACTGCCATAAATTACCATAGTCTGGAGAGAACAGTCTCCAGTGGCCAGGTCGATGATTTGAGATTGTGCTTTTAATTAAAAGACTTAGTTCTAGTAATACCAAAATAATTAAAATCATATAAAAGCTAAATGCACAGATAAATACATGGCAAAATGGATTCTACAATAAAGTTGGAAACTTTGTTCTCCATCGTCGGTTGTGGGTTTGGCATTGACTGTCAGGTCTGGTGTTTCTGAGGTCATGCCTAGTAGTATAATGTGTAAAGAAACATTAGGATAATGACATTAGGAACCTCAGATATTTTTATGGCGTTGTCCATTCTTCTATAACATTATCATGCTTTTTCTTATAGGGACCCAACAGCTCCTGTTCCCGGTTCAGGCCCAAATCTTTCCACCACCCGTCCAATTCAAGATCGCTCCCGTCAGGAAAACCAAAACCAACAGCCTGAAAATATGGATAACATCCGTAACAATAAGCTGGTAACAACTGAAGCCCCAGCAGTGGGAGGTGGAGGCCTCAACCACAGCCCGGCCAAAATGGGCAATCACACCAACTGTGCAAACAACAACAGTGCTCCTACTATGAATTCTGCCCCTAAAAGGACACCTCTTCCCACTAACTCTGGCCCTCCCCCCATGGGACCTGATTCCGGCCAGACACACAGTAACCCTACAGAAATCAAGGGGACTAAAGCTACAGAGCAGACCACAGTGGATATACCACCACCTTTCCCCCCACCAGTGGAGAACGCTGTGGGACAGGGTAATGTCTCCTCACTACTTGGGTATTTTTATCTAACAAATCTGTTTTAGTTTTATTATTTTTATTAAAAATCAGATTGTGTATCAGAAATATTAGTCCTCCACCCCAGCGAAAAACTTAGTGGGGTTATAAAACGCCATTGCAACTAAACCTAGCCATAGGCTGTCCTTCATATTTATTAATGTGCATGTTTATTTCAATAGGAAGTGCTTAAATAACCTCCACCCCCCCCCCCCAAAAAAAAAAAACACCCTCATCCAGTATCTCTTATGTCCACAGAATATTACTCTAAGTGGGTGGAAAAAGCAGGCCAACAAGCTTTCTCTTAGTGGGTGGAGAGATAAGGACTCACAAGCTTTCTCTATAAGTGGGCAGGGAAAGCAGGACTCACAGACTTACTCTTGAGTGTGTGGAGAAAGCAGGACTCACAGGCTCTCTCTTTGTGGGTGGAGAAAGCAGGACTCACAGACTTTCTCTTAGTGGGTGGAGAGAGCAGGACTCACAAGCTTTCTCTTAGTGGGTGGAGAGAGCAGGACTCGCAAGCTTTCTCTATAAGTGGGCAGGGAAAGCAGGACTCACAGACTTTCTCTTAGTGAGTGGAGAGAGCAGGACTCACAAGCTTTCTCTATAAGTGGGCAGGGAAAGCAGGAGTCACAGGCTTACTCTGAGTGGGTGGAGAAAGTAGGACTCTCAAGCTTTCTCGATAAGTCAGCAGGGAAATCAGGACTCATAGGCTTACTCTGAGTGGGTGGGAAAAGCAGGACTCACAGGCTTTTTCTGAGTGGGTGGAGAAGCCAGGACTCACAGGCTTTCTCTGAATGAGTTGTGAAAGTAAGACTTTTCCCGGAGAGGGTGGAAAATAAAGGACACACAAATTTCTTTGTAAGTGGCAGGGAAAGCAGAACTTGCAGGCTTTCTCTAAGGATGAACAGGGGAAGAAGGATTCACAGGCTTTCTCTAGGAGTTGTTGGGGGAAGTATAACTTACAGGTTTTCTCTGTGAATGTGCAAGGATAGAGAAACTTACAGAACTGTCCCTCTTCATGAGTGCTGGGAAGGGAATAGGTATTATCATTACAAGGATGTCTATATAGGAGGGTTGCTTTCCTCTCTTCTGTGCATACCCATAAGGTAAGCAGTACTGAGGCGAATGTTGGCAGTCTAATAGTCCCTTTATTTTCTGATATATGGCTCATTAGTGCAGAGCACCAAGAGAGGCACTGGGCTACTTATTGCAAGCTATGCATATCTGAGGCAAAGTACGGTAAATACCCTGCAGTAATTGTAGAGAGCTTGACACAGCATCACATTGATTTTTAGAGAAGAATCTATTTTCGGTCAGTGCTTTAAAATAGAAGACATAAAATAATGTGCGGGATTGTTAATGACCAACACTCTGATTACAACCCTAAACCAAACCACACACATTATTTTGGATTACGCTTTCGGATTAGCAGCATGGAAATTGGCTGACTATGGTATGTGCAAAGCCTCCAGGCACAGGGTCAACAATAATATTTAGGAGACACCATTAGCCAATATTACGCAAGCCCCAATCAGAACAGGACAGTCACTTTTGGAGGCTTTATTTATGGTTAAATCGGATGTTGCTTTGAAAAAAAATATTTTTTTGCACAAAAGCTCTTAAGAAGGTGTTAGGCTACAATTTCACTGCGTTTATCTACACATTTATCTACGATTCGATGTCTTATTCCAGAAAAATCCACAATTCTACTTACTGTATACTATAAGTAAATAAACTGTTAAGATCTGTGGGCCGGACATAGCTCTCCTGAGAATCTGCCTCCAAAGATTATTGTAAATGAAAAGGGGCATCACCAGTGTGTGACATGTAATGACTGACAGTCTCCTCTCCTGATCTACATGTCTCACACGAACTCCTCCTTTCATTAAAAATAAGCTCTGGAGGCAGATACTCGGGAAGATCAATGTCCGGCCCATAGATCTTAAGAGCTCATTTACATACAAAGAAAAAAAGTAGATTTCTCTTGAATTAGATATCAGATCGCAGATATCAAGGTATCATTTGATTCGGTTTCCTATGACCTACATGCCCGTATAGACGGCTTAGGAGGGTTGATCCGACTGACAGATTCCCTTTAAATCCAAAAGCAAGCTGACTGAGAAAATTAAGCATTTTATTGAAGCAAGTCAGAGATAAAGTGGCACAGGGCAGGAGAAATCTCACAAGGGCTGATTATTTGCAAAGAAGAATGAAGGTCAGATGAATTGCATTATGCCAAGCGAATGTTACCCAAATCAGGTCACTCTCCCAAAATTAGTAACACGGGAAGAAATCCGCCGCTCAAATAGTCATACTATCTTAAGGTGGAACAGAGCCGCCAATCATCAATTATATCACAGCGGAGCAGTGGGGGGTATACGTAATATAACTAGGACAAGCAGTCAGGTAGATGGAGTTCTGTAGAGCATTTCTCTGTATGTAGCACATTTTCTAACTAGCTTGAGGTCAAAATTATTGTTATCTCTGAACAAACTTCACATCTAACAATAGACCCTGGTGGCTCTCAAAGGGATCAGGCGTTGAAAGTCCCACTGCCTGAGGGATCTCTTGACTCTCCCCTGACAGATAATTCTGGGTGGGAGAGTCAGGAGGTCACTATACACATGAGATCGTGGGCCTGACCCAAAGAAATGGGCATTTCCAACCAATTTTATAATATTAGTAATGTAGGCCTTTAGGTTAGGATCAAACATAGTGGTCCATCTGTGTCCGGTGTGTGGCCAAGTTGACAATCGCAGCGGCTGTCACATAGATGATAAAGAAATGTGTGTAAATTGATAACTTTTTGTTTATGGAAAGTTTATTTGACATCATTTTTCTCTACTTACATAATTTTTCGTTACCCTATAGAAAAACTTTGCACACCAGAATTAAATCAATAAAAGACATAATTTTATTGGGTAATAACTAATAACAATTAAAAGCATAATAATGATGATTAGTATAAAGAAATGGTGAACAGTACCAAAGAAGTGAGGCACCACAGACCGGAGGCAAATTATATCAAAAAGGTATAATCCACACCACCAAAAAGTAAATAGACCTTGTGACCAATTGCTAAGTGATGCCAAAATGGACAAAGTCACTAGAATGGAGCCGCACAAGGAAATAGTAAAAAGACGGCGTGGTGGAAATACAAATATAACAATGATTACCTCAGGTCTGATGGTGCCACGGCCCCAACCTTAATATACCACAGGGGTACTTGATATAACTTTCCATGGAAGGTGCAAAGCACACATAGGCTTTGGAGGACAGTCCCTTCACCAGGGAAGTCACCACAGCAAGGCTTTGGAGGACAGTCCCTTCACCAGGGAAGTCACCACAGCAAGGCTTTGGAGGACAGTCCCTCCTCCAGGGAAGCCACCACAGAAAGGCTTTGGAGGACAGTCCCTTCACCAGGGAAGTCACCACAGAAAGGCTTTGGAGGACAGTCCCTTCACCAGGGCAGTCACCACAGAAAGGCTTTGGAGGACAGTCCCTTCACCAGGGCAGTTACCACAGAAAGGCTTTGGAGGACAGTCCCTTCACCAGGGAAGTCACCACAGAAAGGCTCTGGAGGACAGTCCCTTCACCAGGGAAGTCACCACAGAAAGGCTTTGGAGGACACTCCCTTCACCAGGGAAGCCACCACAGAAAGGCTTTGGAGGACAGTCCCTTCACCAGGGAAGCCACCACAGAAAGGCTTTGGAGGACACTCCCTTCACCAGGGAAGCCACCACAGAAAGGCTTTGGAGGACACTCCCTTCACCAGGGAAGCCACCACAGAAAGGCTTTGGAGGACAGTCCCTTCACCAGGGAAGTTACCACAGAAAGGCTTTGGAGGACAGTCCCTTCCCCAGAGAAGTCACCACAAAAAGCTAATTTGAAGGCTTCTGGTGCTAATGGCACTCTCCATAAACATGTGTAAAATGGAATAGTCACCCCAGAGCCCACATACTGTCCCCCTTCAGACATAAGTGTACCTACTAGACCCAGGAACAAGCCTTACCTCCATCCATATTGCTCCCTACTAGAGAAGCAAGCTTTTTCTGTATATTTCTCTGTACCGGATTGTGTAAGCATTGTAGAAATATAATAGTAAGGTGACGTAATTGGTGTGTAATTCACACTGTAAAATGGGTGCTGTGATCTACACACTCTCTCTGAAAGTTTCAATCTTCCTTTCTTCCCGTAGTCAACAAGACGGTGGCTGTGTCTCCTCTACCTCAGAAAGAGGATGAGAAGAAAGAGGAGGAAGAAGAGGATGAAGATGAAGGGAAGGGGCCTAAACCGATGCCCCCATACAGCTCCATGTTTATCTTATCCACTACTAATCCGTGAGTGCAAACTTTATTTTCTGTCCCGTCCCTTGTTTGAATCAGTAAATTTGTAGGGGGATTGATATACTGCCCACATTCCCCCTTGAAGACATTGTCTGTAATGTGAATTGTGACATGTGCTATTTTTGATAGTATTGGGTTGTGCCCAATGTTAGGGAGAATCAGGGTTAATGTTCGGAACTGGCCCATGGTGGTAGTGGATAACTTGAAGGGACAGAGACAGTTTCCTGTCAATATGTCAGATAGGGCCCAGAGTGCCAGAGAAGCAGACCTAAGGTGATGGTCACCCACTGTGTGACGTGGGTGACCATAACTTGATTGGAGGCCGAGTCAGAGGATAGTGTGATCCTGAGTAGTGAGAGAGAGAAGTGACCGAAGGACAGAGTGATCAGCATGAGGCAGGTTCTGGGACAGGATGCCTAGCAGTACGGCTTTGAGTTTATAGCTCAGAGCGGTAATGGACTAGGATGGAACAGAGGACGTGAGACGAGGAGAGTGCCCTGGGTGGGAGTTCCAAGGCATCAGAAGCAGGGAAGCTAAGTACCGGCCATACTGGAAACCTTAAGAGTAGGACTCTCACTAACTGGACTGTAGTACTGAGCTGGCTTGTGGTGAGGGCAGGTGAACCAGTGAAGACAGAGACCAAGCGAGTTAAGAGAAAAGAACTAAGACATTGTGTGGAAAGGTTCCATATTGTGAAGGAAACGTTCATCAATCTTTGTACCTGCTATCTTTTGTACGTAATCCCAAACAAGTTGTCGTTCAGTAAAAAGTTTATTTTTGATTGGTGTTCTCCCTCATTGAAGTCCTCAATATTTGGTCCTGTCCAACCCAAGCCATTGGTAACATGCTGCCTGCAAGGGCGTAGCACCCCCAAAAACAAAGTCTACACACCCAGCCATGACCTCCTCTTTCACGTAACATGCCGGTGCGTAAGACACGAATACCTCGCCCACGGCTGCCGCCACGCGCCATGTTACAAATTTTCTTGTCAAATATTTCCTGATTTTTCATTTGCAAATTTGCTCTGAGTCAGGAGAATCAAACGGCCGATTGGTGGCTGTTGAGCTGCATCCTCATTGCTGCGTGATTCCACACATGACTCTCTGCTCCTTATATTAGAAAAGAATGGGATGAACCTGGCACCAGAAAGAGAACCCCATTTAGATGTTGACTCTGGTGACCTCTCTGTTCCCCTCACATTTCTGATTCATGGCTAATCTGCGAAAATTGGATTTCAATACTTCTAAACAAACACCTGAAATTATCTTATCGTAGATGTACAGAATATCCATATGGTATTAAAACATAGAACCACCAGAGATTACTCAAATAAATTATATATATATATATATATATATATATATATATATATATATATATGTGTATGTGTATATATATATATATATATATATATATATATATATATATAAACCACTATAGAGATATTAGAATTATTCGTTCCTCATGGTGTTCTATGAGTGTTGGTGACTGCCACCACCAAGTAAAAGAGAAAAACCAACCACCCTATGGATTACCAGAGAGACCACACACAGGTATTATATCACAAAAATATATCTTTATTCTAATTTACTCATGGCAACCATCTAAAAAAATATATTTATACATATGTACGCTCAACAGGACTTAAAAATTCATTTATGGCACCCAAGTACCCACATAAATAGTCCCCCAAAAAACATTAATAAAAACAAAATCAGTTAAATATTTAAACAGTGTGCCTCAATCCACCACTTTTTATCTGTAAACATAAAGTGCAATGTGCTAGGGACCTACAGTCCACAAAACATGTGCTCAGACCATCAAAAAAGTGCTATGTGCACAGGGGACAAGGAAATAGTGCTTAATATGCTAATAAAAGTATTATATGCCCACACAGCAACAACATGTGCTCAAAATCCTATAAAGTGCAATGTGCTGAGAGGATGAACGTAATAGTGGGTCTTATACCTTTAAGGGTAGCCAGGTCCTGCGATCGCGTACCCCAACGTGCGTTTCGGATGATTTCCTTCGTCAGGGGGTGATAACTATAGACTCAGAGCGTGTTTTATACTGTGCGTCCACCTAACACTGGCGCCCCTGGCAATGCCCGCGCATGCGCAGTCAGGAGGACCCGGAAGTTCCCGCTCCCGCCCCACGTGACCGGACGTACGGGGCCGAGTACCTGACGTTTCCAAGGACACGGGGATGCGGTAAGAAGGAACTCCGAATCACAGATCGGGCATGCGCACTACCCTAGCACATTGCACTTTATGTTTACAGATAAAAAGCTGTGGATTGAGGCATGGTTGCTATGAGTAAATTAGAATAAAGATATATTTTTGTGATATAATACCTGTGTGTGGTCTCTCCTCTCTGGTAATCCATAGGGTGGTTGGTTTTTCTCTAGAATATCCATATGGAATGCTATAATATAGATGTGCATCTTGCTTGGACAACTTCATATGGGGTCACCTAAATGTTATGCGGGTTCCTTTGCAGGAATTCCCACTGTTCTTGGACATGTAATGTTTCACATTCTGCTTCTTCTCTCTATTTCAGTCTTCGACGCTTGTGTCACTACATAGTCACCCTGCGATACTTTGAGATGTGTATCCTTCTAGTCATTGCCATGAGCAGCATAGCCCTCGCTGCAGAGGACCCTGTGTATCCCGAGGCCACGAGAAACAATGTGGGTGACACCTCCAGAATCCTCATACTTGTGTGTGTGTGATATATATGTGTGTATATAAGATCTGCAGCCCATTACTGGCTATTATACCTCCTGTCCTAATATAGAAGGAGCCCCCTTGGGACCCTTGAGAGCAAAAGGGAAGAATAGCTAATGCTCAAGATGTACTTGAGATAAGCATTCAGGCAACAGAAAGGTCTCGTGAATCCCCAAAATCATCCGGACTGGGATCAGCCGGTCTTACACATTAGATGGCTGTGGGCCGACCGATGCTTCTGCTGATTATTCGGCAGACAGCCATCTCAGCCATCTCTCCGTACACAGGAGTGCTCGATCGGCTCATTCTTCTAGAAATCCTGCAGAGAGGAACATAGGTTAATCTCCTGGTGATCAGTATCATGTCCAGCTGGCAACCATCTAAAGACCTGGTCCCTTGAGTGGTGGGTGGGATTCACAATCTACCTTCCCACTGCAGAGGGGAGAGGCTCCTGCTGCAGCCAGTTGTCCTACAGCCACACACAGGACAGTGAGGAGGAGGAGGAGGGAGGTGTCGCTGATTCCTTTATAACTGTCTTAGTTTTAATTGTAATATGAGACAAAATAAGATTAAAAAAATAGTTGATTAATGGAGGATTCTTGGGGGTATGTTTTTATTTGTTGTCCATTTTCTGCACTTAGCGTTTCTTAAGGTTAAAAAAACTGAGCTTAATCATGCATGCTAGATGAACCATCTTTTCTTAACGGGAATCTGTCAACAGTTTTTTTTTTGCTAGGTAATCTGACAGCAGAATGATGTAGGGGCAGAGACTCTGATTCCAGCGATGTACAGTGGGTAGGGAAAGTATTCAGACCCCTTTAAATTTTTCACTCTTTGTTTCATTGCAGCCATTTGGTAAATTCAAAAAAGTTCATTTTTTTCTCATTAACCCCTTTCTGCCAGCTGACGGAATAGTACGTCAGCTGGCAGATCCCCTGCTTTGAGGTGGGCTCGGGCGGTGAGCCCACCTCAAAGACGCGACATGTCAGCTGTTTTGTACAGCTGACATGTGCACGCAATGAGCACGAGCGGAATCGCGATCCGCCCGCGCCCATTAACTAGTTAAATGCCGCCGTCAAGCGCTGACAACGGCATTTAACTAGCGCTCCCGGACGCACGGCTGGAAGTGCTCGCACTGCTGACTCCCGTCACATGATCGGGGGTCAGCAGTGCATCGCCATAACAACCAGAGGTCTCCTTGAGACCTCTATGGTTGTTGATGGCCGATTGCTTTGAGCGCCACCCTGTGGTCGGCGTTCAAAGCAACCCTGCATTTCTGCTGCATAGAGGTGATCTGTGCATTACTTCTATGTAGCAGAGGCGATCGAGTTGTGCATGCTTCTAGCCTCCTATGGAGTCTATTGAAGCATGCCAAAAAAAAAAAAAAAAAAAAAAAGTGATTAAAAATATAAAAAAAATAAAAAATATATAAAAGTTCAAATCACCCCCCTTTCGCCCCAATCAAAATAAAACAATTAAAAAAAAATCAAACATACACATATTTGGTATCGCCGCGTTCAGAATCGCCCGATCTATCAATAAAAACAAAGGATTAACCTGACCGCTAAATGGCGTAGCGAGAAAAAAAAATCAAAATGCCAAAATTACGTTTTTTTTGGTCGCCACGACATTGCATTAAAATGCAATAATGGGCGATCAAAAGAACGTATCTACACCAAAACGGTATCATTAAAAACGCCAGCTCGGCACGCAAAAAATAAGCCCTCACCTGACCCCAGATCACGAAAATTGGAGACGCTACGGGTATCGGAAAATCACGCAATTTTTTTTTTTTTTTTTAAGCAAACTTTGCATTTTTTTTTCACCACTTAGATAAAAAATAACCTAGTCATGTTAGGTGTCTATGAACTCGTAATGACCTGGAGAATCATAATGGCAGGTTAGTTTTAGCATTTGGTGAACCTAGCAAAAAAGCCAAACAAAAAACAAGTGTGAGATTGCACTTTTTTTTGCAATTTCATCATACTTGGAATTTTTTTCCCATTTTCTGTTACATGGCATGGTAAAACCAATGGTATCGTTCAAAAGTACATCTCGTCTTGCAAAAAACAAGCCCTCACATGGCCATATTGACTGAAAAATAAAAAAGTTATGGCTCTGGGAAGGAGGGGAGCGAAAAATGAAAATGAAAAAGCGGAAAAAGCTCCGGGGGTGAAGGGGTTAAAGTACACTCTGCACCCCATCTTCACCGAAAATGTAGTAATTTTTGCAAATTTATTAAAAAAGAAAAAATGAAATCTCACATGGTCATAAGTATTCAGCCCCTTTGCTCAGTATTGAGGAGAAGCACCTTTTGAGCTAGTACAGCCATGAGTCTTCTTCGGAATGATGCAACAAGTTTTTCACCCCTGGATTTGGGGATCCTCGGCCATTCTTCCTTGCAGATCCTCTCCAGTTCCGTCAGGTTGGATGGTGAACGTTTGTGGACGCCATTTTCAGGTCTCTCCAGAGATGCTCAATTGGGTTTAGGTCAGGGCTCTGGCTGGGCCAGTCAAGAATGGTCACAGACTTGTTCTGAAGCCACTGTACTTAGGATCATTGTCTTGTTGGAAGGTGAACCTTCGGCCAAGTCTGAGGTCCAGAGCACTCTGGAAGAGGTTTTCATCCAGGATATCTCTGTACTTGTCCGCATTCATGTTTGCTTCAATGACAACCAGTCATCCTGTCCCTGCAGCTGAAAAACACCCCCATAGTATGATGCCACCACGTTTCACTGTTGGGATTGTATTGGGCAGGTGATGAGCAGTTCCTGGTTTTCTCCACACATGCCACTTAGAATTACCACCAAAAGGTCTATCTTCATCTCATCAGACCAGAAAATCTTATTTCTCATAGTCTGGGAGGCCTTCATGTGTTTTTTAGCAAACTCTATGCGGCTTTCATATGTCTTGCACTGAGGAGAGGCTTCCATCGGCCACTCTGCCATAAAGGCCCGACTGGTGGAGGGCTGCAGTGATAGTTGACTTTGTGGAACTTTCTTCAATCTCCCTACTGCATCTCTGGAGCTCAGCCACAGTGATCTTGAGGTTCCTCTTTACCTCTCTCACTGAGGCTCTTTTCCCACGATTGCTCAGTTTGGCTGGACGGCCGGGTCTAGGAAGACTTCTGGTGGTCCCAAACTTCTTCCATTTAAGGATTATAGAGGCCACTGTGCTCTTAGGAACCTTGAGTACTGCAGAAATTCTGATGTAACCTTGGTCCGATCTGTGCCTTGCCACAATTTTGTCTCTGAGCTCCTTGGCCAGTTCCTTTGACCTCATGATTCTCATTTGGTCTGACATGCACTGTGAGCTGTGAGGTCTTATATAGTCAGGTGTGCGCCTTTCCAAATCAAGTCCTATCAGTTTAATTACACACAGCTGGACTCAAATGAAGGAGTAGAACCATCTCAAGGAGGATCACAAGGAAATGGACAGCATGTGACTTAAATATGAGTGTGTGAGCAAAGGGTCTGAATACATCTGTCCATGTGATATTTCAGTTTTTCCTTTTTTATTAAATTTGCAAAAAATTCTACATTTCTGTTTTTGCTGAGCTGTGTATAACCCCGACCATACCACTTATTGGCAGCTTTCTGTGTACACTGTGCATAGGCAGAAAGCTGCTTATCGATGCTGGGAACGTAGTTGGACTAAGAGGCATGAGGGCAGTTGTCTTGTGATGATAAAACACTGATTGTATTGAAATAGCAACACAGCCCCGTAAGTGACGCATCGCCAGAATCAGGATCTCTGCCCCTACATCATAGTGCGTCCGTGTCTCGCATGTGAAATCCAAGCTCTGGCGCTGGCACTCCAGAGCGGAGCGTGCGGCTCCATGTGTTGCTATGCCTAAAAACTCATTTGTTCAGACTGGCCTACCGCCTCAATGCATTAACCTAATGATCCCTGTGTGGCCTATTTATAATAAAAAAAAAAAAAGATTCCTCGCATCATGTTCTCATACACTTTATGCAGTATTAGCCCTCTGTGTCTGTACTGCTACATACTGGTTCATGCAGCTTTACATGAACACCCGAGCCTTACACTATAGCTGGTCCGAATAACTAAAGCATTTGTTACCATCCACCTCTCGTGTCTCCCCTTTTCCTCATAGTTTGTAAGCTTGCGAGCAGGGCCCTCATTCCTACTGGTATCTGTTTTGAACTGTATTTCTGTTATGCTGTAATGTCTATTGTCTGTACAAGTCCCCTCTATAATTTGTAAAGCGCTGCAAAATATGTTGGCGCTATATAAATAAAAATTATTATTATTATTATTATGCGGCCGCACGCTCTGCTCTGGAGTGCCGGCGCCAGAGCTTGGATTTCACATGCGAGACATGGACGTGTTTCTCGCATGTGTGATCCCGGCCTAATGGGTGCGGTAGCTTGATCTAGGACATAAATGGAGGCCCTACTTTAAATTTTCCTATGGCCCCTTGCTTCCTCTATATTTATGTTATCTGGCAGCTAAAATAAGAATGATGGGTGTGATGTAAGTGACAGCCTGGGGTAACGGCCCAGGAGAGCTGGCAATAATAGAAGGGATTTCCCACGGTGTCTTCCTACAAAGCATCATAATGGGAAAGGCAAGAGTGGGGCCATTTTATCCTCAGCCCCTGAGAACCATCACATTATGTGAGAACTGTTTCTAGTGATAGCAGCAGGGGCAGACATATCATTGGTGCCACCTGTGCGGCCGCACGGGGGCCCCAGTGGTAAGGGGGCCCATTTCTAACTCCAAAACAGGTGCAATTTTGCATTTTTCGGAACTCTTGGGCTGCAAGGGCCCATATATTGTTCTTGCACAGGTGCCCTTTTCTGTCTGTGGATTGCAGTAACATTCATACTAATTATAGGGGGCGAATATGTGAGATTATGGGTGACTCCCCAGCATGCACAGTGTAAATGTTGCTCCGCACAAGTAGAGTTAAGCCTGGCAGGACGATGGTGCTGCATTGTGGGCCCAGTGTGTGCTGCGCTGACAACCCGTTAATCACACCCGCCCTCCTGCCGCCATGCTTACTTTGCAGTTCCTCTCTCTTTATACACGGTGGACAGTTCCCGCAGGGGGAAGGGGGTGAACAAGAGAGGAGGAGATGGAGGGAGGAGAGTGCAGGCTGATTGAAATAATGGGAACATTGGTCCCAGTGGGACAAATGAAGCAGAACGTGTGTATAAATAGCACTTTATAGTGGTTGTATATAAAGACGTATACTTCATATGACTTGCTCGCTATTTGTACACACAGCTTTATTTTAATCGCCATTTTTTTAATCTACCCGCAGGTCCTGCGTTATTTTGACTATGTCTTCACTGGTGTCTTCACCTTTGAAATGGTTATCAAGGTAGGAGCAAAGGCAATGATGACAGATTAAAGTATCGTCAATGGTTATTGTGACTTCTAAACAAAAAAATAAAGTGTTTCTCACTTCTCCGCCATTTTCTGACCATTTTCGATGTCTCTTGAGATGCTTAGGAATTTATAGACATCAGTGACATAGAAGAGAACGTCCCTAAAAGTTTTAGATCTTCTGCTTCCAGGCTATTAATTAAACAAATCAATGTGTCTAATACCGTTCTCTGTGCTGAAAGGTCTCTCCTTTTATTTTATGCCACAGAAATCCTTGGCCTGGTTATGAGGAATATGTCACTATACGGCAGAGTTCTAATGTCTGTATGTCCACGGTCTGAGTATGGCTGCATGGACGGGTCACAGGTCTCCTGACCCAAGCGCAACAACCTAATAGTCCTTGCATTGGACCGAGATATACAGGCCAATGAATTCAGCCTATAATTCCCCTTACACATTAGACCAGGGATGTCACGTTCAGACACACAAAGGGCCAGAATAAAAAACTCGGACAAAGTCGCGGGCCAACCTGTCTACAGTATAATGTGCCCCACATAGTCCTACATACAGAATAATGGGCCCCACATAGTCCTCCATACAGAATAATGGGCCCCACATAGTCCTCCATACAGAATAATGGGCCCCGCATAGTCCTCCACACAGAATAATGGGCCCCATATAGTCCTCTATACAGAATAATGGGCCCCACATAGTCCTCTATACAGAATAATGGGCCCCACATAGTCCTCCATACAGAATAATGGGCCCCACATAGTCCTCCACACAGAATAATGGGCCCCACATAGTCCTCCATACAGAATAATGGGCCCCACATAGTCATCCATACAGAATAATGGGGTCCACATAGTCCTCCATACAGAATAATAGGCCCGAAATAGTCCTCCATGCAGAAATGGGCCCCACATAGCCTTCCAAACAGTATAATGGGCCCCACATAGTCCTCCTTATAGTATTATGGGCCCCACATTGCCTTTTATACGGAATAATGGCCCCACACATTCCTCCATACAGAATAATTGCCCCACGTAGGGGTGGCAGTTATGGTGTCAGGGGGCAAATATAATCACCCTGCGAACCAGATTTGTCCCTCAGGCCAGAGTTTGACATGTATGCATTAGATTAATGTTGGCTGAAACCACCAATATTGTCAGGCCCCACGAAATGTTTAATGTGTATAGGGACCCCGGACAACGGATTGTCAGGAGAGTTAATATTCCGACATGTCCAATTTCAGACTAATTACAATTCTTAGTTTCTCTTTGAGATATCTGGCTGTCTCATAGAGAACATAGGAGCTGCATCAACTTTTATTATAGGCAGAGCAAAAAAGTGGCCTATTTTTACGGACTGCCCGGGAATATCTGAATGGCTTGCTACCCTTATACAGATGTTTTTTTCTATGAGAAATCACACACTTAACAAGCAAAGATAATATATATATATATATATATATATATATATATATATATATATATATATATATATATATATATTGTAAAAGTACAGAAATATATACTACAAAGCCTGTTCTGGAGAGAATGGCAGCCCATTCGGTAAATACATGGAGCAAAGAAGGAGAAAAAAATGAACTAAGGGGTCAAAGAGTAAATAAACAAACAATAAAAAAGATACAGTTACCGTATATGAAAAAGTTTGGGCACCCCTATTAATCTTAAGCTTAATGTTTTATAAAAATTGTTTTTTTTGCAACAGCTATTTCAGTTTCATATATCTAATAACTGTTGGACACAGTAATGTTTCTGCCTTGAAATGAGGTTTATTGTACTAACAGAAAATGTGCAATCTGCATTCAAACAAAATTTGACAGGTGCATAAGTATGGGCACCCCACCAGAAAAGTGACATTAATATTTAGTAAATCCTCCTTTTGCAAAAATAACAGCCTCTAGTCGCTTCCTGTAGCTTTTAATGAGCTCCTGGATCCTGGATGAAGGTATTTTTGACCATTCCTCTTTACAAAACAATTCCAGTTCAGTTAAGTTTGATGGCCGCCGAGCATGGACAGCCCTCTTAAATGATCCCACAGATGTTCAATGATATTCAGGTCTGGGGACTGGGATGGCCATTCCAGAACAGTGTAATTGTTCCTCTGCATGAATGCCTGAGTAGGTTTGGAGTGGTGTTTTGGATCATTGTCTTGCTGAAAGATCCATCCCCTGCGTAACTTCAACTTTATCACTGATTCATGAACATTATTGTCAAGAATCTGCGGATACTGAGAGGAATCCATGCGTCACTCAACTTTAAGAAGATTCCCGGTGCCGGCATTGGCCACACAGCCCCAAAGCATGATGGAACCTCCACCAAATTTTACTGTGGGTAGCAAGTGTTTTTCTTGGAATGCTGTGTTTTTTGGCCGCCATGCATAACGCCTTTTTGTATGACCAAACAACTCAATCTTGGTTTCATCAGTCCACAGGACCTTCTTCCAAAAAGAAATTGTCTTCTCCAAATGTGCTTTTGCATACCTCAGCCGACTCTGTTTGTGGTGTGCTTGCAGAAACGGCTTCTTTCACATCACTCTCCCATAAAGCTTCTCCTTGTGCAAAGTGCATTGTATAGTTGACCGATGCACAGTGACACCATCTGCAGCAAGTTGATGATGCAACTCTCTGGAGGTGGTCTGAGGATTGTCCTTGACTGATCTCACCATTCTTCTCCGCCTTTCTGATGTTTTTCTTGGCCTGCCACTTCTGGCCTTAACAAAAACTGTACCTGTGTTCTTCCATGTCCTTACTATGTTCCTCACAGTGGAAATTGACAGGTTAAATCTCTGAGACAGCTTTTTGTATCCTTCTCCTGAACAACTATGTTGAATAATCTTTGTTTTCAGAGCATTAGATAGTTGTTTTGAGGAGCCCATGATGCCACTCTTCAGAGGAGATTCAAACAGGAGAACAACTTGCAAGTGGCCACTTTAAGTAGCTTTTCTCATGATTGCATACACCTGGCTATGAAGTTCAAAGCTCAATGAGGTTAGAAAACCAAAAAAAGTGCTTTAGTAAGTCAGTAAAAAGTAGATAGGAGTATTTAAAACAAGAAAATGATAAGGGTGCCCATACTTATGCACCTGACAAATTTTGTTTGAATGCAGATTGCACATTTTCTGTTAGTACAATAAACCTCATTTCAAGGCAGAAACATTACTGTGTCCAACAGTTATTATTAGATATAATGAAACTGAAATATCTGTTGCAAAAAAACAATTTTTATAAAACATTAAGCTTAATAGGGGTGCCCAAACTTTTTTATATAACTGTATGTAATACAAAAAATAGTTTATTGATGATAAGAACAACCAAGGGAAACAGAAATTGGCAAAACGGTGCTGGTCACACACAGTGTGTATCTGCCCCTGCAAATCCAATCAAGGGATGAAATAATGGACAACAGAACAAGATACCAAATACGCCGATCATGCACACAAGATATAAAGAGAGGTAAGCATCCAAAAAGTTATGTGCTATGCAGAAGATAATCAAAACACTATACATCATGCAACAAGTGAGTGTGTCCCAATAGAGTATAACATGTAAATATGAATTATACACAAAAAATCAAATGGTAGCATGAGACACTTTAGTATGAGTATATATCTAAATAGCAGTGCAAGGTGCACAAAATAGTAGGTATAGCAAGTGCACTGTCAAGTAATTGGTATAAATAGTATGACTAGCAAATGCATAAAGGTAGAGAAACAAAAGCATATCTGTATCTATATGTGACAGTATATTCAAAAGTAGAGCAAGTGCTCAAATGATCAAACAGACAATCATTGTAATCAGAGCGACATCCAAGGGAAAGTGGTGTAAAGATGTATATACATGGCAAAAAAGGGGGACAAAAACTATATGAAGAAATGAGGACCTAAGAAAACGGTATGCAGCGCTGCAATGAATCTCAGGTACATGCACTGTGAGTTGTCCTAAATACTGCCTGAAACGGCCTAAATACAAAATGAAATGGCTAGAACGTCAAGCCAATAATACTAGTATGGCCATTATATATCAATTACAAGACATTAGATGTCAGGGAATAGAATGGATGATGCTCTAAGACATGGTTACCTGTACGATTGGTGTTGTGAATTCTGTGGTCAGGCTCCCTCCTGTGGTCATGAGTGGTACTTCGGCTGGTTCTGTCCATGAGCTTCCTTTGGTGGATGTGAGTGGGGCTGCGGCTTCTGAGTTTCCTTCCTCAGGTGACGAGGTTAAGTCGTTAGGTGCTGTTCTATTTAACTCCACCTAGTTCTTTGTTCCTGGCCTCCAGTCAATGTTCCAGTGTTGGTCTTGCTCTCTCCTGGATCGTTCTTGTGGCCTGTCTGCCCTGCATAAGCTAAGTTCTGCTTGTGTTACTTTTGTTTGCTATTTTTTCTGTCCAACTTGCTATATTGGTTTGTTTTGCTTGCTGGAAGCTCTGGGACGCAGAGGGAGCACCTCCGTACCGTTAGTCGGTGCGGAGGGTCTTTTTGCGCCCTCTGCGTGGTTGTTTGTAGGTTTTTGTGCTGACCGCAAAGCTATCTTTCCTATCCTCGGTCTATTCAGTAAGTCGGGCCTCACTTTGCTAAAATCTATTTCATCTCTGTGTTTGTATTTTCATCTTTACGCACAGTCATTATATGTGGGGGGCTGCCTTTTCCTTTGGGGAATTTCTCTGAGGCAAGGTAGGCTTATTTTTCTATCTTCAGGCTAGCTAGTTTCTCAGGTTGTGCCCGAGGCGCCTAGGTCTGGTCAGGAGCGCTCCACGGCTACCTCTAGTGTGGTGTAATAGGATTAGGGATTGCGGTCAGCAGAGTTCCCACGTCTCAGAGCTTGTCCTGTGTTATTAGTAACTATCAGGTCATTTTCAGTGCTCTTAACCACCAGGTCAATTGTGGTTCTAAATCACCAGTTCATAACAGATTGGGTGGGTATGGGCAGACACGCGCCCCGATGCGCGTTTCGGATCAGAGTCCTTCGTCAGTACAGTCCTTCGTCACAGTATTTCTGTGAATATTGTAGCAGATTCTGCTCCAAGACTCAGATTAAAAAAAAAAAATCAAATAATTTTTTAACACATTTTACATTGACTTCAAAGGGAAAATTCACCTAAGGTGCACAAAATGCTCTTTTTTTTTCTTCAGCGTGAAAAATTCTTGAGGCATTTATGCCTAATAAAATCTCCAACATGTGGACAATCAATGAAACTAAAGCAGAAAAAATTCCCCATACACAAACGCCATGGATAAAATCTGCCCCGGAAGGCAAGGATTTAATCTCTCTGTTATTCTCCTTAGATGGTGGATCTGGGCCTCATTCTGCACCAGGGATCGTATTTCAGAGATTTATGGAATATTCTTGACTTTATTGTCGTTTGTGGTGCTCTCGTGGCTTTTGCATTCTCGTAAGTAACAAATCTCCTTCATGCCTCACGTATAGAAAGTGTTTTCCATCTATCTTGCTGCATAAATATAAAACCATGTCTAATTCTGCTGAATTTTTTTTTGCTGGGAGTTCACATATTTTTTGCAAATTGTAGTAAATTCGCATTGAGACGGGGATGAGTGATTAAACTGTGATTCTAAATACTCTGATCAATGTGTAATCAGCAAAGTGATTGTAAGTGATCATTTAAAGGGATATTACTGTACCGTTTGTGGCATGTCCATAAGAGTAAAAGATGGCACATTACAAGGATAGGCCATTACTTTATGATCAGTGGGAGTTGGACCACTCGGACCACCCACTGACCCTGGGATTGAAGGGCTCAGCACTAACCAGCCATCTAATAATGTTTTCATTGCATAGGGACGCTTCCCCAACCCGCTGTGCTGGGATCCCATTCATAGCATGTGGTCGGGGTATTGCTATGCAGCGGAAAACAATAATGGGGGCACGGAGTTAATTCTCAGAATTGGTGGGAGTCACCATAGATTATTAAATGATGGCATACCCTAGCAACATGTCAGCACCTTATAAGATGGCAAAATCCCTTTAATATGTCGTACAGAGCCGTTCTCGTACATAAGCCCTGCTGCTTGTAGAAAGGTCTAATAGTGATGCGAGACTTGAGTCATCTCACAAAACCTCAGCAGAGGAAGGACAAGACTGCCAATATCCTGTCACGTCTCCTTATTCCATTCAGTGGGGGGATGGGCTCAGATCCTCTTTAAACAATAGTCACTGATTGCATGAAATGACTACAGTGAAGCACATCCTCCATGCAATTGAGCCTATTGCTAATTTTGATGGCGTATCGGCAGTGCCTTGTGACCAAGAATACCTATTTTCTGATTATATTCACAGTTTTGATAATTACCATGATTATTTATGCTCAGATAGTTGCTATAATTAACATGATATATATATATATATATATATATATATATATATATATATATATATATATATATATATATATAGTGAAAGCCTAAGGAGATCATGTAATAATAAAAAGCTAAAGAATGGTTTCTTCATGTCTGTGACCTCCTAATACAAGGACCCCCGACTAGGACTCCTCTTCTGAATGTCTCTGTCCTGCACATGTTCTCTGCTTTCTCCAGTCAGGGTTTCACATGACATTAGAATAGGACATTCATTGTCCATGTTATATATTATATGCACCATTAATTATTAACCATTTCTTGCTGTCTTGGCCAAAAGTTTAGAGAATGACACAAATTTAGTTTTTCCCAGTTTGCTGCCTCAGCATTTCTAGATCTTTCAGTTGGATATTTATCTGATTACTGAAGTACAATCATAAAAATTTTGTAAGTTTTTAATCCTTTATTGATAAATTCATTAAGTTTATGTAAAGATTCCATAATTACATTGTTGCCTCTTATCCCTGTAGACTTCTGCCCTTCACCTCCTGGCAGCTGACTTCAGCTTCTGGGCTTAATCCTGACCGATGACCGCCTGTCCTTGTCTCATCAGTGCTCGGAGTTTATCACAATTTCTGTGTTTTTATTTGTCCTTCCGCTTTTTGAGGATTGAGCACAGTTTCTCAATGGGATTGAGATCGGGGAGTTTCCTGGCCAAGGACACAAATTGTCAATGTTTTATTCCGAGCCACTTAGTTCTCACTTTTGTTTTGTGACGCGATCTCCATCATCCTGGAAAAAACCTTGACCATCACCTAATTGCTCCTGGATTGTTGGGAGAAGTTGCTCTTGGAGGATGTTTAGATCCCATTCTTAATTCGTGGCCATTTTCTCAGGCAAAGTTATTAGTGAGCCCCTCCATGGATGAAAGCCCTCTACACATGAATGGTCTCAGGAGGATTTACTGGTAGCAGACACATCACTCGTGGTAGTGCTCCTTTTCTTCTCCAGACATTCATTTTTCAACATGTCATAAACATTTTGAAGGGGGCTTCCTAAAAAAAATAACTTTACCCATGTCCTTTGCTGTCCAATCTCTGTCATTCATGATTTTGTAGGAGAGAAGTGGCTTCTTTGCTGCCCTTCTTCACACCAGGCCAGACTCCAAAATCCTTCACCTCCACTGACACCTGTCTGCTGCCATTCCGAAGCAAGCTCTGTGCTCCAGTACAACTGATCCTGCAGCTGAATCCTCTTTAGGAGACAGTCCGGGCACCTGTTGGAATTTATTGGGTGCCCTGAAGTCTTTTTCACAGCAATTAAACCTCACTCTCTGAAAATCTTGAAGATTCGATAAATGGTTGATTTAGCGACAATCTTTCAAGCAGCAATGTCCTTGCCTGTAAAGTCCCTTTGATGCAAAACAATGATAACTGCACATTCCCTTGGAGGTAATCATGGTTCACAGAAGAAAGCACCAGTCCAGCCAGTCTGCTCTTATAATTCAATCAGCATGAGAGAGTGATACCAGCTGTCTTGTCCTTGTTAACACTTTCCCCTAACGATAAGATCAATAAAATGACGTAAGCAGATAGTTTTGTGCCAGTGCTGAAATTAAGTGGAAATGTTTTTTTTTATTAAGTTAATTTTAACGGCAAGGAATAGCTTTGAATTTTTCTTCAATTCATCTCAGCACTCTTCCTAACAACTTAATTAGTTAATGCAAATTGGCACTATAAAAACTGAAGCAGCAAATTTTGTGAAAACCAAAATTCGTGTCCGTCTCAAAACTTTTGCCAGCAACTGTATAGTCAACTGTTTCTTAAAGGTGTTATCCACTACTAGGACAACTCCTTCTTAAACTAAATGTACGGCCCTGATAAAATAATAAAGCCTATGCTCACCTCCCGTGCCGGCGACATTCCCATGGTATCGGCACTCGTTCTCCCCAGAGCTATGGTGCGGTGCTGTGACATGTGACGCCGGCGGCCAATCAGCACTGTCGTCCCTGTCTCCGCCTTTGAACAAACTGAACATGAAGAGGAAGCCAGTTCAGTTTGTCCGAAGGCGGAGCCAGTGACGACAGCGCTGATTGGGCATCGGTGTCACGTGTCACAACACCACATCACAGCCCCGGGGAGAGTGAGTACCAACACCGCGGGAACAACGCCGGCACAGGACGTGAGTATAGGCTTTATTATTTTTATCGAGGCCGACCATTTAGCGATTTGCGCATGCACCAAATATATATTTACAGTTTTATATTATGAGGCTTTGTTGCCAAGACAGATGTGGGTCGTAAAGGTGAGACTCATATCTAACAGACAATTATAGCATATTCACAGGATATGCTATAAATGTCTGAGACAGAAATAAGTCCTTAGAACCAAACAAAAGAAGATTCCTTAGACTCTGCACCCCACTCCAGCCAGTGCCAGGGGCTCAAAGAAGTGGGCACAGGCTCACAAAGAGGGAACCAACCTCTTCTGGTTAATAAATCTCAATTTCCATAATACAATGCAGATAGCAGGTTGAGAATCTCCGGAAAATGATATAAATTTATTAG